>NC_034598.1:82912456-82961360 GCF_900095145.1 Mus pahari | reverse complement strand
GAACTCAAGCAGGTCAGAAAGCAAGAGCTGATGCAGAAACCATGGGGGGATGTTCTTTACCAGCTTGCTTCCTCTGGCTTGCTCAGCCTGCTCTCATAGAATCCAAGACTACCAGTCCCACCCACAAGGGGCCTCTCTCTCTTGATCACTAATTGAGGAAATGCTCCACAGCTGGATCTCAAGGGGGCATTTCCCCAACTAAAGCTCCTTTCTCTGTGATAACTCCAGCTGTATCAAGTTGACACAAAGCTAGCCAGTACAATAGGTCTTCCCTCTTTAGTTAAAACTTCCTGGAAGTACACCCATAGCTCTACTGAGGAGTGTTTTCATGGGGACTGTGAATCTAGGCAAGTTGACAATGATTAATCGACACAGAATTCTGATGAACAAATGCAAGTTTGAAGATAAAATCATTGTTTTTTTTTTTTTTTTAAAGTGAGACAGCCTTGAATTCAAATGCTTACAGAACAATAACTGAGCAAGTGATTTGTGTGGGATAATCCCTGGTTTCATCTTTTATATGTGTATTGGGTGCATATACATCACAGAAGCATCAGAGTTAAATATGTGAGTGCGGTGTATGCATGTGGGAAATGTCTAAAACATAGTAAACTTCATTAAATGTTGCTCTGTGTAAGCCTATTGGTGGGAGTACATTATGAGGAGTAGCTGCCATTTTGGTAGTTTTGAAGGCCGGGATGCTTTTATTAAGTTGTTCTTTCTCAGTACAGTATTAGTGGGCTCTGTAGAAACCTGCCTCGGGGACGTTTGTTTTTTTTTGTTGTTGTTGTTGTTGTTCTGAGACTAGGCTCAGGGTAGACTTTGAGTCTTCAGGAAAACTGGAGAGATTTAGAAGTTGGGCATTTGAGGTGAGAAGAACTCTTTGCCTCCACTCTAGGAAGTTTGTGATGAGTGCCACTTACAAGTTGCTCCAAAGAGTCCTACACTGAATGGAAACCTGCAGGGACAAACTTAGCCTAAGAAACAATATCTGCATTCAGTAAGTTCATAAGCAGACAACAGTTCTTGGGAGACATTGCTGTTGGGATCTGCCATGTAGTAGCTGGTGGGAGATCTTGTTGAAACTGGTTCTATGCATGGTCTCGGGCTAAAAGCAGTTACCAAGAGGCCAAGACCATTGGGAGTATGTCTGGATAAATTTCATAATCCAGGGCTTTAGGAAGATAGTCTCAGGTTGGGGAGTATGCCTATGGGTCAGGTATGTACATGTATAGGGAGCTTGTTAGAGAACCTATTTTAGTGTTCCCGGTAGAAGACCTGATGGAGCTGAAGATATGGATGAGGCTTGAGGCCACTGAAGAAATCCTCAATAATTACTTGTCTGTAGGGTGATGAAAGTTCCCAGGAAGGGAAGGAAGTCCCCATTGTCAGTTGAAATGAGAACACTTTATTCTGTTTGATGGGAAATGGCAGTAGCATTGCATGAGGGCAGAATGAACAGAGATCTGAACTGAGCTCTATACTGCAGTAGTGCAAGGGCAGTCAAACTTATCACCAGAGCTATGTAGAAGAGCCTTTGCCTATTCTAGAATACTGAGGAAATCCACAGAGTGAGAGTATAGAGGCCACAATGAGAAGCGGTCTGTACTATGACTTGTGCTTCCCTGTATTTTACCTACTGCTGTGGTGTTTTTATGTCATTTCCTTGAAGCAGTTTTGGAAGCTAGAAGTCAGATCTATCTCTCCCCTGGACCTAACACAAGGGCAGCTCTCAGAGATCTTGCCAGTGTTTATCAAACCGAATCATGGCTGCTTCTCTCAGGTCTAGACTTCATAGAAAACAGGGAAGGACTTTGGTATCAATCACCATTTTTCTAAATTTGGTATGATACCTTAGTAGTGAGAAATGCAAGAGCTGGTAACCTTCTTCCCTGGACATCTATGTCTTTGGGTAAAATGGAGTCCCTGTTTAATACAACTATCGCCTTGAGAATCTAGAAAGGTAAAACACCTTTTCAAGATAGGGACCTAGGAAACTCTCCAACAACAAACAAACAAAACCCAAAAATAAATAAATAAATAAAATAAAACAAAAACAGAAAACAAACAACAACAAACCACTGGCTTAGTCAAGAATCCTGCCTCTTAATGACCTTGGATTCAAGAACAAGTTTAAGCCTTGTTTGTCATGTAGACATCATGTCACAACTACACAGAAGGCTGAGTAACAGGATTTACAGCACCCATGACTGGAGCATAGCAGGCCGGGAGACTCAGCCTGCACCACATAATTAAAAAACAGAATCTACATGCATTTTGTCTCTGCCTTTCAATAATCACGAACCATAATGCCTCTTTTGTCCTTTCCCTTTCACAATTTTCAGAAGGAAATCACACCTATAGGCATATATGTGGAGAATAATCCATGGCTTTCAGAACACATACACTAGCTCTGGTGCCCGATAAGCACCAGAGCCAACCGCCTTCCTCTCATTTCAGAATCTGTGTTGCCGAACTGCTCAGCAGTATCTTGGCCCAACAACCATGGCCACATTGAAGTCTGATCAATTAGCACCAACCTCTGGGTTAGCTCACAGTTGATCTTATGGACAAAGTTAAGTTTAGCTGAGAAAAATTCATTACGACAAGCAGTGTGTGTGTGTGGGGGGGACATTTTAGTTCTTAGATAATTAACAAAACCAACAGGATATTTATTAACTGTCTACAATAGTGAATCACTACCCGGCAGCGATAATTCATAAAGTATTTCATAAAGCCTTCTTGAGGATGCAAAGATGAAGAAACAAACCATGGTCTGTCTCCAATGTGACCAACTGATGACCTCAGGACAGCATCTCCAACCAACTTGGGCCGTTGATTTCCTCCAGATGACTATACGCAGGCAAGAGTCTACCTTTAGCCAATATGTGAGGCCAATGCTCAACCAACCTTCTCCCCCCAAGACACTGATCTAATATACCCTAAATGTTCTTGCACAGGAAGCTCTAGAGGAGAGCTAAGAGGCTGAATGGAAAACCACATTCAAGGTCATAGTCTCTGCCTGGCACCATTGAGACCTACGTCAGTATTTGGGCTTTTGAGTTCTGTCTTATCTACAAACTGAAGGTTATTAAACTTATCAGGTGGGACCATTAAAAAGAATGAATGAGCTGATATCTGGAAAGTTATCAACGAAGGGTCTCACCCATGGTAAGCACTCAGAACTTCGATGATAAGGATTTTAGTCATGACATCCTATACCAGGACACTGTAGAAGACAAAGCAATAGAAACTTATGATGAGTCCTGAGAGATACAGAGGTCACTTAGCAATCGAAGGAAAAAAGAAGTAGAGCCTTCTGGCTAGGGTATTTAGGAAAGACTCTTGAGTTAGACGGTAGGATATGTGTAGGTTTTACCATGCTGCAACAAGGGAAGGCTATTACAAGCAGTGAAATAATAGCAAAGAAAATGGAGGAAAGGAAGTCATCACAAATTTGGGAAAACAAGCTTCCATATAGTCCAGAACCAGTTTTTGAAAGAGGGAAAGATAAGGATGAAAGAATCAGCTAAAATCACATCTGGAAGGAGGGGGTTGTTTGTAGCTTTTTTTTTTTTTTTAATTGGACATTTTATTTATTTACATTTCAAATGTTATCTCCTTTCCTGGTTTCCCCTTCAGAAGCCCCCTATCTGATCCTCTTCCCTCTGTTTCTATGAGGGTGCTCCCCCACCCAGCCACTCCTGCCTCCAGGCCCTGCCATTCCCCTACCCTGGGGCATTGAGCCTTCACAGGACTAAGGGCCTCTCCTCCCCTTAATACCAGACAAGGCCATCCTCTGCTACATATGCAGCTGGAGCCATGGGTCGCTCCATGTGTACTCTTTGGTTGGTGGTTTAGTCCCTGGAGGCTCCTGGGGGGGTCTGGTTGGTTGTAGCTTTTTAAGAGAGAGGTTGCATTACATACCATTGCAGATCGAAATAACAAGATAATAGACCATTTGCTAACTGCCGAATACAGCAAGGATTTCTCAGCTTCTGATAGATTAACAAGGTAAAGGCATGGAGGACCACAAGAACCAAGGCAGCTCTGGCTCTATCAATTATGATTTGGCTATCACAAAGTAATTCCAAATACAATGCTTAATATAAAAATCGCTTTCTTTGCTAAGGGGTTAGTAATTCCGGCTGGGCGTAGCTGTTTCTGGACTCTGAAGCCAGGTCAGATGGGTTTATGGAAGTGCAGGACCCATCACTATTCTCCATGTGGTTTCTTATCTTCTGGTAGGCAAGGTTGACATTATTCCCCTGTGCTTATCCTTTACAATGTGGCTTCTGGAAGCCCAGGCATGTGACTGGAATAATAACTTCTGCAACACATCATTGGTGAATCCAAGTCCCTGGACAGCAGACAACTGGTGGGTAGGGAAATATCCAAATTCCAGCTGCAGAATTGCATTGCCAAGTGAATAAAAGAAATACCAATTTAACCAGCAAAGATTACTAATTTCATAATCTACAAAATAACCATTGGGAATTATCAAATACAGCTATGCCTTCTACAGTTACACCTCTTCCTGGTTAAGTATTCAAGTAAATACCAGCAATAAATCCCTGCAGACTTTCCTTAACAGCAAGGAGTGGAGCTGAATATCAAAAACTCCCATAAACACGGGACATTCAGAAATCATAATGTGAGCCTATTGCAGGAAGTTCTGAAAAAGGCTCATGGCCTGCTGACCAAATGTAACTAAATGTGTTTGTGACTTCTTACTCAGGACAAAAAAGCAAAATGTAATGGGCTATGTGGGAAGAATTGATCCATGAAGCAATTTGGTAGCAATTGCCAACAGCTTACCGAGAATTAAAGTAATAAGAGAGAACGGTCTGCAATGGTTTGAGAGAATAACCGCCCAACACCAAAAGAGAGATCATTTAGCAAGTAACGAAGAGAAAGATCCGACCGTGTAGAGCTAAGGCTGGGCATTTAGAAGGAAATTCTAGGGAGTCTTGATTCCTGACATTTTCCCCCATTTCTCCTCCTCCTCCTCCTCCTCCTCCTCCTTCTTCTTCTTCTTCTTCTTTTTTAATGCATGAAAAAAATCTGACTTGTCATCACTAAACATAGCATCCAATTAAAAAGGTAGTCAGCAACAGTCATTAAATTTTGCTAAATTGATTTTTTTTTTCTGGATGTTTACAGCTCGTCTGAGGTTTAGGAGGAAAGTCTGCTTGGCTTACCCATTTTTCCCGCTTCACAACTATGTACAGGTCAAGACTGGTATTGCTGGACGGCTCATGAATACTAAATGCCAGACATTGATTTCCGTTTGGGGAAGGGGTTGGGGAAAAGCATTTCAGTGGATGGTTTGGTAGTCTCTATCCAGCTCCTGGTATTACTGGTACCCACAGCCCTACTGTGCAGGCTGCAACAATGGGATCTTTTGTCCTGACAGTCTTGACACAGACACTAAGGATTAACTAGGCCCTGTGCCTTGGGGACTCTCAGCTACAGCTCTGTCCTGTTCAACCCACAAGTAAGATACGAGGCCCAGCCAGCCTGAGAAGGCTTCATTTGTCACTGCCCACAGCTCTCCAGTGCTGGGGACAATCTGTTGTACACTGTTTTTTTTGTTTTTTGTTTTTATATATATATATTCCAGACATAAGCTACCCATGGCTCTTTCTCTTGTGATGAGGGCAGTAACTTGACTATTTTCTTGCCAAGAGATATTTCTAGTCCAGAGGATGTACAGGAGCAGACATTGTTGCATGACCCATAGCAAGAAGTTAGTTTCTTTATGGCTTGGCATTTCATTCTAAAATATGCAGGGCCAGAACTTGCAGGTATTTTGTGGCAGATGAGAGTAAAGGCATAAATTCTCTCAGAGTAAAATCCAAGGAATGCTAGGTTCATCATGTTGAGAGAGAAACATCTGTAAGTATGAACATGGAAGAGACTTTAAAAGGTAGAGTGAGTCTCTCTCTCTCTCTCTCTCTCTCTCTCTCTCTCTCTCTCTCTCTGTGTGTGTGTGTGTGTGTGTGTGTGTGTGTGTGTGTGTGTGTGTGGGGGGTCTGTGTCTGTGTGTGTCTGTGTTGTTGGCCTGGATATGTTTTACTTGCTTTTTAAAAATACACGAAGGCACTTTGAGCAGTTATCTAGCATGGTGACTTCATTATATCCAGACTAAAGATGCTGGCCCAATTCTAAGGCAGTCCTTCACTTCTTCACTTGACTTAGTGTAAACTGTTATTATTTGCTTTTGTAATCTTACAGAAACTGGGGCATTGTTTATCACTAAAGCCTAAGGTGATGAATACAAACTCCAACACAAAGCAAGAAAACAGTAACAGCATGCATACACAAATACAACAATTAATGGTGACTGGAAAGAAGAGTATAGTAAGAAGAAAAACAAGACTCTAGTTCTTTGATCAGAAAGTAGAGAAGGAATTTTATCAATTTTACATATATGGGATGGTATGACATATCTCCTCTTGCTGATGACACACAGCCAGCTGATGTATTTTTCAGGTTTCTTCAAGCATGTCCTGATATGTAGAGAAATTATATTCTGTTTAATGTCAGCAGAAGCTCTGTGGACAGCCCTAGCCTTAGAATGTACTATTTTCTCCTATGTGGCATAGCCACAACCCAGCATAGCTCTGTGGATGGTAAGAACACCCTAAGAGGATAATTTGTCCGCAAAATGGATTGGACATGGGCTACTGAATGACTTCAGGTACATCAGCCGCTCCATCCATGCTAGCTCAGTTATACAAGAGTTGGCAAGAAGGCTCTCTTTCAGTCATTGTATTTAGGGTCTATTGCTACAGAAGCCCAGATTTGCACTAATAACATAAGTGATAAAATAAATGGAGCTGGGTGGTAACTCAGTATAAAGAGAATGCTATGTGTGGGTGTGGATTCAGTCTCCAGCACCATGCTTGTCTGTATCTGTGTGTGTGTGTGTGTGTGTGTGTGTGTGTGTGTTTATGCACTAAACAAGAAAAAAACCACACAGACATTAGTAAACAAAATGACCTATGTTAGTTATTGTCCTGGTTTATTCTTATGTTGCTATTTTTCATCAAGTTGATACTCTATAGAATTATCTGAGAAGGAATTATAATTGAGACTACACATCTATGAGACTGGCTTTTCGCCAGACTTTCAGCAATTTCTTACCCAGTGATTGATATGGGAGTTCCCAGCTCATTTTGGTGTGGGACCACGAAAGGCAGTCTGTGTTCTGGTCAAGAGAGCCTTATCTCTGGAGACCCAGTAGAAAACTGTACAAGGGACAGAACAGTGAGCCATGTTCCCAGAAACAGGCACCTGACACCACGAGTCCTCAACTCCACAATCCTATGACTATCATGTCCCAAGCTCCTGGTAATCTAGCTAGACTCCACCCCCACAGTTAATCTGGCAATAGCCGGGTATGCTCCTCCCCACAGTTGCCTGACAACAGCAAGGTAGCCCAGCCCACTATAAAAGGGGCTGCTTGGCCCCTCTTTTCTCTCTCTCAAGTTCTTGCCTCTCTTGCTTTTCTTGTTTTTCTAGCCCATTTGCTCCCTCTCTCCCCCTCCCTTCTCTCTCTCCACGTGGCCCTGTCCAGCCTCTCCTTCTCTACCTTCTCTCTCTCTGCCTTTCTACAACAAAGCTCTAAAACCATGGACCATCTCTGCTCATTGAAATTTGCTGTGTTAGAGCAATGGAGGTGGTCTCCCTCTAACAAGCTGTATGTCTAACCTCCCACTGGGAGGCCTTCCTGCACTCCAGCCAAGGCTGCCAGCCAACCCAAGCTGCCCACTGAGCTAGGAGCCTGAGCTAGCCAGATTTTTGCCTGAGTGGGAACTACCTAGTGCCTTCTCCCCTGCCCCTTTTCCCTTCAGCCCCTGAGCAGACCCAGCTTCCCAGGCCCTCACCCTTTCTCAGCTCCTCCATGGTGTCAAGTGATGTCTGTGATGCCCAAGAGCTAGAACTTGTCATCCCTGGACTGCTCCCTCTCTATACCCTCAGACTGGGGTTCCTTGGCTTCCCACACCCAGAGGCCACCCTCCCAACCCCTCCACCCCTCAAAGTGTGGAGAGTGCACATTAGTTCCCCTCCCTGCCCTCCCCTCCCCGCAGCATCCATCTGCCCAGAGCCCGGAGGACCAGGTCATCTCTCCTACCCTTTTTATTTCCCCTCGTGCCACGCCCCACATTGTGGGTGATGCCATTCAGGTTATCCTAGGTTCTGTAAGAAATCAGGCTGAGGAAATCATAAGATCAAACCAGTAAGCAGCACCACTCCCTCCATGGTTTCTGTTTAAATTCCTGCCTCTAGGTCCCTGCCTTTAGTTCTTGCCCTGAATTCCCTCCATGATAGACTACAACTGGACCCAGAATCAAACCCTTTCTTTTCCAAGTTGCTTTTGGTCATTCTGTTTTAACACAGCAACAGAAATCCTGAGATGGCGAGCATACTCATTGATGTGACCAAGCAACTGACCAGCAACTGGGACTAAATTATAGCAGGTGTTTTTAACATTACTGAATCAGGAGGTTCCAATCCATCATGGTGGCATTTCAGCAGAAGCAGTTGAATCCATGTCAACAGGAATGTGAGCTGTCACATCTTAGTGGCCTGACCTATGATGAACCAGAGAACATGACTGGAAGCAGGGCTAGATTATGACCTACAAAAGTCTACCACCTGTGCTACAAACTCTCAAAAGAGCACCATCAACTTGCGGCCAGGGAAAACATGTTCGAACTGGGGAGGGGAAACATTTACAGCCCAAGCCATAGTAATCTCCAAGTGAAGTATTATTAAATAAGCTAAGGCTATGTCCTAGTATGTACAGCTAAAAAAAAAAAAAAAAAATAGAAAAAATAGGATGATACTGTATCAGTGCAGAAAGCACAATGCTCAAGAGTTTAATCAAAAGGATGAAAAATGTAACTAGGAAAAAAAACTATAAAACTCACAATAAGATATTTCTTTTTTCCATTTATAAATGGAAAAAAATCTAATCTTTCTTTTAGATGTGAGGCTGGTGCAACTTGGCAGTTGGTTGAACAAGAGTATGAAGTAGGCTTTCTGAAGTCTGAAATATTATTATTAATAATAATTATTATTTTACAAATAACACTCATCATTTATAATGCGGCTGTGAAGAAATATTGAATATATTCAAATGAGTTGAGCTCTAACATCTAAGTCAGTGGTTCTCAACCTATGGATGGGATCCCTCTGGGGGGGTTCAAATGAACCTTTCACGGGGATCACATACAACCACCCCACATATCATACAACCATCGCACATATCAGACAACCACCCCACATAGCAGACAACCACCCCACATAGCAGACAGCCATCCCAAAGATAAGATATTTACATTACTATTCATAACAGTATCAAAATTACAGTTATGAAGTAGCATCAAAAATATTGTTATGGTTTGGGGTTATCACAACATGAGGAACTCTACTAAAGGGTCATAGTGTTAGAAAGGATGAGAGGCACTGATTTGAGTAGATTATTGCAAATAAAAATTAAAATGATAATAAAAATAAGTGTAACCAAAAATTCCTAGCACTGAAGAGAGCTTTTTTTTTTTTTTTTTTTTGAACTTACAAGAACATGTCAGGTCCAAAAAAAAAATCTAAAGCAATAAATACCATCATGTATTTTCTACAGTTTGTTAATGTCAGAGGTAAAGAGATCTCAACAAGACTAAAGCAGTAGAAAAATGAATTTGGGACTAGCCTGGGCTAACAAAACAAAAACAAACAAGCAAACAAAAAACAAACAAACAAGGTCCTCGAAATTCAAAGAAAAAAATGTCATCTTAGGGCCCTCTATCTAATGAAATTAATTGGCCAGTGTGAATAAAATCCATACCATTTTTTTTTTTTTTTTGAAATGGGAGAACTCGGTAATGTTCACCTTCTGATCTTGACTTGGTTACTTAAGGGTGCATTCTATCTAGCAAAACTGATTTAAACAGCCATGGAAAGGACCATGTAGAGTATAAGAAAGGGATAGGGACCATCTTGGTCAGTGTTCTGTTGCTATGAAGAGACATGATCCAGGCAACTCATAAAAGAAAGCATTTGGGGCTTGCTTACAATTTCAAAGGTTTAATTTATTAATGCTATGATGTGAAGCATAATAGTAGGCAGGCACCCCTGTGAGTTCTGCATGGAGATTTACAGGCAGTGGGGAGGGAGTGAGGGAGGGGAGAGAGAGAGAGAGAGAGAGAGAGAGAGAGAGAGAGAGAGAGAGAGAGAGAGACTAAACCTGGCTGGGCTTTGGAAACCTCAAAGTCCACCCCCACTGACACACTTCCTCCAAGAAAGCCACACCTCCTAACCCTCCTAAGCAGTGCCTTTCCCTATGACTAAGAATTCAAATATATGAGCCTGTAGGGGCCATTCTTATTCAAACCACCACAGAGACTAAACCAGGGAGTCCAGTGGGGGAAAAACAATCAGGTTGACTACTACAGAACAAGAAAGAAAAGAAAATTAAATTTAGGACCGAAAGTAGTTCCTGCTTAGTCAACACATCAAACTTGGGAATACTTGTCGTCGAGAGAAAGTATCAATCTTGTTAACCTAAGAATCGTTTTTTATGTCCTAACTCTGGAAACCTCGATGAGAGGAAAATGGAAATGAGGTAAAAGGTAGCATTGCTGATGACATTATCTAAACAGTGCTTAGTTAACAGAGTTCTTTTTTTTTTTTTTTTTTAACTAAGACACATAAATTTGGAATGGTCTCATTAGGTAAGAGTGCTTCAGTTCAAGTCTGATGGCCTAGGCTCATCCAAGAACTCAGAAAATAAAAGCCAGATGCAGTGACCCGTGTATTGTACACATGTGAACACCGATGCATAACCACCCAATACACACAGATGCACAGACACACAGACACACACACATACATACATACATACATACATACATACATACATAGTCAGAACCCTAACTTATCTATGATCACAAGAGTAACTGAAATTAATAAGATGGCTGAAATTATAGCAGTCTTCTGTTTACCAGTCAAATGTTTAATTTCTAATAGGTTATGGGTGACAGCATTCATTAGATAATATCATTCCATGCAATATTCCGATGGACCTTAGGAGATGATGACCTTACGTTTATAGCCCATGGTCTGACATACAGAAATAAGTATGTGTTGTGAGGCTTGTCGCTTTTCTCATTTTGTTGTTTTGCTTACTATCTAGGACCGCCCTCATTTCCCTGCCACCCCCGTCCCCCAGCATAAGTATTAACATCGTTAATGTTTGGTTATACGTTTGGACTTGCTACATTACCATGTGACATCTAAGACTAATTGTTTAACTGGAATCAGTAAATATATCTGAAATTGGTCGTGGATGGTTGTCACAAAAACGAAGTCCTGTTTGTGTCACAGCTAATACTGTGATTTGACTTGTGAATTCCTTCCTAGAAAAAGAAGAAAAATCCTAAGAGGAAGACGAAGGCCGTCCGGATGAAGGCTGTCCTAAGCAGGTGTCTTCCTCCTTCGGTCTGCTTATTCAAACTGGTGCACTATTGCACTTCCTGTCAGAGATCCATCAATACTTATACATTATAGCAACATTTCTGCTTCTCTTTCTTTTGTCATGTGTGGATATAAAATTTAATTTTCCAACAATAAATTTTGGCTTAGGCCTCTCAGGTCTTTATTCAATATCCCCAAACCTGTATTAATGTAACATTTAAAACTCCCTTTAAATAAAGGAAAACTCAGAGATGGCTCGATGACTATAAGCCCATGCAACATCTCTGAGGATATCAGAATGGTATTTTCTATGTAACACTTTTTTTCCTCCTTCAGAATGGCTCTTCTGTCTTCTTATGTGACAAGAACTAACTATCTCCCAAATTCTCATTATTGACCCCTTTCTCTCTATAATGGGCTATTATCAACTTGATTTTAAAGGGTAAATTCTGCCATGAGATGACCTTTTCTTTGAAATGACATCTTTTAAAACATAAAGCAAGAGTGCAACTGATCTGAAACAATTAAGGAGTTAGCTTTTCTTCGTGCCAACTATTTCACCAATGACAGCATTAGCTGACTACTATTTCCTTGCCTTCAATTAAATGCTGAACTATTTCTCTCAGAACCTCAGGGATGGTATTCCTATTAGTTGGTAGAAGTTGGGGAAATTTGTGGACAGTCTCTGTAATTATTTTTCTGCCATTGAAGTTTTATTGCCTTGAATAATAGACATTAATCAAAGACAGTGGATTCAGACCGACATTTGTGGGTTCCCATCTTGAGCCCACAGCTCAGGCCCTGGCAAGCTGTTAGAATTGCTATTTTTCAATGATGTGTTTGTGGAATGACCAGTTTACCTCCATGCCTATGTGGCTAACAGTGAGTGAAATAATGACAGGGATGTCATAGCCTGCCAGATGCTGCAATTAAGTAATGTTAATTGTCACCATAGCAAATGGCAGGTGTGGTTCAACCTGATACAATGCTAAAGGTGTGTGGGGCCATCCAATACCATCATTTTTTTGCATGAGAAAACTGGGTTTATGAATTCCCAGGGCTTGTCAGGGTCACACAAATACCGTATGAGTTCTGTATGGCACTGTGATCTCTTTATGGTCTGCTCACTGCACTCAGTTGCGACAATGGTGCTGTGCCAAGGCGGCTATTGTTCCCCTGTTCCCCTGCTTGGAAACCTCTTGTGGCCCTCATTGTTTCTAGTGTCTGAGCTGTGAGCAGTGAGCAACTGACAGAAGCCCAGGACTCTGTCAGGGACCAGGCACCTGCAATGAAGAATAAATGGTCAGTCCTGGCAGCAGCTATAGAAGAGACATGACAGAACGGCAGAGAATCTAGGTTGAACTCTCAACTGCCTGCTGGTAACAAGCTTTTTTGACACTATATCAAGTCTCCTCCAATCTAGACTCTGACTTCCTCATGTGTGGAATAAACACACCAGATCCATCTGTTGTCAATGATCTCCAACATGAAGGTGCCATGATCTGCATCTTTCTTCTAAGTTTCCATCAGAGTCTTAGGATGTACCACACCCCTCTCTGTGTGAGGACTTTCTGGACTTAACCATCTGTGTTAGTTAGGGTTTTACTGCTATGAACAGACACCATGACCAAAGCAATTTTTATAAGGACATTTAATTGGTGCTGACTTAAAGGTTCAGAGGTTCAGTCTATTATCATCAGTGGCCAGGCATGCATGGTACAGGAGGACCTAAGAGTTCTACATCTTCATCTGAAGACCTCTACTAGAAGACTAACTTCCAGGCAGCTAAGACAAAGGTCTTAAAGCCCATGCCCATAGTGACACACTTCCTCCAACAAGGCCACACCTACTACAACGAGGCCTCCAAATAGTACCACTCCCTAGGCCAAGCATATTTAAGCCACCACACTGTCCTTCCAGATATGAAATGAAGAGGCTGTGCTATTCCAATCCAAATGTAGTAGTTTTCCACTAGCATTGGGCATGTAAACTAGAGGGATTATTGAAATCCAGTCCACCCCTCTTTTGATTGCAATTATTCCTCCCAGTAGCTTTGTCTACTCTGTTTTAAACAAACCTCATTCAGCTCCGTTTCCCCCCCCCCCAGTACCTCCCCTCTTCTACAGTTCTCATCTCACCCTCCCCCTTCCCTTTCTTTTGTTTTCTTCCATTGATCTTCCATTTTCCTACTCTAGGGAAATCATCACCCAGTCTACCCATCCAAGGCCTATTCTGATTCCAGGAAAAGCAGTCAATTGAGAGTTTTCCTTTGAGTTTGAACCTGTCTGGATTGATTTGAGATGGAGAGATATTCCCATTGGCAATTGTTCCCAGAGCAGAGAGTGAGATTGCTGTCAAGGAATGACCTGGGCCTTTGTTCTCCACCTTAGCAGGATTCTCAACCACACTGTCCTACTAGTCATCCAGAGAGAATGATGACCAGTGTAATTCTGTAGATGTATAGTTTATGAAATACTGATGAAATGGCATAGAATCCTATTTTTATTGTTCCCTCATGATTCAGTATCTAAGGAGAAGGATGAGAAGGAGGAGGAAGAAGACAAAGAAGAAGGAGGAGGAGGAAGGAAGAAAAGGGAGAAAGAAAGAAGAGAAAAAGAAAGAAAAGGGGAGAGAGGGAGGGAGGGAGGGAGGGAGGGAGGGAGGGGGGGGGGAGAAAGGAAGAAAGAAGAAAGACCAGTCATGTTTTGTGTCAACAAAAGAAGCTAGGGAACTGAAGCTTAAGGCAAGTCTGCCCTCTCTGAACCCAGCAGTGATTATCAATCACCCAAAGACCCTAGCTTCCTGGACCCCCAAGCCTCTTCAACTGGTAAGCTTTGACCCCTGAACAAGAAGCTTTTCCCTGCAGGCACAGGTGAGAGAGGAAATGGGGTAGAGCAACAAAATACAAAAGGAGAGAAGGGAAGGGGCCAACAGAGCAGGAGAGGATGGACAGTGACAGGGGGCAGGAGCTGCGCTATTATTCCAGTGAGATGCCAGAAAGTCCTCTGACCCCAGGATGCATTACATGCCAGTCAGTGCAAGTCCCAGGGCACTGCTTTCATTAAATACAATTTCTTTCCCTGGGGCCTCACATTTGCGGCAGCCCTGGATATGGTGTAAGATATTTCATCTGTCTGTGACCTTTCGCTCCTGGCACCCTGCTTATGGGCAAGTGTTTCTGCCAGTTAACCTCCCCCTTACCCCATCTCCTGTGACCTTATGCATTTTCAACAGGAAAAATACAAACTCACCAATTTGTTTTATTACCCAAAGGATAAACATGAAGTGGCGAAGCCTTTTATCTTGCTGTACCTGCAAACCTCCTCGTTACTCAGCATCGAACAAACATTTGCTAAGAGTTAATAAATCCAGTTCGTGGCTTTCTTTGTGTAGGGAATGTCCTAGCATCTGGGGCAATCTCTCATTAAGGAAAAAGAAATAGAACATACTCATATTTTATTCATGGTCTCAGAATCCCAGGGAAAAAAATCTAGAGACTTAAAGACGTGGAGAAAACCAAGACAAAAGGGCTCCGATTTCTTTACTTATCACTGCCATATTGTTCAGCCCATCTGGGCACTAACAGTGTACCTTGTGACTTTTCACCCTTTCCCACAATTAAAAGAGACCCAGGTTTGTTAAAGCATAGCCATGGATACATCCAAGGGGTCACACTACTTTGCTGTCATCAATTACAAATATCCCAAGACTGCTTCTGCTTCCTTTTCTGACTTGCCTCTACAGAGGGGCCTCTGCAAAAGGCACATTAGAGGCATCAGCATACCTACTCTGGCAAGTTTTAATTTACCAACGATTCCTGTGTCTGCCAGCTTAGAAAGGCTCCAGTGATTTATTGGACCTGAGAAGAGCTCTCATCCATTATAGTTTGTCTTAACTTAATCAAAGGTATCTTCTCCCTTTGGAGCGTCTCACCTACAAACTCTGCAGTCGTTGTGATAAATGTGCCAGCGTGGCTTCTTTTTCTGATTATGGTGAGTGAAGCTTTGTGATCAACTTAACACATTCCGTTAATGCCATGGCTCGGGCACAGATGGGTTGGCATTGGGCTGGGTGCGGATCTAGAAGATAACTGCATTGGAGTTTTGATTGAGGAGCAGAAGTGATGGGTGGGAGTGTAGCGGAATTCACAAGGATTTGTAGGTAGTTTAAGAGATCAGGAAAAGAAAGTGAAAAGACACATTTTCCTGTCTGTATCTTCAACAACATACATTTCTACTCCTTCCTACCACATTCATGCACATGTACACGCATATACATACATATGTGCCTGTGCATGCCTGCGCATTCCTGTATGCACACAGGGACACACACACAGACACACAGACACACCACCACCATCACCACCACAGTAACTACACTTTACACAAAGTAGAAATAACTTAGGACAAAATTCACTGTAAACCCTCTCTGAAGAGTAGCCCATGGGAAGGCATCAGGAATCTACCTGAGAGAATAAAAATTAGAAATCATGGGAACAAGTTTTAAATTTCAAAACTAAAACTATACTTCAAGAACAACCTCGAAACGACCAATTGCTTTTCTATGTGGCAGAAGAGTCGCGCTTTTAAGTTTGAAATGGTATGTGGTAACTGCGCAGACATTTCTAGACTTTTGCTGTGAATTTTTCACAAAAGATAATTGTTCAAAATTTATGAGCACGAGTTTAAGAGTATATTCTTTATCCAAACCAGCTAACTTCTCTTCCCTTTTAGATTCTGTGGTCTTACACAGATTTATATCCCATTGTGGTTTGAATACGTGTCCTCCAGAGTCTCGCCTATTGATGAGTCAGCCACAGCTCTGTGATAATATTAAGAAGTAATGGAAGTGGTAGGAAGTATGGATTTGAGGAATGAAGCCATACACTGGAAATGTCTCCATGAAGGGAATGGTGAGGTCCTGGGCCCCTCTTTTACAATTGCTTTTTGGTTGTTGTGAAGTGAACAAGCCTCCAATACCTCATGTTCCACAGGATACACGGGATACAACATATCCAAAGCAAGGGATCTGAGCAACCACGACTGGAATCATCTGAAACTTTAAAGCAAAAGAGATCCTTCTCCCTCGTAGGTAGATTATCTCAGGGGTTTTGGTACAGTGATGGAAACGTGGCTATAGCACAACTCTGGCATTTAACCCATTGTTTTATCTGTTCAAGAGAGTCATTAGATGTGACATTAAGCTGTTTTTGTTTTGTTTTGTTTTATTTGTGATTCTGAAGAGAACCCTTTTAGTTTTTGTAGTTAAGCATACGTAAACAGAATTCCAAGGATAAACATAAAAACTGAATAAAAAAAAACAACAGCAACAAAAAAAACCCATTTAATCTTCATTTCCAAGTCACTCTTGTTGAAGAGGATTTTTTTTTCTTTAAAATCCCACTGGCTAACAACCTCCTTTTCTCCATCAACTTGTAACATTTAGCATAGTCTACAAGAGACAATTTGTAGTTTGTGGTGAATACCATTCATTCTGCTAAATAAATCAGAATAGGAATTTCCCCCTGTAGTGTAACGTTTGTAAGAAATTTATGCAAGAAAGCATAGGGCACTTAAGGACGAGCTTAGATCGGGATAGCAAAAGAGATACTAACAAATACCTCCTACTGCCTGCTTCTGTAGAACATCTGCCCTATGATCCTTCTGATATTTTTTAAGGGATAGAAGCAGCGGTAAAAGAAGAATATGCAAGAAAAATATGTAACTCACAAACCCAAGCAATATACAGAATATTTAAGAATTTTGAACAAAATCTTTTGAGTCTTGATGTTATTGGGAAGCAAAACCTTGAGAGTTTTGAGTAAAAAAATAATGATGGTCAGGTCTCATGAAAAGGTCATGGAACCACAGCAATGCCAGAGGCTAAGCCAGGAGGACAAATTCAAGGCCTGTCTGGAAATCCTGGTTCCAAGTAAAGGATGAAAAAGGAATGGGAACTTACCTTAGTTGCACTACTTTGCTTTCTATTGCCCTGATCAAATATTGACCAAAAAGAACTTGGGAGGAAAGTTATCTCATCAATAGGAAGCCAGGACAGGACTAACACAGGAACCTGGGGGCAGGAACTAAAGCAGAGGCTACAAAGGAGCAGTGCTTATAAACTTGCTCTTTAGGGGAAATGTCACCCTCAATGGGCTGGGCTCTTCCTCATCAAAAAAAAAAAAAAAAAAAAAAAAAAATGCAAAATAAAAAAAAAAAAAAAAAAAATTTCCAAAAAAAAAATGCCAGACAGACATGCCTTCAGGCCAAACTGAAGAAAGTGTAATCTCAGTTAAAGTTCTTTTATTCCCCAATGACTCTAGCTTTTGTTGAGTCAACACAGAAACTGATTAGCATAGTGGTAGAGCAATTGCCTATCATGTGCAAGGTCAGGGGTTCAGTTCTCAGCAACACACACACACACACACACACACACACACACACACACACACACACCACACACTGAAGATAATTTTTTGTTTGTTTGCTTGTTTTCATTTTTATTTTTTACCTCTGCCTCATTTCAGGCAAACGGGTTCCATTGCCAGATGAAGGTTAGTTTTTACATATAACCGTCAGAAAAAGCACTGTACTATAATAGACTTACTTAATCTAAAACAAGATGCCAGGGAAAAGGAATGTGTAAAATTTATACAAATTCCCAGGGCATAAAAGTATGCACTCATAGACGTATGCTGTTTCAAGGGAGCAGCTTCTTTTGTGTCTCTCTCTGATTTTCTGGACAGGTCTTTAGGATTTTAGGTTAGCTGAAGATGTCACTCCTTTCTACTTTATCATGTATCTGGGCATATTTATGGTCACTTTGATCAGTTCTTTTAGGAAGGATAGCACTCTGTTCATCTTGTTCCAAATCACCTTTACTGTTTGTTCCTTGTGTTCTGGAATTTCATGAAGTGCAACGTGGAGGACATGTTTGTTTTCTCCGATAGCTTTTCATGGACTACTCTATGGGTTTACATGGGCTATTCTCTTTCTTACTTAGAGAAAAAAAAAATCTACCTATTTTATTAAATTTAAAGTCCGCTCATCAATATGGATTTCACTTCTTTCAAAGTTTCTGCTCTATCATTTCTTTTTGCAACCTGGAAATTTCTCCCAAATCAACTTTCCAGTTCACTGATTCTCTTGCCAGCTATCTTTACTACAATGTTTGCTTTGCTTTTATTTTTTTATTCCCTCTAGATTTTGATTTTAGGAATTCTGCTTGAGCCTCTTTAAAACCTTCCCTGTTAATTCCCGGATTTTTTTTCTTTCTTCAATTATTTTTAGAATGTTCGTTTTATTGCCTTGGTTTATAGTCACTTATTATTAGGGGCCACCTCGTGCTGTCTATGAGGAAAGGTTACACAACTTGTACAGTGTAAAACAGTAATGGAAACAGGAAAAATATACTATGCTGTCTGGAAGCAGCAAGTCATTCATAGATCTAATGATGATTTACACCAAATAATAATGAACTAGAAAGACAAAAAAGGACCCAAAGAACATTTACTTAAATTTTACAGTATTGCAATTTATAATGTAGATAACGAGAAGCCCTGGAATGTGCAGGAAGATAGTGACATAGTAAAAATAATGCTTTGGGAATATTGATAATGAGTTGAAACAGAAAAACACCAGTATCTGTTTNTTTTTTTTTTTTTTTTTTTTTTTTTTTTTTTTTTNTTNTTNTTTTNTTTATTTACATTTCAAATGCTATCCCGAAAGATTCCCATACCCCTCCCCCCACCTCTGTTCCCCCACCCACCCACTCCCACCACTTGGCCCCGGCCTTGCCCTGTGCTAGGTCATATGGAGTTTGGGAGACCAAGGAGCCTCTATTCCCACTGTTGGCCGATCAGGTCATCTTCTGCTACAAATGCAGCTAGAAACACAAACCCAGGGGGTACTAGTTAGTTCCTGTTGTTGTTCCACCTACAGGGTTGCAGCCCCCTTCAGGTACTTGGGTACTTTCTCTAGTTCCTGCATTGGGGACCCTGTGTTCCATCCAGTAGCTGGCTGTGATCATCCATTTCGGTGTTTACCAGGCACTGGCGTAGCCTCACAAGAGGCCACAATATCAGGGACCCTTCAGCAGTATCTTGCCGGCATGAGCATGGGCATTAGTATCTAGGTTTGGTGGCTGATGATGGGATGGACTCCGAATGGGGTCCTCTCTGGATAGTCCATCCCTTCATCCCAGCTCCAAACTTTGTCGCTGTACCTATAATTTTTCATGGGAGTTATGTTCCTCATTCTAAGGAGGAATGAAGTATCCACAAATGTTCATCCTTCTTGATTTTCTTCTGTTTTCCATAATGTGTCTTGGATATTCCAAGTTTCTGGGCTAATATCCGCTTATCAGTGAGTACATATCTAGTGACTTCTTTTGTGATTGGGTTACCTCACTAAGGATGATATCCTCCAAATACATCCATTTGCCCAAGAATTTCATAAATTCATTGTTTTTTATGGCTGAGTAGTACTCCATTGTGTAAATGTACCACAGTTTCTGTATCCATTCCTCTATTGAGGGACATCTGGGTTCTTTCCAGCTTCTGGCTATTATAAATAAGGCTGCTATGAACATAGTGGAGCATGTGTCCTTATTACCAGTTCAGTATCTGTTTCTAACACAAATGTTTTAAATACACGGAAAGAAATAAAATTTGTGAGATAAGTAATTTTGTAAAAAAAGAAAAAAAAAAGATAAATCTAAGGGGCAAGTATTAAACAGAAACAAGAAGACACATATAATTGAAAGAGATAAGAAGACTGGCTGAGAAGCTATAGTGATTTAGATGTGCAATGAAGAGATTTCACACAAAGGCGGGAGCATTTGGAATATCAGGAAAATAATAGAGGAGTGATCTTTAGGCTCCAGAATGAATCTTTGCTAATGTGGGAGACAGTTCACATAGGAAAATTCCTAAATTGAAAGCTTAGAGAAGTATAGGCCCACCAACAATATCATAGGTGTAAGAATATTAAAGATATATTAAGATTTCTTTTAAATACAAAATAATGGCAGACTGGAAGGAGAGAAGCTTCATTACACATAGAAGGCACATTATACATCCCTGTATATGTGACTTATTGCTATTATTGTTATTTCACCACAAATGGAAGATGCATTACTTAGCAAAAGTAGCAGATTTAGAAGTAAAGGAAGCTATATAGATTATTTGGCATGCTACACGCAACTAACCTTAGTTCAGTAGAAGGTATGTGAATCAAATTTGAAAAGGCATTTTGATGGACTTTGTACATTATAAAATATTGTTAATCAACTGGTCACATTCATAGTCTTTCTGTCACAAAACAGAATAAGAAATAAGTAATAAGTAAGTGTCAGAGGCTCAGAAGTTAGGAATGCATACTGCTACTATAGTGAACCCAAGTTCAATTCCCAAGACCCACATCAGGTGGCTCACCAGTCGCAGTAACTCCGTCCATATGGGGTCAGATGACTACTTCTGGCCTTTGTGGATACCTATGCTCATGTACACATCACACACACACACACACACACACACACACACACACACACACACACATTAAAAAATAAAATACTTTTTAAACACAAAAACTCTTTTGTCCCGCTCTTGGAACTCTTTTCTTCTTCAAGGGTTGCCTTGTCTAGCCTTGATATGAGGGCTTTTGCCTGTCTTATTGTGTCTTGTTTTATCATGTTTGGTCGTCTCTTGGAGGCATGCTCTTCTCTTAAGGGAAATAGAGAGAGAGTAGATCTGGGGGAGAGAGGAAGTTAGGGGTATCTGGGAAGGGGGGGACTGTGGTCAGGATGTATTGTGTAAGAGAAAAATCTATTTTTAATAGTAAAAAAATAAGTTTCTATATTAAAAGTAGACATTGTCAATAATGAAATAGTCAACACTTGCTTTTCCATTCTGTACCTAAGTTGTGACTATTAAGATATATATATATATATATATATATATATATATATATATATATATATATAGAGAGAGAGAGAGAGAGAGAGAGAGAGAGAGAGAGAGAAAATATACATATAGTCTGGATTGATTGGTTGGTTGATTGAATAATACCTGGATAATTCATGGAAAGCCCATGATGAGCCTAGGAATTGCTACAGAGTTATTAGCTATTTTCATCACCATGTTTACATAAAAGAACATGGAAACGTTACACAACTGTGAGAATCTAGTAACGATTCAATACTTGTGGTTGGTTGGCCAAAGCAGAATTCTGACTGAATCTGAAGGGCCAAAACACTGGAATGCTTTCATAGTTAAAGGCAGAGCAGAAGAAAATGGACTTAAATATATTTCTTAGTTGCCAAATGCTATGAGATGATCAAAAGGGTGGATACTGCCATTTGCTCGACTTCGGTAGTGGGAAATGACAAAGTTATATGGAGACTGGCGTCCTTTATTTATTTTTTTCTCTCACCTTGCGCTGAACACATATGACTTCTCATAAAAGATTCATTTTCACAGCCTGCAGCTCTCTCCGAGTCAGCCTCTACCTATTCCATAACTAACATGTGATGCTCATTCTGACTTTTCTTAACCCCAAAAGTTATAAAATGCAGGCCTCAAGTATGAAACACTGAAATGAATCTCGGTGGGTTCCATGCAGTCGGGTAGAGACTGTGGAACTTCTCTGCAGCTTAAGAATGGGGAGACTATCAATTTCTAATACTCCAGATTAGCCTGGCAACTGTATAGCCATAGCAGGTGTTGGCTAAGAAGCTGTGTTTCCTCAGAATTAATGACATGCCATTATGGTAGCAATTCTTCCAAGTCTCTAGAGTGTCTGTAATTAAGAAGTTTAACTGTACTTAAAATGATATAAAGTGTCATTAGTCCCATGCTAAATCATTCCAGATTACTGATTTATTCTCCAGTGAAATCATCCAGGTAATTTTCTCTGCCTGAGTAATGTAAGGTTTCACACATGAATACCCCTACTGGATAAAGCTTTGGGTTTTCTTTGCAGTTCAAAATAATAGTGGGGCTGGCCCTGGAGCTGGAGCTCAGGGGTAGAGCAATGGACAAGCATGCGCAAGCATCTGTATTTCATCCCACAGAGTGCCCAAACCAACACGTTTCTTAGAAGCCCCACAGTGGTATTGGTATCATGGAACTTCTGCCCATTGTCTTCCAGACAATGTTTTCACAGAAGATCTTCAACTAATCTAGTGGTTTCCATTAACTTTGAAGTCTTCCTATCTATATTTTTATAATATAGTGAAAATCTTTCTTCAGGTACTACAGGAGGTGAACTTCCTGAATAACCTTGGCTGAAGGAGAATCAGCAGACCCTGGCTGACCTTCTGCTCACCTTTCCCCACACTTTCAGATTTTACTACTTATTTCTAAATAATAACCCTAGCCTGCATGTTTGGTTTATTATTAAAGTTTGTATTCTCAGGACTCTTCTAAAACATTTGAAGACATGAGTTGTTTTGTTTTGTTTTGTTCTTTTAAATAATCAGAGAGTATTTTGATAGAATATCTCTTGGTCTACTCTATTGTCTTAAAGTATAAATATTCAAGAATAGAGTACTTAAAATTAACATAGTTTTTTCATTTTTCATATATACGGTTGGACAGAGTTAAAATGTTCAAACAGAAATAATTATGCTTTTCATTGATCTGGTCTCCAATGTATTCCTCTGTTGTGTTCAATTGCTTGGTATGTGGCTTTTCTAATAAATATATGATTAGAGGTATAAACCTTACCATGTGACCAGCATTGTGTATAAATTTGTCCTGGGTTCTGCTGACATGGTAAGAGATACAGTGCCATAATTCAGTTAGAGCTAAACCTAGCACATGAGATGAAAGAGAATGATAGGATTTGATTCTGGAAACCCAAAATATGTGTCTTTATATCTCCCCACTTCTTGCTACTGACAAATACCCAATTGTTCCAACTTCACTTTTTCTGGTAATGTTTATTACTCTGGGGCTCTTGTGTGTCTGTCTGAGACCACAATGCTCTGTCTAAATCATATAAATATTTTTCTGCCAAAAGCAGCTTCTTATGTATTTCCATGCAAATCTGCTGCTTTTAATTGGTATGCAAAATTGTCCCATTGTCTTCATTTAAAGGTTATATTCATGTTGATATAGTATTCCAGACTGAAAAGAATTCTTCCAGATTGTCAGTAATATCCCACTGTCTCTTTGCTTCCATCATGGATATCCTAAAGTCCATTGTAATCTTATGGTTGCTACTTTAAATTTAAGGCATTTCCCCTGATTTTTTTTTTTTTTTCTGTCTTTAGCCTAAGCATTTTTTTTTTTTTTTTTTTTTTGCATTTGTCTCATTTGAAACATTCTGGAATCGTCAAACTGTCATCAGTTTAGAGAACATTTCATTTCTCCTCTCAATGCTTTAAATCAGTGGTTCTCAATCTTTCTAATTCTATGTCTCATGTTGTGATGACCTTCTGTCATGCAATTATTTTCATTGATACTTCATAACTGTAATTTTGCTACTTCATAATTACTTTATAACTGCAACTATTATGAATCAGAATGTAAATATGTGTTTTTCTAATGGTCTTTGGCAACCCCTGTGAAAGGGTCCTTCAACCCCCAAAAGGGAGAACCATTGCTTTAAATGATGTTACCGCAGCAAAGATGTATTTGTATTTTATTAAATGTACATGTTTGAACAATGACAATCTTGAGTAAGAAAGGGGAGGTAGAACTGGGAAGATCAATTGGAAGTCCAAGAGAGAGCTAATTGTGGCATCTCTCAACCCAAGCAAGCTGACAGTCAGGATCAGAAGAGCCAAGAGTTCGACTTCTTTGTGACTATGTAGAAAGCTGGTTACATATTATGCATTTGCCAGAAAAAGCTAAATCCTGCCTGTCTATGATTTTTGCCAGTTATTGGCACTTTTGTCAGGGCTACAGTCGTAAATGTGTCCACTTCCGTAAACATTTTTTAGGACATCTAAGACAGGTGGTGCATCTCTCTATAGTTCAACTCTATTATGCTTTAACCCTCTGCAGAGCACAGCTCTCCCTCTATGTAAATTCCAAGCCCATATTCCAATATGCTGTGTAGAACTCAATTTTACCATGACTAAGATGACAAGACCTCTCATGAACAGGTAGAAGAACTCTTCCCTTGCATTTTCCCAGGGGCAGAAGCACCATTTTGGACTCTGTTGTTTGCTCACATAATATGAAATTGTGTAAACGACCATGTCTTTGTGAATGCTATCTCACCTGTCCCTTCCATCCTGTTTCCTCTCCCTTGGCTAGCAGCCATGCCATAATTAGCTCTCCCTTGGATTTCTAACTGATCTTTTTACTTTCAACTGCCCTTTCCTCAAAATTGTCAGTGCTTTCTCATGTACATTTAATAAAATACAAATCCATTGTTGCAGTATTAAAGGCAATCTACGTTATATTCTGGTATTTGTCCTGTTGTCCTGTACTAGATACTCGTAGTCAAAATACATTGACTAAAATTTAATCTGTACTGTATTTTGTAGAAAACATACCAGAATGGTACTATCAAACGTAGTAGACACCAGTCACTCACATGTGACTTCTGAAAAATTGAAATGAGGCTAGAATAAATTAACATGCACTTCAAATGTAAAATACTGAATAGTAAAAATGTACTATATGACAACAGTGTGTTATAAGGCAATAGTTTTTATATTAATTATATTGATTATGCATTAAAATGATAAAATGTTATTACATACCTTGTCAAGTTTGTAATGTAGATTTGGGAAATTTTAAATTACATGCATAAGTTAAATTTGTGCCTCATATTTTATTTGTATTGAATAGTTCTATAATATATTATATACAGAGATAGTTGCTGTGAAAGAATATAATTAGAGACCTGGGTTTATTTTTGTTTTTGGAAAACTTGTCTTTGAATTTTGATTGTCTTTAATAAATATATGAACTTTAAAAGATGATCTTTTTTCTTAGCTAACTCTCCAGGAAGCTTTTCTAGGAAATCTCACGTAGAACATTTTTCCTCAATGGATTCATTATGACTATGATGGTTCTGAAACTTACTGAGCAAAGGAGACTTCCTCAAAGTCTACATCAAGACTTATATGTTACCCAGGCTCTGTCTACATAAGGATCCAGGCTACATGAAGTAGGTTCTGAGTGGAGACCCACACCAGTGTTTTGTATAATCTATACTAGAAACAGCGGTTGATGATACCATTGGCGCTTACAGGATATCAGATGTCTGACTTCTTGTGTCAGATGTCTTGACTCTTTCACTTTCCATCCTCTCTTCTACAAGGTTTTGTGCCTCCCTGCTACTTAGCATGTTATGAACCAATACTGAAAACCTGAAATATCTTTCTGCAACCAAATCTTATAAGGTAAATTCGGTGAATTTGATGTAGCAATTACTCCTTTAGGTTCCTCCCCGTTCATTTCATCTTTAAGCCAAACCTATGGGGAAAACATTGCTATTATTCTTATTTTGATGAATATGAAAACCATGGGCGCTCTGAGGTCATAAAAGGTCCACGTGACTTCTTAAAATGGATGACAAAGTTGGGATTTGAACATAGTTTGAATTGATTGTGAAATGCCAGTGATTAATCACTGCTAGCCCAGAAACGAAATGTACAACCCAACCAAAAGGGTAAACAGAAAGATGGGCTCTTTCAAAACCGGAGTTCAATAGGTAGAGGAAATCTGACTGAAAAAGTCTAGCATACAAAGTCTAGCTGGTGTAGATACTTGAAGCTGTTGTGGAGGCTTACCTCTTAAGATTGTCTCACAATACAGAAAAACATATTTGCAAATACTAGCAAACTAAACCATGTGCTCTCTATCATGTGAGGTCCCCAATGGACAAAATATTGCTCTCTGACTTATAGTAGACACTAGGAATGTTGAGTATGTGACTAGATTCATAAATGTCCTAGTAATGGATTTACAAATTATAGTTCTTGCTCAAATAAACTCACACTCTGCTGGTGAAAATTGTGAAAGAAAATAAATAACAGCCTCATCTGAGATGTGTTACAAAACTGCTAAGTTCAGAGGGGAGGGTGGATGTGAGAACATAAAGTGCCCTTCATGGAATACCCTTTATGGAGAAAAATGGCCACACACTCTAATCTCTTACCTAGAGAGGAAAGTTTCCTCTTGAAGCATGACATAGGTCCCTTTGGTTTATTTGTCCAGGATCCAGGATATACCCAATTTTGTTTTTATTTTTTATTTATTTTGTTTACATTTGACTTTAAAAAAATAGCACTGTAAGCAGGGAGCTCATGTTCTCACACAGAGTGGAATTCCATCCATGCAGGAGAACACAGAAGCTAGTGTATTGTCCTCAATCCTGCTTGCCTTTTCCCTGCCTTGTTCAATCTGTTGCAACCTCCTGCCTAACAGGTCTCCTTAATGGTTTTCTAATCTGTCTCCTGTTGTCCAAGTCTCTGTAGCTATTGCTGTAGTGTGGCTTCTGATAAGTTCTTTTGTGGATGACTGTGCCAGTCTCCTGATGGGTTGCCCTGCCCACACCTTACCTTTTGCTTCCACTGCAACTGGAGAGAGCATCCTTGAGAGAAAGATTGATCAGTTTCCACTTTTGCTGAATCTTAAGCGGCTCTGTACTGTGTACACACACACACACACACACACACACACACACACACACACACACACACTACATAACGTCTTTGATGGACCGTTCATGACTCTTCTTGTTCTCGTGCCTGTGATGGACTGAACTGATGACATATCTTGAATCTCCTCCTAGTGGATGATGCGTCCCAGCTTCCCACAGCTACTGTTTTCATGCTTCAGGTTCGACATTCCTTCTTCTGCCTTCTTCACTGGATCTCCTTCTATTTAGTTATTCTTCCTATCTGAGCCCAGCTGTGGCCTTCTTGACAACTCTGGGTCAAATCCTCTAATACACTGGTTACTCTACTATGTCATGATTATTTCTACAATCAGGTCTGAGCACCTTGTGCTAGAGAGAAATCAGTGTCCATTCGCAAACCTAAGGCAACTCTCATCACATAGCAAGGAGAGAATGGATGGTTTAGTGGGCAGCCCTCTGTGGTCAATCTATACTGTAATAAATATCTTTTATCCTCACATTCATGAACATCTGACTGGAGAAGTTGTGCTGAAGAACTTTACAGAAGTTAGAGGCTATAAGCAGGCATCTGTGGGTGTCCAGGCAAATGAAGGACAACTGTGCAATATTTATATAATCGAGACTAACTGAATAGACTAAAGAAAATGAACTTGGAACCAAAAAGCTCTTCCCTGGCCAATCTCTCCATTGTGGGTACTGACCAAACCATTACTTTAGCTGGCCACCTGGAATACCCAACATCCCAAGGGACGCAGTAGCGGCCAGAATTGAAGACATTTTCTATCACCACTGGGGACGATTTTCTGTTTTGTTTTTTAAGTTCCAGACTCCAGTGATGAGGAATCATAACCATGTAATCTTCTATACAAATGATAAGAATACAAAAGTCTGAATGTACTATGCAGCTCACATCTCATTATACATTATATTTTAATTAGAAAATGTGATATGAAAGTTAATAATGGGAACTTTCTGTGTAGGCACTGCTATTATTATCAGTAAAATACAACACTGAAACAAAATTATGGGAGAGAAAATATTATGCCTTTGTTTCTAAAAATTTGCATGTGTTCAGAGAACAAAAATAACAAAGAATGAAAAGTCTTTGTTATTCACTGATTTCTGTGATCTGTCAAAATGCCAAATAATCCATTTAATCAATCAGAATATGAAAGAATGTGACAGACCCCAAGCTTCTTTGAGAAAATAACTGTGCAAAGTGCTTCAACTTTCAAGTGAAGTTATGTCACAATACCAATTACTAAATGCCATCTTTCTATAACTTAGTTAATTCAAGAATACAATATAGGTTGCGAATTAATTGCAGCTCTACTGACTTTTGAACCTCGGATGGTTTATCTTAATCTGTTTACACAAATTCTTCCAAATTGTAATTTAACAAATCTCATTTTTTTATAGGAAGATCATATCTATTAAAGTGGAATACCAACTAAAATTAAATCTTAGTGAGAATTTCAACAACAATCCTCACATCTATTTCTTCTTTGTTCAAGCTATGAAGATAATTTGGGAGTTTTGCAAAGAAGCATGAATTGTTCCAATAATTTATCCTAGGACAGAGAAATCATTAATCTCAATTATTCAACAGATGTTGAATTCTTCCTATGGACCAGGCCCTGGTTTTGCAGAGCACAAGTGCTTACAACCTGGAAGTGGGTCACAAATGAATTAATGACACAAAGGAGTAATTAATGAAAGGCTGAGTCAAATGTCCTGAGAGAAAGAGAAAACAGGTTTGTCAATGGGAACATGGAACAGATGAATCTTATCTGGAGTGGACAACTAGGGAAAAGGAGTATGGTTTGATGAACTGAAGTTTGAAGAGATTAATTAGCCAAGATGGGAGGTGATATGTTTTGGAGAGGCTTCTTGTGCTGTGGAGGAGCTGAGAGGAGAGAGGTGAGGCAAACAAGCCCATTTGAGGGCCCTGAAGATGTGGAGGTGATGCCTAAAGCAATAGAGTTAGACTTCAGATTGTGCCATCCCCTTTATCCCATACTAGTATCTTGTAGTTTATTTAAGAAGACATCAAGGTAGGACCGGGACCATGTCTAAGTTGCAAAATGCTTGCCCAGCAAGAGAAATAGATTAGATTTCCAGAACCAAAGTAAAATGTGTCAGTTGTTACTGTGTTCTTATAATCCTGGTCCTGGGTGGCAGAAACAGGAGGATTCTGGGGCCTTGCTGGCCAGCCAGTCAATCTTAATTTGTGAGCTTCCAAACAGTGGGAGATCCTGTCTTAAGGGTGATAGACATTCAGTTCTTAGGATGACACCTTAAGGCTCTGGCCTCCACAGGCACCTTTACACCACATACATGTATAACTCTTTACATCCACAAACACTGAAAACACCAGGAAGACCACTACAGGACTTCAAAGAGAGGCTACTGGCATATAGGAAGTCAATCTGATAAGTTATGTGTAATTGCACTGTGAGGCTATAGATGTGGTAAGGATGCAGACTGGAACATTTCAGACAAGCTAAGCCAACATTGTGATCGCAATCTTCTAGTCAGACTGTCTGAAGGCAGTTCTTTATGGCATTAGAATTGAGAAGAGAGACAGTATCAGTTACCTGTTTGTTTCCATAACAAACATCTGACAAGAAGCAATTTATTGAGATTGGTTTATGGTTTAAGGAGAGATAAAATCCCACATGACTAGGAAGACATGGGGTGGGAGCTAGAGGCAGCTGGTTCTGTTGTGTCTACAGATGTGTTAGGATGAAGAGAGTCGAATAGTGGTGCTCAGTTGTCTTATTCAGTCAAGGAATCCAGCTCACAGAGTAGAATCACCTAAAGCTAGGGTGGGAGCTAAGTTAGGCATTTTCTCACCACTATTGAACCAATCTGGAATCTCGGTCACAACCACGCTTTGAGGGTGTGCTTCCTGGGTGATTCTAGATTTTGCCAAGTTAATAATATTAACCATTACACAGACCAAGAAAAAGCTTATTGAAGTCAGAGGCCTTCAGGAGATTTTACAGAGAGAATAGAAGATTGATGTTTAGGGAAAGGCCGAGAATCTTGAGATCTCCAGCTCAAAAATGGTGGGGTGAGATATTGTAAACCAGCTCTGGTAGCTCTCGCTTGCAATTCCAGCACTCCAAAGGCTGAGGCAGGGGGATTGCAGCAAGATTGAGGTTTGCCTAGTCTTCAGGGTGAAACTATATCTGAAATAAAAAGAGAGGAAGGGTTAAACTTTATATGACCCAGCACAAGGCAAGGCCTGGGCCAAGTAGTGGGAGTGGGTGGGTAGGGGAGCAGAGGTGGGGGGGAGGGGTATAGGAAACTTTCAGGATAGCATTTGAAATGTAAATAAAGAAAATAATAATAAAAAAATAAATAAAAATAAAAAAAAAGAGAGGAAGGAAGGAAGGAAGGAAGGAAGGAAGGAAGGAAGGAAGGAAGGAAGGAAGGAAGGAAAGATAGATCTATACCAAGATAGATAAGAAGAAAAAGATAGTGCATCATTATAACATTAGAGCCAAAATGACCCAGAAGAGAATATGTGGGAGGTTGTTGTTGTTGTTGTTGTTGTTTCGCTTTGTTTTATAAGCAAATGGATGTTTTAAAAGCAGGATGGATTGTCAGTATAAAGATGTCAGTATAACAAAGACTGAAATAGTTCATTAGATTTAGCTATAGGGAAGTTTTTGATGACCTGAACAGGAGGTAATCAGAGGTATGAGTCATGTATCATGGGCAAAATGGACTGAACTGAGAGTAAATAGAAGATAAGAAAATGAAATGAAGGTTGCAATCACAGTACCCGCTTGCACTTGTCTAACATGCTCTGTGTTTCAGGCACTATTTTGAATTATTCCCCATGAGTCCTCAGATTCCTTCTACAACCCTGGAAGTCTTACTCTTTTTTCCTTACAGCGGCTAAATTATTGGGCCAGGGTCACTCCCAGTGACAATCCTTTGAAGAAGTTTGATATGCGAGGAAGAGAGATTTGATTAGGAAAGTGGCTGAAGGCTGCTGGGGAACTGCAGGTTAATTTGTTCTTAACCTTCAGAGGGAAGCCCTTGGCTTGCATATGTAGAGAGAGGAAACTCACTTAGCCCCTCCAGGAAGGAGAGATGTGGTTGCTGTCTTACACCTGTCAGGAGAAACAGTGCTGTACCTCTGCTTCATGTCACCATGATGGGCCATCGGACCCTGTTCAGCTACTCTGGGAGGATCATTCAACATCGAAATACTTTGTGCAAAAATTACCATGCTTTGGTTACACATTCCTTTTGATTTTATTTCTTTCTCTCTCTCTCTCTCTCTCTCTCTCTCTCTCTCTCTCTCTCTCTCTCTTTAAATATGATATGGCAATTGCAGCACAGTTGGCCATGAACTTTCTGCATCCTGGTTTCTATGGTAAGCAAGCCATGGCCTTTAAAACAAGAGTCTTATGGTATGGAGCTCAAAGGTCTTCAGAAGCTTATGCATTTGACGCTTGGCTCTCAATGCAGTGTTTAGAGATGGGCCCTTGGGGAGGTGATTGAATCACATTTAATAGTCTAATAGATCAGGATCCATGGACCAATCCATGTATGGACTCATCGTTTAACAGATTATTAGAAAGCTGTAGTAGCTAATATTATCAACTTGTTAGAATCTAGAATCATCTGGAAGATAAGCTTCCAGGTATAACTGTGAGAATATATCTAGAGTAAATTAGCCTCTGGTCATGCTTGTGAGGGTTTGTCTTTACTAGGGCCCACCTCAAAAGTGGCCAGCACCATTTCATGACTGTGAGTTCATATATAAAGGAGAAACCTAGGTGAATTCTGGATTCATCACTTTCAGCATCCTGACTATGCAATGAGCCTCCTACTCCCGCTGCCATGGCATGATAGACTCTACCTCTTTGGAAGCATAAGTCAAAATAAGCCCTTGTTTCCTTAATTTGTTTTGTTCAGATGGTTTATCATATCAGTGATGGAAGTAACTGAGACAAGGGCAGTAGAAACTTTATGAGGTTGGGACCACTTAGAAAGTGAGTCACTGGGTCTATTCTTGAAGAGTATATTTTGTCACTTGGCCCTTCCACCTTTCCTTCCTTCCTTCCTTCCTTCCTTCCTTCCTTCCTTTCCTTCCCGCCTGCCCACCAGCCTGCCTGCCTGCCTGCCTTCCCTTCTTCCTGCTTCCACTTCCCATGAGTTGAACAGATCTAATCCGCAGTGTGCTTCCTTCCCATATAATTTTTCTCATAGCAACAGGGACAAATGATCATGGACTGAGGCTACTGAACCATCTCCTCTTGACACCCTTTAAGCTGTGTGTTTCAGGTAGGGCCTCTGTTTGTATGTATTTGTATGTTCAGGTGTATGTATGTGCATGGATGAACATGCACATGTATGTACACACATATGGGCAACCAGAAGATAACCTTGGATAGCTGTTCTCAGGTGCTTTCAACCTATTTTTAGAGACAGCACTTCTTATGGTCCTGAGCTAGCCCAGCATGCTAGGTTTGCTATCCAGACAGTCCCAAGAATTTGCTCATCTCTACCCCTTCAGTGCTGGGAAGACAAACACTTGCCGTTAGGCTTTTCTTGTAAAGGTTGTATATAGAGAACCTCATATCCATCCATCCATCTATCTATCTATCTATCTATCTATCTATCTATCTATCTATCTATCTATCTATCTAAGCTCATCATGCTTGTAAAGTGAATATTGACTGACCAATATCTTGAGCTATGCCTCAGGTTTTGTTATACAAATGGAAATCTAATAACATACAGGGTTAGATGTCCCTTCAGGGAAACGTCTTAGACACACGTCCCCCCCTAGTAGTTCTTTTCATCCCCCTAGAACTCTGAGTATCCATTTTCCCCAATAGTCTTTCTACTTTCCCTACTTGTTCACTCTGTGTCTTTGCATTATATCATTAGTCTCTACTGGAGTCTGTACTTACTTTCTTCTTGACAATACCTCCAATGTCGGGTACAAAGCATAGCCCATGTATCACAGAATGAACTTAACAATGGCATATTACATTTCAAGCAAATTGCTTCTCAGCTTTTGGACCAGGATCCATGTGTAGATTACAAATGAAATGACATCTTTGCATTTCACCTTACTTGACAAAATAATAACTGTGCAGAAGTGTCCAGAGTGTCCACAGTGATGTTGCAGTTTATCAAAACATTTCAGGAGATCAGGGTCCTGAGTTAATGCTTAAAATACTTTAAAATGTTTAGGATGGAAATCATTTCTGGGTGACTAATGTGTGTGGTGAAAGTAAATGACCTCATGGACACACATCTGACAAGGGGCAGAGTTGAAACTTGGCCTGCCATCTTGTTCCCCAGTTGCCATGTCTACCATCCTCAGTGTTTTATTATAAAATGCTTCCAATGATTTAAAAATCACTGAGGAGTTTCTAAAGTTTCCTTTTCACTCCCTTGATCTTTTTATATCATAGCAAATATACTATTAAATTCTAAATGTACTAACAGAATTAGGATTCATGTCCTCTTCAATTATGTTTGTACAAGGAGGTGGAGGAAAAAAAAATCTCAAAACCCTTTTTCAGAAAGATTCATTGACTCTTTGTTGGTCTCATGAGAACTCAGCAATGTACCTTAATAGGGGCTCCCCTACCTTTTCTGGCATCATTTTGATTTTCAGTAGGCACTATAGAAAATGCTTGATAATACAGGTAGAAAAATACAGGGAGGTTACAGAAGGGTTCCAACCTTTTCTTCTCTGGGTAGTTTCAGTCAGTAGATGACATAAGCATGCATCTTTATGGACAGATGCAGTGAAGAATCACACCTTGATCTTAATCCACAGGAAAAAAAAAAAAATGGAAAGAGCCCTTGTTGTGGAACCAAAAGAAAAACACGCAAAGCAGATTGGAGATGAGAGATGATACCTTGATAAGTACTGCATTCAATAAGACCCATGCCTTAGGTTTTAGGACTAACACTAGGGTCCACATAGGAGTAATTTTTGAATTTTCAAAAGGAACCAAATTAATTACACACAGTATCTCCGAACCTCAGTTTTCAAATCCTATTTTTTTATTGGAGTATATAAAGCTATGAGTGGTGTTGTTGAGAAGATTAATCAAAACCATGTGTACAAATGACATGGCTTTAACATGTCATGGACAGACTATTGCTTTCTTGGTTCCTCTGCCTATTAAAGGGGAAGTCTGCAAAGATGGAGTTGAGTGGTAAAGCCACAAATACTTAAATAGAGAGTTGATTTCTAGACTTGACAGACTGCATCTGTTGACAGATATTGGGAATCCAACTAACTTTCACAATTTTAGATATGACAAAACTAAGAAAACATATGCTGAAATGACATCCTACCATCGTGATACGCAAGGGGCACAACCACTAACTATGTATAAATTGTTTGGAATTTTAGACATCTTAGTGTAGGCAAGAGGGCTAAGACTTACATGCATTTCCTCTGTCAGAACACAGTGTTCTAGCTCATTTATTACTCATTCATTCTTCATGATCTCTGGACACACAGAAAAAGTCTATTAATTGTGTTTTTTTTTTTAAAAAAAAAAAACCCTATTAACTGCATGTGGCCTTCTGCTCTGACAATTTTATAATAATCCAATATATGAATAAGATAAGGTCACCTTAACTGAAGCGAAATCATAGGAAGATATGCAAAAGGGGACCAATTTTGAAGATTTGAAAAGAAAGACAAAATATAATTCTAAATATTATGCTGATATATATTTCTTTGCATATAAATGGAAGGTTATATGTGTTTATCTTTGAAAATAACTATTGATATGTCTTCAACAGGGCATATAAAGAGATAATCAAGATTAAATACTTATTGCTCCAAGAGTCTCCAAATCACAATTTTGCATTGACTGCAAAAAACATAAGTTTTCTCTGTAGTAGAGTCTGTATATTTGCTGTATCTGTATATTATGAAACTCATAAAGAAGATAAATGTGAACGAGACAAAATGTGTAAGAGAGTAAGCCAAAGAATTGCAGAACTCATTAGCCGCAGAATACGCAATATGTCTTGGAGTTACATCCAAAACACCGTGAATATACTTCATATCTCAGTATCAAGAGATAATTCTTTGGACACTTTGACATTCATTTTAATAAGGTTAGGCAGATAATGATACTGGGTGGAGGGTGGCCTGGTGTACTCTCTCTATGGTTTTTTGTTTGTTTGTTTTTGTTGTTGTTGTTTGTTTGTTTGTTTTTTAGCTGAGTCACACTTTTAACCATTTTTAAGTGCTGACTTGAATCACATATCCTAGTAGAATGATAACAGACTACAACTCCTAAGATGGATAATGTGGGGTGCAAGTGAGGGCTAAATGTAATTTGTGGCTTCCTTTGACTTCTGAAATCATTTCTTAATTATTTCTAAATACCTTCTAAAGTGAAAAAGTAAATGAAAACATTATAATTGGATGGACACCTCTGGGGAAAATTAGCCAAAGGATGAAGACAACAGAAAGATCCAAAGATTTGGCTAACTTAGTAGAAATCAGCATAATAGTGACATTCAGTGGGGTTCTCGGACATTTAACTTCTCCTAAGAGTGGGATTGGTGAATCATACCCAGAATCATACCACATGTAGGAAGAGCTACAAAAATGAATATTAACATTTTTTAAAGACAAGTGCTTGCCATGTGTCCCAGACTGGCCTTGAATTTGTGAACTTGCCTCAATTTCCCAAGTGCTAGGACTAGAGGCATGTGCTACCTACCTGGTAACTTCTGTTTTGGGATTTCTTCCACAAAGGAAATGGATAAAAGTTGATCGGCAAAGATATATTAGAGCACTCTTCTTAAGTGGAAGAAGAAGGCAAGCAGGGTTGATTGTGTGATCAGATACATGGCTAATGGGAATTGTAAACATTTCGTTGTGGAACTAAATAATAACAGTATCTAGAGTCTTGAATGACCGGAATGTTCAGATATTCAGTAATCTCAACAAATGTGTTTGAGTATTTATTAGATGTGGATGTAAGTCTAGGCTCTGGGGAAACACAGTCATCAACAGGAGACAGATTCATCTCTGGCCTTCCAAAGCTTATGCTCTACTCTGGTAGAACAATACACAAACAAGCAAACAGGTAAATATCTAGTACACTAGATGGTGAGAACCAGAGAAAAGTTACCTTTATTCACAGAAAAGAGCCAATCAGGTTAAGGAGCCTGGTATCCAGAGGAGGGAACGACATGATTTTATAGAGGATGATGGCCAGGGAGAATATCACTAAGAGATTTCTGACATTTTTATCTCAGAACGTTTTCTCAGAGTCCTGAGTCAATGAGTCACATAGGTAGATGTCCCAGAAGAGTAATCAGGAGGGGCAAGAGCACCCTCAATGGCTCTGAAGTAGAAACCTATTTGGTATAAACCCAAAATCAAGCACAATTCAGTAGATGAGCTTGGGTACAGTGTTGGATGAACTGAGAGTGATTCATGACTACCATAGGTCATGTGGACCTGTGGATGACTATAAGGACTTGGGACTGCTTGAGTTCCGCTCCTACTTGAGGTCGTCAAGTTGCCAATGGAACCTTCACCTTGAAACTTAATTGTAGACTACAAACAAGTTGCTTGGGTTCCAGTGTAATTCTCATTTTTTACCTACAAGCATTTGATATTCCTCAACCACAAGAATGAGATGAAGGCTAGTGAAATGAAACAATGAATATCACCTGAAACCACCCCTGCATTCTAATAAGATCTAGAGTTTAAAGGCAAGGCTGGAAGGCCAGAACATTAATACCTTTATCCATGTCTGGATTGTCACAAGTCTGTGAATTTCCTTCACAGGAGGTTATAGGGAAAAGGACCATCTAGTCGTATGATGAGAGAGATACCTAAATCTGATCCCATTTGACACTGTGGGCATCACTGTGTTCCCTCGAATGGTAGTATAATCTGTACTTTCTGTGACAGTCCTCCCTGGATTCTAAGCTTTGGTCTTGAGGTGAAAAACCTGGATTGTATGCTCAAGATTTGTATTGTTTCACCCAGTTTTACTGGTCCCTCACTTGTCTGTGCGGAACACTTTCTCAATATGGAGTTGCGGATTCCCCTCTCTCAAGTTTCATGAGCAAATGTAGGTGATTTGGGCAGAAAGAATCATAAAGAGAAAGACAGTGTGTGTGTGTGTGTGTGTGTGTGTGTGTGTGTGTGTGTGTGTGTGTGTCAGCATGAGTTTCTTCCACCTTGTGCAAAGACAGCACACCTAACTGAGGCTCTTTTGTTACTAAACAGATCAGCTTCTGTGATGTGAAGCATGGAGTCAAGAGTTTATTTGTACCAATTAAAGCAGAAGAGAATTCCGAACTCTTTGTTTCATCTTCTTAGGAGACCCCACACACCCATGGCTCTATTTTTGGATATGTTGGACAAGGTGGATTTTAAGCTGCCCTGACCCAGAACACGAAGATGCTAGTTTCCATTAATCATCATGAAGTTGTTGGTAAATGCTCAGGGATATATTGCTAGTCCATCATCACAACAAGCCAGTGTCCATTGAGAAGCTTTCCTTAAAGACTATCACTGTCTCACAAACTGTCTTAAGTCTTCCAAGTATTAAAGTTTAAATATCACACAAAAGGAACAGGGAGCGTGTGGTGTGTGTGTGCATGCAAATACTTGAACTCATGGGTAGTCTGGCAGCTTACACTCAGCCTACCCCGCAGAGTAATAGCTAATTGCAGCCCACAGAGACACAGCAGTAATTAATTAATCTAACAGTGTCCATTAAAATCCACTCTCTGCTTTTAATGATACTTGTGAAGATTTTTAGAAGTAAATATGTTCTCTAGGGTAGAATATTTTGCATGTTGGAAAAATTTCCAAGAAACATTCGTAAACACTTTTCATATATTTCTTGACAAATTAATTTGAAGTCTTTGACTCTGGCCTATGGAAATGTACCAGTTGCTTGGGCTTCTAATATAGATTTCACCTTCGCCCCGCCCCTCTCAATTCTAGGGAACTTCCTGAAGTTTATCTGTGACATTTATCTTGAGTGGCCTAGCGCTAGCCACTGTATTACAAACATGTCTTCCTTCCCCTCCTTAAACACAGTATGCTTGCATGTGACTAAGTCTTTTGCTCCTTTCATGACCCTATAGTCCCCCTCTTTTCCCCTTCCTCTCTTCCTTGTGTCGTTTTCTTTTCCATTCATGGGTCTACAGTTCTTCAAATACTCATCAACATTGGAGCCATTAAAGAGGAACTGAGGTAAGGGTGGACAATGGATTGAAAAAAAAAACCTCAATGATAATAAAAATGCTCTGGGTGCAAATCAAGTATCTCACTATATAACGTTCTCACTATATTCTCTTTTGATGATGATTCAATTACATTACTGTAGAATTTTTTAAAGTTTCATTATGTGTGCTCTTGCTTACCCACAATTATTCTATGGTCTTGGGAGGTTTTCAAAGTCTATAGACTAGTTATTTCAATGATAAGTAACCATCAGAGTTAAAATTACCCTGGCAATTTTTCCCATTTGCTGACAGGCAGTGACCTATGAAGAAGAAGGGAAACTGTCCTCTTGGCCCCCTGAAGTGAGAGCCTTCTAAGGTGAATCACCATTTGCCTCTTAAGGCAGAAAGACACTTGTAAAACACAGAATACTATCTTATTGTATAGAGGAAACAGAAACAAAAGTTAACAACATATATAAGTTTTTATTAGAATTCTCTTTTTAAAAATCCAGAATGACTGTGTAGTTTAATAGTCAATACTAAAGCAGTTCAAGCAAAAGAAGAAATACACAGGAAGCAAGACAGATGAATATAGTTTGGATAGTGTGCATTAAACAATTCAGGTGAAAGGTAATTAAAACACATGTAAAGGTGTCTTTCCTCGAAGTCTTTTCTTTCTCAAAGGTCCAGCTTAGATCCAAATCTGTTGTTCTAGATAGACTAACATCTGAAGAAGGGAAGGGTAGAGGAGGGGGAGAGAAAGGAACAAGAGGAGGAGGGAAGGGAGAAAAACTAGTATTTCATGAGCTTTTAAAAACAGAGTCAAGGCAAAATACTGTTAGGTCAAGTACAGATATGTTATTTAATCCTTATTACAATGTTGGTATCATTCCTCCCCCCACCCCCACCCCACCCCCATTTTTAAAGGCAAGGATGGAGTCTGCCAGTTTAATTCACATGACCCTGTCACACAGCTGACTTGGTGAAGATAGCAGAACCCAACCTCCCCCCTTCAAAGCTTCACTATGCCACACCTGTAAAGGGAAAATGACTATTATGGAATCTTGGGATCTGGGTATGGCACTAGCCCATGCGAGTTATACCTTTATTTTGGAGATTGGGAGTAGAGAAATCTGGACCACATTTCCAAGAGGACAAATCTGGTTTGTCTATTTCTTCTTTGTTTTCAGAAGAAAGACCTCAAAAGTTGTCGAGCAAAAGTCACAGGTTTGAATGCTGCCTACAAGTGAGTGGGCTCTTAACGTTCTCCCAGAGCATGATCGTTAGTAGAAAATACGGAGGAAAAAAAATGTATGATAGACAGAAATGCGCAAAGTCGAATGTGCATGTTAATCGGTGGTCAGGAAGATGAAAAAACTCTTGCAACCTCCAGTCCTTAGCTGTCAATGCCTAAGGATAAAGACACTCAAGGAACACCAAAGAGGGAAGCAGAGCTGTCCCCTAGCTCACGTCTCCAGCACGTTCCACAGGCTATAGTTCGCTATCCTGATGGCCCCTTCTTAGTTGATGAATTTTCACAATGTATTTCATGGCTTCCATCCCTACATGAGACTTTATTACGATCACATAGGAATAAAAAGCCATAAAGCACTAGAGTGAATTTATCTTGGTCGGATGTAAAACTTATTTTCTTCACACGACTTCAAAACCATTTCCAAGCTAACCAATCATTTCATGCTACATTAAGGAACATTTTAGGCTACATGTAAGGGACACAAAGCACACTTAGATTGTAACATCACAAATTAACAAGATTTTATCCTTCAATGACATTCTTCACTACAAGGACCAGAAACAAGACCAGGAGACACTCGGTAACATTCAACCATGGAATGTCACCAGAAACAAAGGACACTGGGGGAGAATTCCTGGAGAAAAGCTCATCACTTGGACATTGAACTTGGAAACACATAAGGAAAGACAGCAGACAGACAAATCACTGTACAAACTGAAGCCAGGAGAATAATTTCAAGCCTCCTGCTTCTACTTTCTCCCACAGATGCTTTCTTATACATTCACTGTGTTCAGATACTTCATGTGGTACCAAGTAGAAAGGAAGAACCTGAAGACCTGCATGTGCTGTTAGGATTAAGCTGTCTATCCCCAAATAGCCTAAAAGGGAAAGAGAAAAAGAGAGGAAGGGAAGGACACAGAGAAGGAGGGAGGGAAGAAGGAAGCAAGAAAGCAAGGAAGGAAGCAAGAAAGCAAGGAAGGAAGGAAGGAAGGAAGGAAGGAAGGAAGGAAGGAAGGAAGGAAGGAAGGAAGGAAGGAAGGAAGGAAGGAAGGAAACGAGGAAGAGGATCAAACCCACACCATAAAGGGTCCACAAGTGCTCCTTGCCTGTCCACAGCAGTTCACAGATGTTGAGGACATTCCTACCTCTTTCTATGGAAACAAGTTTCTAACTAAGCCAGAAACAATCCTGGCTGCTGATGTCTCTGTGATCTAAGTACCACAGGTCCAGACTCCGCCAAGAACATTTCTCACGCTGCATTCAAGTGGCCTTGTTCCTGGCATTATAAAGAAAAAAGAAAAAGAAAAAAACAAAAAAAGAAAAAAACAAAAAAACAAAAAAACCTCTCACTAGTGGCTACACCAAAGCCCTGAAAACTTGATGTTGGAAATTTCCTTATTTTTCTAGCCTTTCAAAAAATAAATCTGAGGTGCCTATTTACCAACTCCAGAAGCAGCAGCGGTCTACACTGTTACACTGTTCTCAACTGCCCTCTGCACTAAAAAAGAAAAAGAAAGAAAGAAAGAAATGTGCTATTCAAGTTCAAATGTACAAAACCCCAACCACTTAAGGTTTTCCCCCTAAGGGGTACAATGCTAGGCAAGCTACTTCTACCTAGAAATCACTATAATGAAGTTTTGGGTTGTATGAATCATAAGGAGACTGGAAATAGTTAAATGAAAGGAAGTGCATACATAAATCCAATTATCATGCACAAACATGCAAATGATTTAAGTGCTGCTTCTGAAACTCTGGTTGATATTCATTAATCTCAGGTTGCACTTTTTGAAGGGGAAAGACATGCTAATTGGGTCCAGATTAATGCACTCCCAAACCTCTCCAATTTGTTTTCAGGTGAGGGTTAAATGATATGTATTAAAATAAACACAGCTGCTCATCTGCCTCCACCTTTCTGCCTTGGCTATACTCTACTTCTTTCCCCAGCTGGCTATCTCCCCTGCCTCTCTCTGTTCCCCCAGCTGGCTCATCTCCTCTACAGTGCCTCTTCTCTTTCAGAAGCTATCAAAGAGGCCTGCCTTGTTCTTTTTTTGAAAACACATGGAAGAATGACTCTTTTTCTTAGTCAGTGCTTGCCCTTTCCTCAGGAGCCCCCTCACTCCATAAAGGGGATCATCCACATAGTAGACCCCAGCGATGCTTAACCGTGGAACCAAACACATACACCAATGGGAAAGAAGCCTGGCCTTGTCTCAGATAATGCACTCTTTCTCCTAGTCTGGGCCATGGCCCTTTGGACCAGGATTGAAGGGTAGTTTGAAAGATTCCCCAGCACAGGATTGCTGGGAGCCAAAATTGCTTAAGGTTGGCATGGCGATCCTGTGACTTGGTTGCGTGGGAAATCAAAGCCCGAGACCAGACGTGTGGGTTTTTTTGTTTTTTGTTTTTTTTTTTTTCTTTACCCCTGCATTCTTTCTCTGTGATTCACAAAGACACTTGACTTTCCCTGTTCTCACTCCCTGGTGAAATTAGTCTTAAAAGAAAAAAAAAAGAAAAAAAGGTATCGGTCATTTGTTTACTTAGTGATCTTGATGAGATTTGGCATGCAAGGAAATGGCGTGTTCGGGGGGCGGGGGATCCTCTGATTAGTGACGGTCTTAAACTACTAACCTGTTAGTTTTCTAGAATCTGATCTTTAGAAAAATGAACCAAAGAAGAGCAACACGGTACTGTGGATGAACTCAGGCAGCTCCCCACCCCCACCCTTTTAAAACAAACATCAAGAGGTTCAGCCAACCACCATAAAGGACGGGGGGGGGGGGGAGTTGCAACTAATTTGACACTGAAGATGATCAATTTGAATCCTGGTTGCTTTGCCTTGTGACGATGGAGATCTGATTGGCACCCTCCCTCCCTCTCAGTACAAACTGAAAATGATTTGATAAACTTTTTTTTTTTTTCCCCCAAAATGAGATGAAAGACTTGGCTCCCATCTTTTGGGATCCTATCATAAGGCTAATTCTCCCAACGCACATGCACAACAGAGAAGAGACAACAAGAGCACACACATACACAGAGACATACAGCACTGGACAGGTCACACAGCAGAGCACTGCACATGAAGACAGACAGACAGCGAGCGACAGACATTGAGGCCCAGAGAGCCTTTCCACCTACATTGATTTCTGCATATTTATAAATGTAAAATTAGTCATCATAAATAACAGCTAGGACGAGGCTGATATTAAATCTGTCAACATCCTGACAAATGCCCTGAGCGGTGCTTGAATGGGAAATACACTTAAGATTGTATTCGCTCCTAAAAGAGAAAATGATTATACGCTAACCAAACCCTAAGTACAAGCTAAAGATATTCACCTCATGAAGCCATTCCTCAACTAGCCCCTTGGCACTCGCTGGAATTATTCGCAGCACGATCTCTACTTTCTCATTTTCTGCTGTCTCCATGTGGGTAATTTCTTTCTCATGATTAAAAGTGAGCTTGGCAGACCCTTCAAAGCGTGGTTTTAGGTGTGGTGAGGCTCCAAGCGCATCCTTTGTCTAAGGCAGGATTCTTTAGATGGGACAGTCTCGACAACATTCATGTACCTAAAAAGATGGTTGATTTTAAGGCAGACTTTCATAGATATCTTTATAGAAACATATTTGGGAAACATATTTGGGGGTTGTAACATGCGACCAACAATGAAATGAGCTGTTTACCTTTGAATGAATAGGCAGGTTTTTCTCTTCCAAACAATCACTCCAGCCTTTCTGAAGCCATCCTGAAGCGCTGCTGTTTCCGTGGACTTATCCAACATCTGAGGTTAGGAGATAACCCTGTAGCATTGGCCTCTTTCCCTGGCCCCTTCATTATTAGCCTCCTGGTGGGTGAGATAGAATACAGAGGCTGTAATAACCCTACTTCACACAACAGGCTCTCTCTCTCTTTTAAATTGAAAATCCCCTTATTACAAAACAAGGGGTGTTCTTTCTCTTCTACCTTTAAGTAGGAATGCCACATTCACTGCTTCTTACAAAAACCGCAGCTGCTTTTTAAGCTACAGATAAATAGAATGTGCTAGGCGGTAATTCGACTCAGTCTGAATGCATTATTTTCTAAGACACTTTGGCAAGGGGCTTTTTTTTATTATAAACTGGAAGGAACAAGGAAAGTCCTTTTTCTCCTAATTATGGATGCATTTTGTTCCCTACTATTAACCTATAATGTCAAATTGATCTTCTTTTGCTGCAGTCAGTTCAATAAATCAACATTTTTTTTTTTCCTGGAAAATTAGAGGGCTAATGATTAAGTCTTCATGAACTTTAATGATGAAAATAAAATTAGCACGAGAGAAGCAGATGCTGAAACCAAAAACACACAATGGCTGTCCACTGAGATCAAGGAAACAAACCTTATTTTGACATCCAAAGTTAAGATCAACAGGACTGACTTGTAAATTATAATTAATCTAATTTTAATAAAAGTAAGGCTTTCCTTACTTTTTACCTTGCTATTCTGGGCCATGTGGAACGGAGGAAAATTCATAAATATCATGGTGCTATTTCTACATAGAATGCCATACCATTTCTGTTTACTGCTTTACTGGTACAACAGGGGTGCTAGCTGGAAGTGCTGACAGTTGTCCTCATTTAGTACTCTTATCTGAGTAGTGAATTAAAGAGCGAAAACAGAAGAAACTCTGACAAAGTGATCAACTGGCACTTCTACTGGGCTGTTTCAACCCCGAAAATAAACACTGAGAAAAATCTTGGGTTCCTAACACCCTCCAAACCAAAACGAAAACAGAAAGACAGAGAAATTCCATTAACTTCTAGGTTCTGGTTAAATGTGGATCCCAATGTTAACATTTCTGACTATAAGACTACAACCGTTCGACCATTAACTTCTAGGTTCTGGTTAAATGTGGATCCCAATGTTAACATTTCTGACTATAAGATTACAACCGTTTGACCCTAGGTTCTGATTAAATGTGGATCCCAATGTTAACATTTCTGACTATAAGATTACAACTGTTCGAGGCCAGCCAGGTCTACAGTGTGAGTTCCAGGACAGCCAGGACTGCACAGAGAAACCCCTGTCTTGAAAAAAGCAAAACAAAACAAACCAACAAACAAACAAAAATTCCAACAGACCATGGCAACAGTGCTGTATAGGTCTATATGGATATATTGCCTTGCCAAGGGGGAAAATCCCACAGGGTGCCAGTGGGGTTCCAATTAAGGCAAAACAAATGCTGCTGTAGCCTGACAGCAAGAGGAGATTGCCAGTAGATCACAATACATGGGCAGGTGTGCTACTCAGAAACCAGACCCAGCCATGCTGTCAGCAGAGTCTGAAGGAGAGCTGGGTGGGGCAGGTGGCTTGAGAATGATTTATTCTTGTTTGCTCATATGATTCCAAGAAGGTTGACAGTGGCAATCAATGGGGATCTGGTACAAAGCACAAAGTCTCCCCTGAACCCTGAATTGAGACTGCATGAATATTTAAGAGACCTCAGACCCAAGGGAAGAGAGAAAGAGAGAGCAATGGAGGGAGAGAGACACTTTGAAATTACATTTGCATTTAAAACTATCCTCTTTCCATATAGATCTGTCTGATTTTTTTTTTTTTTTTAAGGGGTGTTTGTCACCAGTGAAATGCTGACTGAATTTTCTAAGCACCCTCTTTAGGGCGAATATGGGTGCAGTGAATGTTGGTGACAGCCTTCAAGATCTTACTACTCTGATTAGATCTGAATCAATTTCCCATCCGCTGATATGCCTGGAAACACACAATGTGCTGGGCAGGTGCCCACCCTGTCTCACAAGCCTGAGTGATGCCCTGGCAACCCACACAGCCCAGTTTACCCTGAATAAATAACAGAGCCCTGTTCCTGAGCCACATCTCGAAGCATATTAGACATTACCATAAGAGGAAAATTGAATCCCTGAGTGTCGATAACTCCATTGTGCCGATGGCACAGTAACAAGCTTGCCTTGGCAATCCACAGTGTTTGTTTTTGTTACAGGGATGTTGGAGGCAAATAGAAAACAAATTCTCAGCTGTATACTTGAAGCAATGTAATAATGCTTAGATATCCTGATAGACAAACATCATTCAAATAGAAACCGGTTGTCACATTAAAACAAAATGTCACATTCGAGCACATTCTTGCCTTAAACTGTTTCCCATACCTTGCCCCTTTTGACCCTGGGTAAATATTAACACAAACCAAGATGAACAAGGTGAACATGAGCCTATGAAGATAAGGAGTTATCGCTGTGTTGTTGTTCTAAAGCAATAAGAAAGTATGTAGTGACGACATTATCCATTAATCACAATTTTGGCCAACATTAGAGGTGGTATCTCTACTGAAGGTAGCTCTCTGATGGAACAAATATGGCAGCCATATTTAAAAAACAAATAAGCCAAAAGGATGCTTCTGTAGTCTGTTCTCTCTTTGGCAAAAGCAAAACAAAACAAAAACTAACAGGAGAAACAAAATAAGATGGAGAAAGAAAAGGAGATGCAAGGAAATGAGAGAGCAATCAGGAGAATCCAAAGTGCCACTCGTCAAAACAGAGTGATCTTTGTTCTTTTCCATGCTAAAATAATCTGCTTCATGCCATCCTTCCACCATCTCAAAACTTACCTAGTTGTAAAATCTCTCAGCCTCACTTCCTTCCCTTTATGTGGAGGTCAGCTGTCCCCATCTTACTGTCTTTGAGATGCCTGATAGTCAACCACCTTTTAAGGAACAGACAGTATTGTTCTTGCCAATTGTTACTCAGGGTTCTTCTGTCCCTTGTACCTCCCCATCTACAAGTTCCTTTCACGTTTCAGCCTTCCTGAGGACATGCAACAAAATAAATAAACACAGTGCCAACCAGGAGTGTGAATCCACCCGGCTGCATTCCGCATTCCGGTAGGTTCTAATCACTTTACTATTTCAGTGGCAAGTCTACACAGTGGCTTCACTTGATTTATAGGTCTTGAAAGCAGAAGAAAAAAATGATGCGCTAGGAACGAGAAGGAAGCAACACTAAGTACCCGACAGTGACATGCACTGTGTGTTCTCAAAGAGGAGAACTATGTATCCAATGATGATATCCATGGGGAGAAAACTAGAATCCTCTGGTCTGTGAACTTCTTCCCTTCCAATCCCAGTACCGTGTTCGTCTCCTGCATGGCTGCACACATATATAGAAATCAACCCTTTGTAATGACCGCACATGAAAACCTTCACACTTCAACTGGTGATAAGACACTAACCTTATTCCAGATAGTGGGTAAATGTAAATTTTATAAGTTGTCATTCTATGTTTTTACTTCATCCCTACTGAAGGGCCAGCTCACCAGGTCCAGGTTGTCAAAGGACATAGAGACTGAAGGCTACTAATAAGTTCCAAATGACAAATCCACAGCTTACACTCAAACATATTCTGAACACAACATTTTATATTTTTACCAAAAAGGTTAGGCACTATTTTAAATGGAAAAGGAAGCTATGTTTGTTATAATTATGCATGGTCTAGTTTCTTTAAAGAACAAACCCCACTGCTGTAAATATAAAATGAGCCCTTCATCCCCTTTCCCGGAGCCTGCTTTTCAAACAGGGTGGTCTGGAATCAGCACAGTTTTACATTGGCAGAGACCTTATGTGATCAAACTCAAACTATTATACAAGAAAGAGAAGACTCTAAGATGGACAGCCTTGAAAAGGCATCTTCTCCCCGATGGGGTGCTTGCCCATGAACTTGCCTCCCATGTCAGAAGGAGGCTCTGGACTCCCCAGCCCATGTGACACTGGGGCCAAGAATCCACTCTCCACAGAGAGCAGTCCAGGAACAAGGGATAGAACAACTAAGCAGAGCGCACCATTGGGTCAGGAATGTCCTGCAACACCAGCCTCAAATGCAGCATGCCATGCTATGATGGTGGGAGTCAACCACCCAGGAGCTCTTTAATGGCTTGTCAAGGCTTCCTGACACCAGGGGCTTTCAAGAGGTCAAAAAAATCTGTCCCCAGCTTCTGTTTTCTGTTCTCCTTCAAGGAGCACATTGAAGAATGGGGCCACTCAGCTGCCTTTTAACATGTCACACTTGGATAATTCCCTTCCTTCCCAGGGAGCTTGTCCATCCCATTTCGACTCAGGGAGGAAAAGCAGAAATCGATTCAGAACAAAAGAACCCCCGCCCCCCTTTTGCCTCTTTTGTATGTTATTTTTAAGAGTGCCCACAGCATAGTTAATTTGAAAAAGTTTTTGGTTTTTTTTCTTTTTTAAAGACCACTGAGGCAACAAATCACATAGGTAAAAACCTGAGGTCTAAGATAGAATCAAATTCAAAAAAGCTAATTAAATTCAGCAAGAACTTCTCAAAGGACCACATAATCAAATTCTTCTCAGTCTAGCATTCCGCTTTTGAAGAGGGCTGTAAGTAGAAGTGGGCATGGCTGTAGATTCCATACTGTGTGAAAGACAGGGGGAAAAGAAACTGAGATGGGGTGAAAAAGATGAGATGCATAGATTTCTGACTGGATGCCTGGACCAGGATGCAAGGAATAGATAAGTCCCAGCTCTGGAGGAAGTAAATTTGAAGGCAGACAGTAAAACGGATTGAACCTTATTACCTCGAGTCCCTGAGAAATTCCCGAGACAGTTGGATGCAATTTGAAAAGGTCAAAAAAATATTTCCTGCACAGCACCGCTTCATGGTTTAAGGGTGTACAGTTGTGAGATGCCAACTCTAATCATTTTTATTGACTTTGCTTTCTAGAGACAGACAGACAGTCTGGGAGACAAGACCGGCAGATAAGGGAAAGGCAATCTTACAAATGAAAACCTCTTTGACTTTATTCTCTGGCTCGTGACTGTGAAAAATTCCAAGTCTTGCCCATTTGAGGAGAAATTACTCGATTTCCCCTCTGCAGGCAGACAGGAATGGAGGGCAGAGCAGGCAAGCATCCTCATAACTCTAGTGAGTCTATTTCGGTTCATTGCTATTTAGTTCACCTCTATCATATGCTAAGCACAAGGAGACCTACGTGATGCTGCACTATACTCCTGGGAAACGATTAAGATGAAATAATAGGAGGTACCACTGAGTATGAGCATTACTGTGCCACTCCCATAGCTTTTGAGGGTGGCTAAGGGGGAGCAGGAACCCCCCAGGATAGAGTGAAATGAAAGCAAGCAAATATCCATCGAAGAAAACAGTCTTCTACTAAAGATTCTATTGTCATTAAAGTTCTCCAAAAGAGAAAGGGAAAACCAAGATTTCTCTTTAAATGAGATTGGTATGCAATAAGAGCCTTTGTTAACAAATATATTTGTGGTTCTCTCTCTCTCTCTCTCTCTCTCTCTCTCTCTCTCTCTCTCTCTCTCTC
>NC_034598.1:82894616-82912394 GCF_900095145.1 Mus pahari | reverse complement strand
TCTCTCTCTCTCTCTCTCTCTCTCTCTCTCTCTCTCTCTCTCTCCCCTGTCGCTCCCTTCTTTTTGTTGGCATCCAATTAGAAGTTAAAGCTGACTTTTCAATACAGAATGCCCAGATCCTTTCCAGCTCTGCAAAGTTTTAATTAACATCTGACTTCTCCTTCTGTGGGGAAGCAAACACAAGTCTGTTTACTCTTGTTTGGAAGCAGTGCTAAACTTTTTAATGGCCCTGAGACCTGTCTGCATGCTTTCCCAAGATGGTCTGGACCCATGGGGAGTATCTTGGCAGCTTACTAGAGCCTTTCAACCAGCAAGATGTCTTTTCCTATGGACAGCCTTCAGGCTGATCAGTTCTACAGCTGTGTTCTCCACAGATCATCACAACCAACAATGAAGGGGGCCAAACACAAGGAGGCTTTGCATAATGTCAAGTGCCCCTGTACAAAGGGAAGAGGCAAGCTCATTAACTGGACATCTGGATTCTTGGCAGCAAGAGCAGAAAGCTCTTGCTTATAATTGCCTTGTTCTATACGTGTAGCCTCAGTGTTTGGGAGTGGTTCACGATAAGCAACAGAATTTGATGAAATTTTAAAATCTCCACCTTATAGAGTATCTTAAAACTTTAAGATAATAAAGGTCCTAGGTCATTCCAGACCTTTGTGATGCAGGCTGCCATTGAATCACATTTAACATACAAATTTTCTTACATTTTTATTATTATAGTTTTACATTAAAAAAAACGTGTTTAATATCTATCATCTTGTACTGTTTATGATGTTCAAGAACACTTGCAAGTCTTTTTCCTTAATAATACTTATAGCAAGTATCATCCATATTAAAATAGCAATGTTAATAGAAGGAAATATTTCAAATAGCGTCCATTATTTAAACACTGTGTTGAACATCCAAAGAAATGCATTGCCCTATTCAGTCCTCTCTGAAGTTTGAAGTAAACCAAATGAAGAGATGGGACCAGAATATTTGTCTAGGTTTGAAAATGTGTGGCTATTGAAACTGGGACTCCAACCTAGACTTGTTTATTTCTTCCAACACTCAAAGCTTCCAATCCATGTTTTACTGGCAAAGCAGAGCCAGGAAGACCAGTCCCAAGTCACACCGAGTGCTGCACAGTCTGGGGCTGTGTTGAGCCAATGTTCCTGCCCTTGTACACTGAGCCAGGGCCACTGAAAATTCACCTCAACTCAACCAATTGCAGCCGACTCTGTCTAAAATTGTGAAATAACTCTTGTTTTCAGGTTTGTTTTCTGTCATCATGGAACTCAGTTCACAAAGAGTACAATACACTCACAGCAACCTCTTTAATCAGATGGTGTGGTTCATGGTTCAAATGCACCTAATAGATGCTGGTGACTATGACACACAACTTTCTGTTCTTATTTTTGGGTTATCTTTGAATTATGCACTGAAAAAAAAAATGAAGGAGAGAGAATACTTCTTAGCTGGAGCTATGGGAGAGCTAATGTGTGGGGTCAGTGAGCTTTACTCTTGAGATACAACTTTGAAAGGGGAAATGTATGGCTATTTGGTTATTATCACAGGTAAGTAGGTGGAATAAAGAGAAAATAAATGATGGGTCATTGGAGTTTAGCAAACAGAATACTGCAGGTCTTTGATTGCAGAAAAGTGTACCATACATTGTTAGATTTCAACAAAAATGATAAAATTGTATCATTACCTGACCAAGATTTATTTTCGTTGATTTACTGACTGAATCCCCAGCCATGATTCATCTTGTTTATAGAGATTATGATTATAAATGCCAAAATCCTACTTGGCTTTCTGGTACATGGTTTCTTTCATTGGCTTCCTCCCTCAGATCTCCCTTTATCTGAAGATAGCTTCCTTAAGGCATCAGCTCCCTTGACAGAAAGGGACCTTCCCCACCACCACCACCCAAGCCTGTAAAGATACTTTCCTATGACAAAGGTATCTTGGAACTCAAGAGCCATTAAAATGAGTCAGTCAGTGGGAGATATACCAACACCCAGGCTGTACTTCAGGCAAAATGATGTCACTCTTAAGGATGAATGGTGGAAGCCTTTAAAATAGAGGCAATCAGGCACAGCTACTGAGAGGTGCAAAGGGGAATGAGTAAAGAAGATGCTGATCACAGGAGCTTAAATCTGCAGGATGGATGCTCCCTGCCCCCTCCAGTATTTCAGGCTCATTGCCTTTCCTCAGTGAATAGCAGGAATGAGAACAATATAGAGAGTGTATTAGGAGGTTTTATCCTTTGGGAATAAAAGGAGTAGAATTTCCAATCAAGAAGGAATGTAAAACACCATCCCAATTGTCTATGTTAAATGAATTTTGTCAAGGAATTTTATGTAAAGCCTATTCATCTTCAACAGAGGAATGCTCTAAATAATATGTTAGAGACAAGTTAGTTAGCTAATTTAGTATTTTTTAAACAGCAATTTGCTGGCAAATGACAATTTCATAAAGAAAATCTCCATCATGAAAACACTGGAAGAAACACCAAGCTAGACGACGACGGCATGAGCTTTCTTTCTGCTTTACCTGATCCTTTCTGGGTGCATAGGCTCAGCTGTGGGCACCAACTCTATCACAATGAACTGTGTCAAAACAATGCCATAGAAAGATGACAATTAAAATATGATGTTCTAGCAAGAGAGGCAGAAACACATCCCCAGACATGGTGGAGAAATGAAAGCAGCCCTTTCCTCCTTCCTGGACCACATAAACTACGTTAGCGATTTCTCAAAGCATATTATTAGATTTTTATTTTAATCATTCTTCCAATACTTCAATGTCAGAATGTTAAGTGCTTTGTGTACCTGCCTGTCCTTCTCAAGAGGACTGTGGTAGTATGAGAACCCAAATGTTATCCAAGTCCATTTTCGGTGAATTAGAGGATTCTCTGGAGCATATTATTTCCTGTGTTGGGAAAGAGCATGGCTTAAATTTTTCTGAATAAATTTTCAAAATCAAATTTGAAAGTTTTCATGAGAGATGATCCTCCCTGGTGGGTGATGCGAAGCATAACCTGAGGGGCAAACATGAAAATAATTAGCATAAAATGTATTAGCATATAGATGCCTTTGAAATAATAAACAGCAGAAAACCCAAATGCTTATCCCCAAAAGAAAGTGATGAGAAAATACACAATTAGCGTAGTCTTCTTGCATGACAACTCTAGCCTGAAACCCACAATAACTTTCTCATTCTGTGAAGGGCACAATGACCAGGGAGATGGAGAAATCACCCCCAACTCTTAACTCTCCTTCCTTTGCTTTATTTGGCCATTATGACCACATGAATATCCTCCACTCAACCTTTAACCCATACTCCTAAGCCTTTCTTCTTTAAACAGAAATAAAACCAAACATCTTCTTCCTTTTACTTATTTCACCAGCCAGCAAATACTCAGATGTAAAGCTTTTCTTTTCTTTTCCTACCCTTCTTCTTCTTTTATCTGCCTTCCCATAGCTTTCTCGATGGTACATCAGATTCTGGAACTGGTGATTTCATTGCCAAGAGGACAGGGGGGTCTAGTTTTAAAATAGTATAATATTCTATGTTTTTATTCACAATGGTCCATAAACTCAAACCAATTAATTTTATATTTGTAATAGGTGCTGTTTCTGAGATAGTAGAATGGTGCAGGCTGGCATGGTAGTAAGAATATAGAGTCAGTCCCCATTTTAAAATCTGTTGAGATAACCTTGGAAATGATGACTTAAACCTAAGTCAGTCTTCCTGCTTAACAAGTAGTGATATGTCTACATTTCATTAAAACTGTTAGACAAGTATAAAGAATATACACACCCTGGGCACTGTAGCTTTGTTTACCTTCTTCAATAACCTCAATGAAGAGTCTACATTTTGTGATTTATTTTTTAGGATTTATTAAGTTAAATACCATTCCACTTTAACTTTGCATGTATTTAGATAAATGAGAAGTCCTAAGGACATTAAGGAAAGATACCATAAAAGAGAATGGATCATAGTGACATGACAATATAAAAATGGACTTCCTCATCCAAAAAGTAGTGAGGAAAAGAAAGATTCTAGAGTTAGAATTCAACCCATAGAAGCAGAAAAATGGGCTTCCAATTGAACTTTGTTACTACTAGTAGAAACGTATGACTATTTCATCGAGTGCAACTCAGAAGGAAGGATTCACTAACCACACTTAAAATTACCTAAATCATGTGACACAGATGACTCAAACAGGAATCATGTTGTATAGCTGAAGCAATATATTCCTACCTAGACTGTATTGTGTTCTTTTGAGTTGTCTATGCAGTTTTGAGACTGTATCTCACTGTATAACCAAGGCTGGTCTGGAGCTCCTTAGGAAGCCTATGCTGTCTTTGAAATCTTCTTTCCTGGATTCCAAGTTTTAGGGCTAAGAGCCCTGTACCACCATGCTAGGATTATCAGTTTGATAATTAGCTATTTTTAAAAGGCATCATCAGAGCACTTAGAACCCTAAGAAAGTATGTATCCCCCAAGATACTTTGATTTCTCAATTTTCCTTCAATTTTGAACTTCCGATGGATGCCAGTTACTTTACAAAAGCATGCTTTGGCCTCTTGCCATATTGCGAGGAGAAAGGAAACATATATTGTCAAGTAACAGATTCTATGGATATTGTCAAGATAGCCTTGGTTTGTGGCTCTATTCTTTCTATGCAGCTCATGCTTCAGTCCTGCCTTTCCTTAACTGATATCGCTTACATTTACAGCTTCTTATCATCAAAGCCTACCTTTCTTGAACACTTACGTCTCATCAGCACCTCATGTACTCCTGACACACCATGATGAAACGGGGAGAGAGGCCAGAAAAGCCTGCATTTCCATATTTTTCTTAACAAATGCACTGCTTGGTTGTATCTATGATTCAGTGCAGCGGAGGAAGTTTTCGTTGCTCTGTAGGATCAGACTCATGACTCTGTTTAGCTCTTCCCTTTCAAACAGATCTCACAGAGCCCGTGTCATGAGGCTGACATCGTATGTAGGGCAATCCTGCCAGACGTCATTCAGTCCTTGTCTTTCTTCTTCACTAGAGCACATAGAGGCCTATGCATTGCATTTCAGATTAGTTTGAAAAGGAATCTGGCAGTAAACAGACCATAAGCTGTCTGTTTATGACATTGGCTTTCAGGATGCCCAGGGATTTTGCAAGCCTGCGAAGGGAAAGGACTGTTTCATGGGTTCGCTACATACAAATGGATATAAAAGCTATTCTATATGCTTTGCCAGTCACTGGGAAAAGGAAACCATGCTCTAAGCAATCCAAATAGGAATCCAGGCTCTAGCAATTGCTTCCTTTAAGAAGATTCGGTGTTCTCAGTGGGCTTTCTTTTATGCTAATGATGTTCAGGTATAATCCATTTGGCCTAAAGTTGTGATTCAAACTTTAGAGCACACAGGAAGAATAAAGTAAAGACAAACCTTCCATGGCAATCTCTACTCATTGTTTTTAAAATGTACTTGGTTGAGTTCATTTCCTAAGCATAGTAAACCTAGTTTTCCTTTTTTTTTTTCCCCCATTCCCATTTAAAAAGAGCTAGCTGATACTTAGACCCATAAACCCACCAACCTGTTTCTGTATATTTCAAAAGAAATTAGGAAATACAACTTCATAAAAGAAAATGGCTGTATTTACTGGGTCTCACCCCACCCCACCCCCGCCAAATCTGGGGAGGAGGGCTTTTAGATTCTTTCTACCTTGCTTCTTGTGATATTATACTTTCATAGACGTGAGGAAACAAAAACTAGGAGGTAACCATGTCAGTGGAGCTATGAGTTGGCCCAGTCAGCAGGGGGCTGTTTTCTTGGAAGGCAAGTTCCTGTTGTGGATCAGGGCTTCAGCCTTCTCCTTCACCAGGGTGTGGTTCCTAGAGCAACTATAATCCTTTGTGGTTGATTGTGTTAGGGATCCTATGTAAGCATATCTGAATGCTAGTAACAAGTTATCTAAAAAAAAAAGAAACCATGAAAGCCATTCCATTTATAATGGATCTAAAACCATGTATAAGTTATATGAATAAATCTAATCAAGGAGATAAAAGACTTATGCAATGAAACCTTCAAAACACTGAAGAAAGAAGCTCAAGAAAACAATGCATTTCCCATGTTCATAGACTCATGTCACTAGAACACACATATGGTCCAAAATAAAGTATACATTCCGTTAAAATACTGATCAAAATTATTGTGTGGAGTTTTCCACCATAAACCGGGAAAAAAAATCTTAAAATTTGTAATGTAGCACACACACACAAAAACCCTCTTCATTAAACAGAATAAAACTATTGGCAACGTTAGAAGCCCTGATTTCAAGATGTACAAAGCAAGTAGTCATCAACACAGCATGAGGCTAGCATAAAACCAGACACTGAGGCCAATGAAATATACTAGAAACCACTAAAATAAACTAACACTTTCAACAGTCAATTGATCTTCAACAAACATGCCAAAAATACACATTGTGGAAAGATTGCTTCTTTGAAATATGATGCTGGGGCAATTAGGTATCCATGTGCAGGAAAATGAAACAGAGTCTATTTCATATCGTAAAGAAACTTTAAATGGATTAAAGTATAGGGCCTTAAACCATAAAATTACGAGAAGAAAACAGAGAACAATCTCCATGATGTCGGAATAAGTTATGATTTTTATTATTTAATCTATTCCTTGAGAATTTATATATCTATACAATATTTCCATCACATTCACTCTCACAATACCCCCAGTTTCTCCCAGACCCCCAGTCTATTAAGCTCCTGATTTCTTCTTCTCTTCTCCCCACTTCCATATGACCCACTGAGTCCAGTGCTGACTATATACACATGGTATACGGTATGAGGATTTTATGGCTTAAAAGAAAAGGGGACAAATGGAAAGGGCAACAGGCTAAAAAAGCGGGTACACCAAAGGAATTCATCAAGAGAGATGCAACGAAAAGAATGGGAAGGGAGGAATTATCTATAAGCTATTTATATGATGAGTAGTTAGAACTTGAAGAGTACAGGGAGATCAAACATCTCAACAGAAAAACAAAACAACAACAAAAACAAAAACAAAAACAACCAAGCAACCCAAAGAAAGGCAAAAGAGATGAAGGAGACTTCTCAAGAGAAAACACACAGATGACCAACAGGTAAATGAAAAAAATCTTCACCTATCACTAATTACCAGAGAAATACAAATTTGAGAAATGATGTTACCAATCTTAGAATACTTTTATAATGCCCTGGCAACGATGTAGGGGAATGCGAAACTTTGTAGGCCTTTGGTGGGAGTATGAGTAAGCACAGCCATTTCAGAAGCCAGCAATCCACATTGGGCACAAATATAAAACTATAATAAAATGAGTATGCTGGTGAGAAATCTGTATGCTGTGCACATGCTCACTGTAGCATATGTCACAACAGCCCAGGAAACAGAATCAATGTAAGTTTCAATCAACAGATGTGTGGATAAAGGAAATGAGGTATAAAAATCCTGGAAGGCTATCAACCTTTGAACAGATGAAGCTCTGACATCTGTAACAGCATGGGCAAACCCCCAAAGATCATGTGGGGAGCAAAATAAGCCAGGCACAGGGAAATCTCTCTTATAGATTCAGTCTAAAAAATGCTGAACCTAAAGAGGGCATTGTGGTACCAGGGGTTGGGAAATGGAAGCAGAAGTTAGGGAACTTGGGAATACATTCAAAGGATACAAAATTTATTTTGGATAAATATACTCAAGAGTTATGCTTTGAACAAAGTGACTATAGTTTATAATAGCACATATGCATTTTGAAAATCACTAAGAATAGCTTTTAAATGTTCCCAACACACCCAGAAACATCTGTAGGATAGTGCATTATTTAGCCAGTTGGACCATTCTCTAAAGTATGCATACTTTAAAATATCATGTTGCACTTGATTATATATATATATATATATATATATATATATATATATATATATATATATATAATTAAATTAAAGCAGATGTGCCAGATGTGCCTCTTTTCCCAATACTCCAAAAGCTGAGGCAGGAGGACTGCAAGTTTGAGTTCGGCATAGGCTAGATAAGAAAACACTGTCTTAAATAGAAAAACGAAGTTGTTGTTGTTGTTTTTTAACTTCCCATCAGCAAAAATAGTCAGAGTCACAGAATTAGTATTTTTCATCTATTATTCAGGAGGCAAAACATAAAATGTTAACAAAACAGCCTTGTTCATCTACCCCAGATAGAAGTCATCAAGGATGAAGGTGGAATCTAAATTTGGGGTCTATGATGAAGTGGTTGATATTACTGAACAACATGGATCTTCAGCTCTCCTTAAATCAAATTTCATGGACACTCCCTCCTCAGCACCCACAATTACACTCCATTACTTAATGACATGGTTTTAATGATTTAACTCTGACAGAGGAAAAAAAAACATGACTTTATCTAGGAGGTCTTCATCCTTTATCAAGGATGTTCTGCATTTTTCTTCCAAGGTATATGAAGATTTTCACAAATGAAAAATGTCTAACAACACACCACTAAGATTTGTTACCAAGAACTTAATATTGTTTAGAAATTTGCAAGAATGATCTCAGTTTGGGGGAGCTGGAATTGAGATTCTACAATAGCAAGATAATTTGTATATCATATAAAAGGGAACAGTGGGACAATAGAATCCAAACCCCAGATAAAGCTACTTTATTTTGGACTTTATGAAACTGATGAATGGATATAAGAAATGATTTGGGGATCTGGACTGATTGGCAGAGGTGGGAGGGGAATGAATTGGTGACATGCTGCTGTGTGTGGGATGATGGATAAATATTAGAAAAGGGGAAAATGTACAAGTTATAGTCAAATTTACCAACTCTACCAAGATTCCTTGGTCTAGTACCATCAGAATAAAATTTTATTCCTGAAAATCATATGATTATTCTGAAGATGTGATAGCCAGAATGTCCTATATAGTGTCCTATATAACATCCTAGTATCTGAGAGTGAATGTACACCTGTTTTTAGGGAACTTGTGATTTTTGTTTTGGCTTCTCCATATTTTTCCCAGCATTCACCCAGGATAGAGCCCGCAACACTATTATATCCGTTCTGTGCTAAGAAACTAGCTGGTTTTGAAAATAAATTTAACCAACCCAATTGACCAGTCTCATTCATTTTTAATTCAATGTGTGTGCTAATCCTTCCATTTAAATCTCATAAGATTGAATCCTCGATATCAAATTTTCCATTCAGCCTGGCAATATGCTTTGGGCCTGTGAACACACTATTTTAATGAGTACAGAAGCCCATGATGGTAAGTTATACCATCAAACATGCCGTTTTCTTTTCTTTTTCCTTTTCTTCTGAAGAGAAGGTGGGCAGGGAGATCAATGAAGAAGGCAACTCCAAACAGGGAGTATGGGAGCCTCTCTCGATAACTGCATCTCAGAGTGTAAAATGGGACCTGCTCTCTTTGCACTGCTGGTTTGAACTGAATAGCACATTTAAGAATAATGTAGAACTAATGATCATGGTTGTGATAGGTCTTGCTAATTGAAAGGTGGATAAATTCTTGAGGTGACTTATAGTCAAACCCCAGAGGCCACATTTCAATGCTATGTGATGTAGAATATCAAGCTAATGGATCTCAACCTGACTCTGTCACACAGAATGAGTGTTTCAATGTTCCCATTCATAAAATTGGGGGAACTGTGGCCCCTGCTTCAAAGGTTTCTGCTTGCATTAGAGGTAAAGTTCTGAGAACAGTGCCTAGCATGTAGCAAATGTCATGTGAGTGTTAGACATTCCCCTCGTTGTTGTTCATAATCACATATCCATCACTTAAGAGGCACAAAAAACTCTTTCTGTTACATTTTCCTTCAGTCTGAGGGAGAACGAAATACCATTTAATTATCTCAGTCATTGGCAATTTATTCATTAGCATGGGCCAAATGTTATAGGGTTAAATGGCAGCAAAATATTTGTCCTTTAAGTTTACACTGTAGGGGAATGATATACAATAAATGTATTTATGTCATGGATTGGTGAGTGTTATGGAAGACAAACTACAGAAGATGAGAAAAGATTCATAAGGGACACTCGTTGCCCCTACATTTAGCCTTGTTTGACAAAATGGCTCAATCAAGGTCCCATTTCCCCCTCTAGAAAAATTCCCATGCTGACAGACATTCTAGGTAACTGCTTCACTGAAATTACAACCGTATGAATGAGACAGAAATAATCCAACATATGAACACATCCAGACAGACATATGTACACTGGCTTTCTGAAATGTAATGTGTATGCAATTTGCTGAGTGGCTGCTTGTCACTTCCATCTGGTCTCATTTCCCTAGCACTTGACTGCACCACCAGGATGTAAACTCTAAAAGCTAGAAAACAAAATTTAAATACTCAAACACGTATGAGGATGTGTTTTCCAAAGCAGCAAAACTCAAGCTAACTCTGTCCTTATGCCATTAATTTCAAAGTAACAGGGGCTAAGCACAAAGGCCACGGAGTATAAAGGACATTCCACTGCAGACCTCATTAAGTGGGCTTAAGATAAGGTTGACAAGTTAATGACAAAAATCTAATTTAGATTTTTCTGGACATAAAAACACAGAGTGAGTCCAAACAGAGCCCACCTCTACCATGTATCCTTTCAAAGAGGGCTGCAACCCAGGGTCAATTAGCCCCATGGAGTTCATGAATCAAAGGCTGGCATAGATGTGGCCCTATTCATCCATGTTGAATAGGAAAATCATGCCCTATGTGCTTTGGGTTTGAGCTCTGGTCCTATTTAAATTGTACAGATGTCACAGGTCCCTAAATTAGCAGTGGTTACTAGGAAAATGATCACCAGGCTGAACATACTGAACAAAAGAATAGCTTGCTCTAGACACCACACTGAACAGGAAGTTCTGTTGCTGTTGTTTGACATTTCTCTAAAAGCCCCTTCCTACTTCTCCAGTCTAGCAGTCCCATGAAATATGGGTTGTTTTCAAAGGCACTTATTTAGGGTCTATATTATCATACATTGGTTGTTCTGGTATATGACTACTTCAATTCTCTATTTGTCCATCCCCAAGTGGATGTGCTTTGCAGTGGAAAGCTATTTACCTACATTTTTAATATCCGTTTCAGTCTTATCATAGTCAACCCAAATAATTTACCCTGTTCATAGTTAGGACAGCAGCAAGGATAGGAACCCAGGCCATCTATCTTCTAAGCTTATATGTGTATTCTGCTACCCATGTGAGGAGGAACAAATATTTGTTGAATAGATGTAGGAATGAGTGGGTGTATTTCCTAATACCCTGAGGATTAAAAGAAGCTGGATTTACAACTTTAACCACTGTCCATTTGAAGAATCAGTATACAATCATAGCTTAGTGGATTAGTGGTTTAGAATCCTTAAAGACACAGTGCCCTCTACTCTCTAGGTTTCTTCCATACCTTTAAAAATACTTGACAGATAAAAGGTGTTTGTGCATCCATCTCTATTATCTCCCAAGTCTTGCATAGAACCCTTGAACCTTTATCCTCTTGCTTCTAGTATCAGAGTGCTGGAACCAAAGGCATGGCTACTAAACCTAGCTATGTGCTACCCACTCTCTTAAGAAATTCTCAGACATTTCCACATGTGTAGATCTCTGGACATATGCCCAAGCTTAAGGGGGACCTCAGTTCCTGGTCTCAGCTTCTCCAACTCTGACACACCTCATTTTTACTCAATGCCTAATTATAATACAGATCATACATATTTATCTACTATAAATAATATACAGATACAGTAATGAATGTGTATTGAGGAGGAGAACCTAAGTTCTCTGCTTGTCAAAGCCTGGTTAATATTGTAGATTTCTCTCTATCCTCATTCCTGGCCTCTGAATGCATCTGTATGTGCATGTATATACATGTGCATACATGTAAGAGACCAGAGGATAACATTGGGTGTCTTTCTCAGTCACTTCCCACCTTGTTGTTTATACAAGGTCTCTCTCTCTGAACCTCGAGCTCAGGTTGACTAGACTCGCTGACTAAGGAGCTCCAGGGATCTGTCTGTCTCTGCTTCTCCAGGACTGGGATTACTGACTTGTGCCACTATGCCTGGTTTGCTTCGTGTTAGGGATGTAAGTTCAGATCCTCACGCTTTTATCACAAGGCTCTTCTGACTGGAACATTTCCCCGACCTCACATCTGTTGGTTTCTAGTACAAAGTTACTGCAGTTTACATAGAGGCTATAGTTAACACTTTCTTCTTGATACTAGGCGTTGGGTTAAAGTATACATCATACACACATAACGAAGAGTTATTATTATTTCTATTTTACAGATGGGTAAAGAGGGTCCACAGGAGTTTAAATAAAAATACCCAAGGTTATACAGCTAGCAAACCTTAAATGAGGTTACCTGTTCACAGAGCTTTTGGTTCACCAGTCCAAACACACTTTATTTAAACTTTGCAGTAACCCAGGGTGGCAAATGCCACACTTAGCTGAGAACCCGTTTACACTAGTCACATCTGTTGAGAAACACGAGCGTTCCTTCGGCCAGAATACACACTAATAAAGACTTTCCAGCTTCCTCAAAGAACCAGGGGCTTGAGCAGTTTTTCGATGTCCTCAGAAGGTTTGACTGCCTAGGTTAGGGATACAGATCTTGTAAAATGGTAACTTGGGGTTACAAATAGGATTAGTGGTCATGGCTCTTAATCTAGTAGCCACTAGTCTCTCCCCGGGCACTCAGAGCACCTACTGGGTGCACCTTGCCACTTCAGACTAAAGCTGTGCGCGGGTTGTGAGATGGGCATACTGAAGTAGCTGATTTCCCTCAGGGAGCCCTCAATCTACCCTTTGGGAAGAAAATCAGAGTAAGTGAAGCAGTAAGAATCAAATTAATCTCCGAATGCATTAGCAATACTTAGAAGTATTAAAACGAAATCAAAATTTCTTCAAAGGATTAAGTCCTTCACCCTTTAACTCAGTCAGACCTGCCTCCCCCACAAGCCAATTAGAGTTCAAAGAAAAGAGTCATACACCTCATTTGGAGATCAGTTGAACCTTGGGCACATGTGATAAATCCTTAATAAGTCAGAAAGATAGATGTATTTATTCTTAAAATTAACTAATTTTCACACCCAAGGTTAAGTGATTTGCCCCAAGACAATTTACTGGAATGTCTGATAAGACACCACAGTCCCATTTCTCATTTGACACCCCTGACCCCTCTCCCTTGCTAAAGTGTCCCTGCAGAAACACTCACATGGACAGACAGAGTCAGACGCAAAAGATGCTCATGCCTGCACATGGAAACAGAAAAACAAACAAACAAACAAACAAAAGGCAGTTTTTATGGAAATATCTAAGAATCCCATGGTCAGCGAGCAGAGTCTTAGACATCGTTCTATAGAGAGCAGGGAGCTGTGAATTTGGGGGTGTTGGGGATGTAGCTCCTTATGGCTGCATCTTCTATACAGACTTGAGTTTCCATCAGGTTCTTTAGCAGAAGAAAAAAAATTCCTCCCAGATAACGGAACTAGAGGGCCAGACACAACATTAAAAGTCTTTGCTTATATGGTGTGTTTTTTGAGGATACACACACACACACACACACACACACACACACACACACACATTTTGAATCTATAGTGCTAAACTCTCTCATATAATTCATAACAACATTACAACATTCAGCAAGTTGCTTCAGGCCACTGGAAAATAGAACTTTTCCAAGATTTTTGTTGTTGCTTTGGGGGGTGGGGGGTTGTTTTGTTTTGTTTAGAACCTCAAATACAGTAATCTATACAATGCGCCTATGAACAATGATAGTTCAGTAACAATCCAAAGCAAGGGAAAATATGCTAATACAGATCATCATCATGACACATGAATTTCATTCGAAAAAGTACTGAGATTATCTGCATTAATTAGATAGTAAATAGCCAAGGAGAAATTACATGCAAGCATTGGTACTGATAGAGAAAATGGAACGTTTAATACATAATATCTTCCCCACACCCCAGATGCTCTTTATTTAGCCCATAAAGCATTTTAAGTTTTCCTGGGATAGTCAGCACTACCTTTACATTTTCATAGCAAAACTGTAGTTAGAACAGATTCATTGTTTCATGTTTCTTATTCTTCCTATTAAACTCCATTGTAATTTTGCTATGTCTCAGTCTATCCTAGAGAACCCAAATTACACAAAACTTTGGGGATAGAAATTTGCATAATTGGAATAATTAAATTTTTGGTAATTATAATTCTCACTTAAACCTAAATTAAATATGCCAAACTATAATTATGTTCAAATTTGCATCATGAAAATTATCCCCCTTTTGCTCACGGCATCTTAAAATATCTAATGGGAGATCTTAAGCTCTTCTGGTAAAGTCAAGAGGCCTTATCTCCCCAGCCTTTGGGAAGAAGAGAAATCACACATTAGACACAGTCCTGTAGCCTCTTGGGAGAGGGAAGATGGTCCATTATTTCTTCACTGTGACATGTAAGGTTGGTTCAATAATCTTTAGGTACCTGCTAGGGACACTGCCATTAATGAGAGCAGAGAATCAGAGGAGACGGTAAAATATGAATGTTTTCTTTGGCGAGAAACCTTAAGTAAAGCAGGTCCTGTTTTAGGACAAGGGTAAACAGGGTAATGAGAAAAAAAGACACACACAAGAAGGCTGTAGCATTTTGAACCAGACACTGGAAAAAAAAAAACCATTGTCTCTTAGTCTTTTTAAAATGAATAAAGACAGGGACCATGTACAGACAAGGAACATTTGCCTTTTAGCCCAGGGGACACTGAAGAATTTTTAAGAATCTTAGGATTGAATCCTTCTTATTTATTTGGGATGGCAAGATAAATGACAAAAATAAAATGGCGTAAGATGCCTATTTCAATTGCCTTTCTGGTATAAGTCTAAATGAAACAAATGGTGTAATTAAACTTGCAAGATGGTTTATTTACCTCCATCTTTGGATGGATATAATCTGTGACTATATTGGTCAAGAAATAGACAAGGCTCCATGTACAGGGTTGGCACACTGTCAAAGCATCCAATGAATCTCCCACAAAAAACATATGAATATATCTCCAGTTGAGTAAAATATTCACATTAATAAAGGGATAAGGCAGAAGAAGCCTGGCTGACATCCCATCTGCTCTTATGAATTAAATTTAGCCATCATATGTAATATAGACATTTCTGTCTGAATATCATAAAACCCTGACATAGCTGGGGCTTTCATTAGAAAGCTCCACAATGTGACTTGAATAACAATCTGTCTTAGCTAATTAGTATTTTCACGTTACGATATTCACTTCCAGACATATTGCTATTTGCACATGGTAATTTAGGTAAACAGATCCCGTCCACAGCTGCATCAATTAACACTGCTAATCAAAACTGAATTCAGGTAATTAGGCACATTTATGCAAAAAATGAGTAATTTGGGGCGAAAAAGCTAGATTCTTCAGTAATATGTCAATAAGTAAAAAAAAAATTCTCATTTTGTGTATGACGATGAAGGATGAAGGGGAGAGAAATCGTCGCTAATATACACATCATGTAGACAGAGTAAAATTTTGAAATTAAATCTCACTCTTTAATTGGCCTGCATTTTCAGAAATTGGATCATATTTTTCATAAATGTTTTTCCTCAATGTTTCCATATCGTGAGGCTGATTCATACCTGCCTAAGAGTGTAATCACCACCAAGCAAGATGCAAATGGTTACTGAATCCTCAAGGATTCATACAACTTGGGGAGGGGGGCGGGAGACTCAGCCCAGACTTAGTAATCAATCTCCCATCTCCAGGCAAGACTCTGGGTGACTCATTTCCCCATACACTGAAACCCTGTCTGCCAGCAGTCCTTTTCTTTTACAGCTTGAGTCATGATAATATCCTTCTCCCCGATTTCCATGCTGATATTATTTAGCATTTCTACACCATGTCCTTTAGTGGGCTTTTACATTTGTTCTCAAAATGGATATGACGAACTGGTTGATATTTGCTTTGTCTCTTTAAAGACATAAACCAAAATGACGATTCTGAAGCACTATTCTGTTCAGAGAAACTGGTTGGGTTTTCTGCTAAGTATTAATGTGCTATGGTGGGCCTTCCTTTAAAAAGTATCAGATATACCCACAAAGGGCTCAGCCATCTACCTACCTCTCCCACCATTCTCCCAATGTCTTTTCTTCCTGAAACTGTGGTGTGCTTCCTGCCCTTTCTAACGAAACAGGGCTTCTGTCTCTTTAGCTTTACTTGAATGGTAAGTGGTGCATTTGATTCAATTTAACTACCATTCCTTAGTTCTCACTGTCTCTTAGGCACCCCCTAAAACCCTGAGAGGGTGTACAATACAAAGGTAGACTTAGAGTGTTCACACTCCTTTGGGCCAACTTCAGATGGTTAATAAACCAAGAGAATCAACTCTCCCCGGTGGAGATGTTACTAGGGCAGCTGGAGTTGTGCATTCCCAAGTCCAAAACGTCCTGGGCTAAGCTTCTGGAGATTTGCTTTTTGTCTAACTCAGGATAATCCTGTTTCTTTCCCCCGATAATAAGTTAGGAAATGAGAACAAAGTTCTCTTGCTAAGCCGCATGCTGTCTTTTCTCCATGGTCTAGTATTCCAGAACAACTTTTACTCTTTATTTTTAGTGTTTATCCAAATGATGTTCTTGCCACGTAGCCTTTAGAGAAATTGATCATCAACAACTGGACAATTTCCTACAACACAGAAACCTGACAGATGCTGTCTTTGGGACACAATTTCCGTAATTGGAGCTATCAAATAGAATGGCACATTTATCAACAGATTGTAAGAGTACAGTCACCAAGTGGTGTAAGGGATGTTTGGCAAAGACACTTGTTAGGTAAACAGTTACTTATAAGCTTTACATGAAAAAGAAGTAAGTATAAACATCTTAAAGATATCTTTTTATCTCTCCCCTCTCTCTCTCTCTCTCTCTCTCTCTCTCTCTCTCTCTCTCTCTCTCTCTCTCTGTGTGTGTGTGTGTCTGTCTGTCTGTATGTGTGTGTGTTGGTGTGTGTGTGTTGTATATGCTTAAGTTGTGTGTCTTGGGGGATGTCAGTGTGTGCGTGTAAGCTATATGTTTGCAGGTTAGAGACTAGCTTCAGATGTCAAACAAATTCATTCTCTTTGCTTGGAACAGCATCTCAGGTCCACTTTTGCAGAACCCAGTCTACCCCAGACACATTTTTTTCTCTTCCTCCTTCCTTCAGGTAGGGGTTCTCTGGTATTCAGAGATATTTGTGCTACTGTATCAGTCATATTCAGTTTAGAGAGATTGGAACTTAGGCTGTCAGACTTGTGGAGCAATCTGTGTACCACCAGAACCATCTTTCAAGCCCTCAAAGATAACCTGAATGGTGTGCTAATTTTAGGACTAACTGCATAGACTATGTCACATAGGTCACAGCCACCTGACTATACTAGGTGAACAATCATGTGAATTAAGAATTAATTAAGGAATGAATAGTTCTCTTTAGTCCGGAAAGTTAATGTTGGGATGCTTATCATTTCTTGAGTATTTGCTTCTTTTAGATTATATCAAACAGATTATAAGAAATAGTTTATTTAATTACAATTAGCTAATACTTTTACTCTAATGTCTGTGGAACAAAGACACTTCTTTTAAAAGCTGTAGGTAGCCGGGTGTGGTGGCGCACGCCTTTAATCCCAGCACTCGGGAGGCAGAGGCAGGCGGATTTCTGAGTTCGAGGCCAGCCTGTTCTACAAAGTGAGTTCC
>NC_034598.1:82876613-82894490 GCF_900095145.1 Mus pahari | reverse complement strand
TTAAAAGCTGTAGGTGACTACTTTTTCAGTATAAAAAAATTTACTGAAAACCTTCCCATCTGCAATTTTAGCTCTCCTTTTGTTCAGTGAAATAAAACTACTCACGGGAGGCATACTTTTGACTTCTGTGAATTTAAGTCGCTGACATAATACACAGCAAGGGACAATAAGCAATGAATTAAATGCCATCAGTGGCTGCTTTTCGTCAGTCTGAGTTTTTAAACAGAAGGAATCCAACTCAAATATGCAGTCCATAGAAAGATCACATGGATTAATCTTGTCTTATTAATAGCAAACAGTGTTATTTCACAACTACAAGGGAAAATGTCAGGGAATAGTTAGATTAGAAAGGGAACTGACTGCCAGAAAACAGACTCACACACACACACACACACACACACACACACACACACACACACACATATGCGTGCACACACACATCCTCAAATCACAGTGAAGTAAACCAGGTGATTAGTTTTAACAGCATAGAACCTTATTTTTCCTTCCATTATCTTTTCTACCAATTCATTTTTCTACACTAAGAAGGGCACATTTCACCCCAGCCCCCAGCTCTGATTCTCTCCCATGAGAAAAGTCTCTTGGTTATTAGAGACAGTACAATGCACGGAAGTGTCAGAGCATTAATACCTTCGCATGCTATGCTCACAGAATGTCCTGATACTTGCAGCAATGTCTTTGAAAAAAAACCTCATTCGTTCATTCTTGTAAGAACTCAAAGGGGATCATCCACGTTAGACAAAATCCGTAATTATGTCTGAAGAGTAAAGAGTGTATATTTAGGGGATTTTATATATCAGAGAGCTATTTGTAAGCATCATTTTAATAAGCAAACAAGTATTAACATAGAAAGAATGAATTTTGTAAAGTTTGACAATTTGGTGTGCCAAAGCAAAAGCTGATATTCTCCATCTTATCAAAACAACACATTTGTTTATAATTTATGGTGAATCTTTGTCCTATGAATAAGCATAGGAAATTATCCTTACAGCAAACAGACTCTAGTTAAACATATTGTTAATCTATGCTTTGAGGTGTTATAAGTCTCCGAGGGAGGCCAGAGTCGTTCCGCCAGTTGATTCGTCTCAGTTTCTCTGTCACAAGTATTTCTTCTGTGACTTTCTTCACAGGCCTACTGTAGACGCCTATCTTTGAGAAACCCGTGAAGAGCACACATGAAAAGCTTGTGAAAAAATAAATGATAGCACCTCAGGCTTCTTAATTTTATACCATAATTCTTCGGACTTTTCTACCTTTACACATTCAGAGTGGCTTCTTTGATGAAAAGGGAGAGAAATGAATTGCATACCATAGGAAGGGTACCTTTATTACCATTTTAATAGTTCACATAAAAAGAGGACACATTCACTGTGTGGAAGGAACCAATGCTAAAAAGATGCACTGACTTAGTAATAAGAAAATTAATATGGTCTGGAGAAGTGGAGTCGTTTTTGAAGCACCGTGAATATGCAAACTTTTCACGAAAGCTTCCTGAAAATTTACCAAAGAGAAATAAACCAAAATCTTTACATGAAATTCCAAAGAGAAGTAGTTTGCCTTTCCTATAATGTTTTTGAGCTTGGCAAAAACACTGACTACAGCCATAGACTATAGGATCTCCTGGGAACGAGATTCCAGATAGAAGAACTCAACTTTTCAGGACTGCTTCTCAAGAAGCTGTGGTAGAAGGCTTCTGCTTTGAGGATCCCTAGTATAAATTTAACCCCAGGATAGTACGCAGAGTTTGTTGCTGCTTTGGGATTAGGGCAAAGATCTTGCTGACTTCAGAACTTTGCTTCTCTATGGAGAGCATTTTATTTTCAGTTGAATAGAGCCAGGCTTCCTGCTCCATTCCTTGGGTGTGGTAAAGGCTTTTTAGGTTTTGTAGCAGAGAGATAGTACTTGGGACTTTGGGTCCCCATTATGTATTCATTTATTTCAAGATTTTTCTGCTTAAGCAATGCTCCTGCCAGAGCTCTGGCCATTCCCAGGCTGCATATCACTGGGATATGCAAACAAGAAAATTAAAATACAAGGGTTTTATTGTTGTTATTTTAACAACTCAGAGGCTGCTTGATGTTTGTATTTAAATTAGACAGACTAATTCAGGTGGAGTTTTTAATTTCAGAAAGGTTAATCACCCTAACAAAGGTCAGTCAAACTTTATTCTTCAGTAAAATTGTGATGTGTCCAGTCACCTGCAGGACGTTTATTATATTCCCATTTCCATGTGAAAGAACACATTTTATTCCTACGTGTCACTAATTGTCTCTTTACGTTACCAAATTCAACTGAAAATATTAAATTCTTCTGGAACTCTGAAAACAGGTCATTTCTACATATCTTAAGAAATAATCTTATTTTTTGTTTTTGTTTTTGTTAAAAACAAAAACAAACAGCAAAACCTACAGTATCAGCTGTGAGTAATTTTTCTAGCCCTTGCTAGACACCTTTGCTACTCATCTCAACTACATGAAATCATGTTTTGGCTAAACCAGCAGTGTGTGGATACAGGAACTTGACTTTGCTAACCATCTGCTTGGTTCCGTTCATGAAGCTTATTGGGAGCCAAAACTAGTTATTTGGAGGAAATACATGTTAACTATATTGGAGGAAGTGCATGTCAATCATATTTGAAGAGGAGAAGAATACTTAAATTCACTAACTCAATATCTAATTGTGTATGGAGACATACAGCGAGTGTCTTCTCTCTCTGCTGTACAGAAGATTCGGGGAAAGGGGACTCCAAGTTAAAGCATAAAAGGATCTCTATCAAGATACATCATCCTATAAAACAGATGCTCAGGATATAACCAAACAATCAAAATCTTCACTTCCCACTTTTCTGATCAGTTTCATTAAACCTCAGTGAAGACTTGAAAAAAGTTAAGTCAACTTACATCTCAATTTTGATAAATTGTGCTTAAAATTATCTGCCTGCCTAAATGCTCCAAAGCCGAGAATTCCACACGGTGATCCATTTCTTATTTTGATAATGTGAAATCTGATTAGCAAAGTTTCAAATCAATACATTGAGATCATAATGCCATCTAAGGTTAGGAATCAAATCATGAGAAAGTTGAAATGCGCATGCTTCATACACACACACACACACACACACACACACACACACACACTGCATCCGTTTTTAGAAAGTGTTGTTGGGTTCAAAAATGGCTATTACAGCAAAAGACAAGAGTAGTAGGCAAAAGTCAATTATTGCTTTTTGTCATGATAAGATGGCCTGGATTGAGGGAACATAAAAGAGCCTTAATGTATGTCCCCAGTTCTATTGCATATCCATCACCAGGATAATTATGGCGGTGGTGTGACACAGCATAAATAAGTCAACCTTGCCTTCTGCATAGTCTTGAGACCCTCCCCTCCTCCTTTGTACTCAGATAAAGTGCATGGGCATATTCACAAAGGCACATGGCTCTCCTCATCAATATTCACACTCATTAATTAACAATATGTGAAGGCTATAATTCGAGAAACACCCCAGAGCTTGCATATTCAATCAAAATAAGCAAATCACAAGGAAAGGAAAATACAGTTAGGACGATCATGGTCCAGACTGGTGACAGACAGCAGCACACTGTTTCAGGAAATATTGTGAAAGGAGGAGAGGGTGCTTAGTTTAAGGGCTCTACAAAGCCCACTCCTCTCCAATTTGATCCCTTCTTCAAACTCAGATAGGCTCTACATATTCTACAGCAGCGTTTACCCTTTTCTCTCTCTTCTGACTAAGTTGACACATCAAAGAAGGCAAAATAACAGCTTTTATATGGTTAAGCAAGCATACATAAATATCCACAACATAAATATTCAATTGCTATTTGCTACCAGAGAGTTATTCTGAAAATGATTTTTAAAATTTAGCTAGATTTTTAAAAAGGCAAAGTATTGCTCTCTAATCCACCCTCGGTATCAAGAGCTACTTAATTATTTCTTCAAATCTCCAGATTTCTGAAAAATAAAAATCTTAACGTTTTCATTTTCAGAGAGTATCATCTAAATGATCAAAAAAATACAGATCTTTTAATAAAGCATTTCAGTCACAAAACAGGAAGGAAGCCACCGGACTACTGAATAACAATCTTAAGAAGGCAAATTTGGATGTAGAATTATAAAGAAAACATACCTTTGGCTGAGCAAGTTTACAGTTTCTCATCTCAGCTCTACAGCCTTGCCATTCCTCTTGAAGCAGAAGTCGACTCCGATTCCCTTAGGATCATGGTGACAATGCCATCATACCACTGGTAAATTTTTCGATTAAACTTTGCAGATGTGGTAGCAACTTTGCTAATTATGATATTAGCCAGCTGGCAGGGACAATCAGTCACCCGCTGTAAGGAAGCCAGACAAAGAGACATCTAATCATTGCAACCAGGGCAGATAAATTTTGTTCCCTTCTCACAGACTCTATCCCTGCTGACCCTTTCCTCAGCCATCGACTGTCAAATTTAGATTCCGCAAGCTCCGGAGCTTCCCTTTATCCCTGCTTCAGATCTGAAACTCCTGGTTATCAGGGAGACACGCGTCACTAGCTGTCTCAGCGCAGGAAAGCAATCAGGTGAATACGACTTATTATCTTGCATTGCTTTCTGAGGGCTGACAAGATTGATTTGAGACCAGGAACACATTCACATCTCAGACATGCAGTTCCGAGGGCTTAGAGTTCAGACAACAATCTAGGTGCAAAGTTACAATAGAGGAACAAGCCTCAGATTCAACAGCTAAGGGAGCAACATGAAACACATTGATATAGATTCAGAAGTACCCATCAGTTTCCCCCCTTTTTCAGATGCTTTTCTGTTTTGCTTTCCTGCCCCATTCTGCCTTAGGAATGTGTCTGAGAGCAGTGTCACCTGGGGAATCTGGTTTTGTAATGGGGTAGCCTGAGATCACCCCTGTGGAAGCAATGTTCTGACATGAAGTCTTATATTCCCATTCTCTTAGCATGTGAGAATATCACCACAACAGGAGAAAATAGGCACGTATAGTTTAATATGACTTAAAACTATTCACTGGGAATAGGAAGAGGTATGCATTTGGGGTAGCATTTGGGGGTGCTCCAAAACCCCACCAGAATTAGATTGGAAGGTCTCAGAAATGTTTGCAATTTATTTATATATTCATGTCAGTGTGACCTAGGTTTCTTCTTTAGAGTAATATTATCTTTAACTTTGATCTCTTGAGGCTGGCATTTTTTTAAAAAAAAAAAATGAATCATAAAATGCAAAAGAACAAAGATGCTGGAACGGTCCGAGGACGGAAGTTTGTCTGTCGTGGCTCAGTTTCAAGGAGAAAAGCTTTGATAATCACTTTCAATATGCTTTGTGTGGAACTGCGCTATTCCTATTGGGTTCACTGTGACAGCTCTAGCAGCTACTGGAGGTCCTAGCACACAGTAGTTATGTACGTCGATGAAGAGTGGCTACTTAGCCTAGGCACATCATCTTAATAATTCAGAGATGCATTCTTTAGGGCCTTTTATTGATGAACACTAATTGATTAATTGATTAATTAATTACTCATGTATTTATAGGTATATTTTTTAAATGATGAAAGCACAATTCCAGAAAAGGGAGTTAAAATGGACATTTTAAAAAAGCAGGCCAAGTGCTTCGATAATTCCTCCCTGAAATGATTTTAACTGAGGACATTACAGTTTGTCTAAGAGATCTTGGCTCAGATTGAGAATATGATTTTTTTCTCTTAGAAAATTCAAAGAGAATAAAATATGCTGTAGAACCTATAGGAAATGGAATGGATTTTCTCCAAAGAAAGAAACTGGTAAATAAAATTTGGTATTTGCTCATACATAGTCATGGCGTGATCATGAGGAAGACTAAGAAAATTGACTTTTGGGAATGAAAACTTCTGATGATGATGTGTACCGAGATGTCTAGAAGGAGCGATGCTCTTCTCATAGAGACCGCAGTTTCCCTCAACATTCATGGCATGTGAGGGGAGGGGGTTCCAAGAGCCACACTGGTCAAGTCAGTGTTCACGTATAGACCATGCAGCTCTTCTCTGTACTCTCAATTACACTTAAGATAATACACTTGAGGTGCCATGTTAAATACCTGCACATCTTTAACTCTGATATCACTACTTCTCCCCTGAATATTTCACCCTGAGGGTAGTTGAATCCACAGGCTCAAAACTGGAAGATGGGCAACAGCAAGCACACTACAGGACATGAGAAAGGATTTTCTCTTTCACCGTTGACTGTTTATCCTCAACACAAAAAAGACCGCATGGAAATCAGGTTGACTACAAGGTAGGACTTCAGTGTTAGCATATAATGCATGTAAATTGTTTTGCGGGTGTCCTAATCCTTATTATGTAGCTTAATACTTACTCATAATTATCATATAAATAATTCTTACATGTGTTGGAACTTTCTATCAATCATTACCCAATCCCCATGAAGTTAAAGGAGGTATTTTGAAACAAGGAACATGTGGTATTTTCAACTCAATACACCATGTGTAGATATGACCAAGACTGTAGAAATTGCAAAACGTAAAAAAAATACACCAAGTTTTTAATATTCCCCCAAATAGACAAAATTTCAGTCACAAACTAAAACTTGATCTAGACAACATATTATCAAACACACAGGACTGGTTTAAAGGGCTACAAAGCTGTCTTTATCCATGTAGCTAGGAATTTCCAGAAGCACGCGTATTACACCATTGGCAATACACAGAGAACGGACAGCACTTAGAGAAGCCGCATGTTCCTCTTTGCTTGGCAATCACACTGCCTAATTTGACATTTGCTCATTTCTGCTCTCCATGGCCAGAAAGTCTGACTCAGAGCAGAGCCATTCAGTACCTCTCCTCATGATAGACTGCTGTTATATAAACATAACACATGCATGTGGGATGTTTTTAGAGGTGGAAGCAGGCAATGAGGACGGGTCACTCTCCAAGGATGAGATCCCCTTGGGGTCTACACAAGCCACTAAGCCTGACTCTGCAGCAGATGCTCTTGCCTGTGTGCCCTGTATCCTCTCCCACTTGGACCAGTTCCTTCTACCTAGGTCTCAGTTGGCTTGAGTATATTTAATAACATCACTCACATTAATAATATTATATATATATGATCCATATATTTATACATATAAAACATGTGTATACTGAATATACATATATAACATATATGTATTGTGCATATATAAATTCAGCCGTTCACAACATTAAGCATATAAATGATTTCCCTCCTCTGCCTGTCTTCACCTGGGGGAGCATGTCTGAGGTCCTATCTCCTTTCCATTCTTCAGCCTTCATTTATTACATCTGAGACTTTGGGAAAGTTATGAGACCTCATTAAGACTGTTAGACAATAATAACATATTGTAATACATGACGAAGGCTGCACATAATGCATGCCAACAGTTTTGCATACAGTAGGTATCCAATACATGCCCCATCCCTAGCACAGCAGCAACAGAATCGCTGGGAATCAACACAGTGTTTGAAAAGGCAGCAAAGACTTCATGCTTAAGCTTCATGAGTGGACTCAAAGCCTGCCTTTCTCCATTGATGAATAACAGCAATAATAGAAGTGATAATATCTACCTCAATAAGGAATAAGAATTAAAGGAGTAATTACAAGTACTGCATAGTAAATGATGTTGCCAATTATTATTGCTCTGCCTTCTAGGCTAATTGGTTAGTAATTTTCTGTTGTTTAACTCATTTCAGTCAAAACAAATAAGGACTTTGAATGTGAAAACCTAGGAATACACATACAGACACAGCCAAATATATGGCATATATATTCACATATGTATGTGTGTGTGCATGTGTCTGTGTATAATGCATATTATATATCTACATATGATTGACAATGCATGGGGAAAAACCCAGATGTAGCACTCTTTGTATGAGAAAAGGTATACCAGAATAATGGCATGAGGTTACAAAAATAAAGGAAGATGTTCGAGATGAAGTTGTTTCTACGATGCATTTTAAAACAAAGAACACCACAAAGCCATATATCATATATAATTCCATTGAATAATAAGTATATTGCATTTAATTAATATGTTGAGAGACTAAAAGTTATGCCAGGAATTGCTCATGATAGATACAATATTGAGAAAGGTCTTGGAATAAAAAGAATTACTTTTCATATTTTGATATATACAGATATAGGTATAATGCTATAGATCTAGATCTATAAATATACATATACACATATGTATATATATATAAGTATATACATATATATATATACATAAATGTACCTACTTTGCTATATCATAGTTGTATACACACATATATGTAGTTTTAAAAATATTAACATATGTAAAAACACTTTGTAAAGAAAGGTTATCATTCTTGCTTGAATGAGTAGTTGATCTATGTACAAATCTATTTAGATAGTTCTAGAAATGTCCACTTTCCCATAGCTCTGAATGGTCATCACAGTTTTGTGTGGCTGGGTAATAAGCAGGGAGGGCATAGAGCCTTTTATGTCTACTTGTGCCCTAGTCACACCTTACTACCTCTTGCTTCCAGTCTCATTTCAACACTACTTTCAATACCATTTGTTGTTGTTGTTGTTGTTGAGTAGGTTTTCTTCATGTACTAAATTTCAAAATGTTGCTAAACCCTCAGCATCTCCTCTTCCCAAGAATGCCTTCCTGAGACAAGATTTAATTCAGAGTGAGAGATTCAAGCTATATTCTCACGTTCTATACAATTTTAGAGTCCTATGAAGTTAGGAGCTCTCTTCTCATGTACAAACATACTAATGTTTGTTTTCAGAGAGAGACATCAAAATTTCTACACGCTAGAAGAATATAGAGCTTAGGAATTCTAAGGCAGCAAAAGAAGCCATATAACACACGTTCTCTGCATGTAATAAAGTGTGAACTGATAATAATGTCAAAGCTTGCCATGTGCTTAAAACTCAAGGTATCCCTTGGCTTCCCAAATATGAAAGTCTGACAATGTAGGCTAATTACAGATATCATCTCAAGGTCTCCTGATACTTGTCTAAGAATATATAAAGTGTCACGTTTTTCCCCATTCAAAAAATTATGTTTCTTAACTTCTGAAGGTCCAACTATCAATTAAGCTGCCTTGGGCACGACAGCTCTAGCCATGTACTGGTAAGCAGCTCTGGCCTAGGGTAGCCCATTGCTTTGATTACCTTATTGTAAACTGTCCACAGAATGTACGGAAGAAAGGCAATTGCCAAGTGCATTAGCTCACAGGCTAGATGATACGGTCAATACCTGAATGTACTTGCTAACTAATGGGTTGTGTTATCAGCAAGAGGCACTGTCACTGTCCTTCCAATTCATTCTAGACAGTAGTTGATAGCTAGTGACCTTGTAGCATATGAAAACCTCATCTAAGAAATGGATTCAGTTCAATACAGCCACGGAGGTCACATCTTCTGTTTGCCTGTTCTTCTCAACTTTAAATGGTAGTGGAAAACTCTGTGACTATTGGCAAGGTGTAGATTTGGATTCATTGGTTTTGGATGGAGCCTGACATTCCACATTCCCAACCAAGCTCTTTGGTGATGATAGATTTCCCAGTTGGTAGCCATGGATATCAAAGCTATATTCTACCATGGACAGTACAGGGAGCAAGAATGACATGCTTGGTAACAAATATTAAAGTATAAACTCACGCAAGACCAAAAGATATCTTTCTCTCCATTATCTCTTACCTTGCTGAGCAGAACTTAGCCATTTTCAGTGCTGAGAATCAGTTCAAATTTGCAATGAAGGCACAATTTTTAGTTTATTCTGTTTTAGTTAACTCCTGAAGGGTGCAAAGGAAAGAAAAACAATTGGTTGTATAATTCCTCATGAAAAGAAGGGTGACATCTTCAAAGCATGTTTATCAATGAAGGCACAATGGTTTAGTATGGTTTTGTTTTTTAATTATTTTTAAAAACCTGAATCTATTTTCTTTCTTGTAACACAGGTACGCAGTTGTAGTTTATATTCATCATGTTTGGCCCAATAACAAAATAAGGCATTAACACAATCCTGTGATCCCTATGCTTTTCTTGTGTAACCAAATATTCATGTCTTTTCCTTATACAGCTACCTAAACCTAAATGGTTTAATCAGTAAGACCATTGTAAGCGGATATGGCATAGCTTGTAATAAATCTTGAAGCATTTGCTAAGTTTCCATGATTATGTATGTATGTATGTATGTATGTATGTATGTATGTATGTATGTATTTGCTAAGTGCTAATTCCCTTGATTCGCTTGAGGGTAATTGTTTTAAAAACAGAATGGAAAAAATAATACCCTAAACGTAAAAGTCTAGCACTCAGGTAAAATCTTCAAAGAGGAAATATAATTTGGTTCCATGTTTGGATTTTGTTTCCCTTTTCAGGATTTCTTCCACTGAAATCCACAAGAAAACATTCATAACATAGTCGAGAGTAACACAGACTCAAAATATACTTGTAGAAATGGTGTCCATGAAGCAATACTTAGCTTAATAATAGCAGTGTATTCTGATATGTATAATCTTTATATTATTTATTTACAATGATTTAGTAGATATCATGACTTCTATTTGTGTGTATGTGTCTATCTGTCTTTCTGTCTGTCTATCCAGCTAGTCTGCTTTGGAGATTCCACCATCTCTGCCTTCTGAGCACTGGGAACACTAATACCACTAGAATAGGTGGTAGGATTTGAACTCTGACCACTGAGTATACATTCAGGTCTTCACACCCATCAGACAAGTGGGTGGGTGGTAGAATCTGAATCCCAGTTCTCATGGCTGTGCTTCAGGTATTTTCCCAAGTGCATCTTCCCAGAACCACCATGACGTTTTAACTGGCTCTTCATGATTATGGTGTTGAAAATGACAATCACTTGGCAAATGCTGGGACCAGAAATTGGTCCTCTGAGAGTTCATGGAGTACAAAGACGTTCAAGAAGTGACACTACGAAGTAACAGCCACAGACCAAAGGGACAGCCAGGAAGTCTATGCAAGGGCAAGCTAGTGTCAGTCCTTCTCCACCAACAAATTCAATATGAATGTTTTCTCTAGCGCCCTTTCTGGAGATAAAGGCAAAGCATCAGAGACTTAGTGTGATAGAGGCCAATTTCACAGCTCAGGTCCTACTAGGAACTAATAAAAGAGCAAGACAGGAATGAAGTAGGTCAGAACTGATAAGCACATGGGCCTGTGTAGGACATTGCTTACCATTTTTAATACTAATTCTGATGTAAAAAGTTGACTATCTGCTTTAGGATTCTTCTTTCTATTACATCAATAGTCTGAAAAATCACCCAACATACTTTTTCTATCACTCTTGTGATAGAAATATCTATCACAAGAAAGCACAATGCAAAACCCAGTTAATTTTAATCTGTCTTGTCTCATCTCAGGTGGAAAAGGCCAAATAAAGCCTTTAAGAAGTTCAAATAGCTGAGAATCTTCATAGTCTGGAATATGGGCATTTCGTTTCACTATTATAAAGGCATGGTGTGTGACTTATGAAACCAAGCAAGCTGAGGTGAAGGAAACAGAGTAAACTACACTTAAATCATTGACCTATGCTTGACTGGGTACTAGGTCTTTTCTTTCAAGTTGGACCAGTAATTGTGTAAATAAACAAAACCGTATTGCAATTGGTAGCAAGATAGACCTAGTAGATACAAGAAAGAAGCTATCTTCCGTATATCTCTGAGCAGTTGCGCCTACAGAAAGACCCTTTCACATCTCCTTCCTGCAGAGTGATTCTAAGAGAAGGAAAATAGCCTTGAGAAATCCAAGTTCCAAGTTGGATAGTGCACAGGAGCTTGAGGGTGAACCACAGCTACGCATACTATGAAAACAATATTGTAATCATGATGAAGAGTCAAGGCCTGTGTAAATCTTGTTTTATCTTTTTGTGTGTCTAAGAAAAACATATATTCTGACAAAGCACTAAGAGTTATCTGTAGACTCAGTTCACATATGTTGGGATACAGTCTGCATTAAACAGAGCAGACAGCCATATCGCCATTTTCCTCTCTGAGAGATATTTGCATAACTCACAGAGGCCCCTGGCTTTTAGGGGCCATCAGTTCCTTGATCAGCTGGAGTTATTCTGACAGTGCTGACATTACATTATCATCACAAGACCATGGTATACTTAAAGAAGAGCCAAGGGAATTAAACATAAAAATAATACAAATTTCGAAAATGTTAGATTAATATCAAGTAAATTACATCAAGAATGTTGACTGACAACTAAGAGCGCCATTAGTCACTACTCCGTGTGTTTTCAAGGACACAGAGAAACCAAAACAGAAACTGTTTTCTCAGTATTTCTTAGTACGTCTTTACTCCCAGTTCATACATACCAGAACATACGTATTTTATTTTAAGATATATATTGGGGAACAAAAGATATTTTAGCATCCTATCCTGAAACTGATTTCATTGTATAATTTGTTCTGATTAAAATAATTGTCTCTGCAACCCAGAATTCCTCATTCTCATAGAAGGGGGAATTTTTTTTTTTTTTGATTTCTGTATTTTTTGGTAGAATTATTAAGTAGGTTCTGTTTTATATAAGTCCCTATACTGTGGTTTCTTAATAAGCTTTAATGATGTTATACCAACTTATGTAATTGCAAGTCTGATGCTTGCCATTTTCCTTACATGTGACCCGATTCCATGAGATAGATACAAGGCAGTTGGTACCTAAATACTCTCAGATCTTCTAGTCATGTCCAGAGAAGTGAATTAAATTCCTTTTTTTTTTTTTTTTTCTTTTTCAAGAAACCTCACTATGCCACAAAGGGGAAAGAATGAGGTTTTTAATCTGTGTTGTCAGAGGCAAGATTTTGTTTGTTTGTTTGTATAATTATGGATTTATTTGAGGAATGCCAGCTAGAATTGGAGCTTGGAAGACTGCATTAAGAAGAAAGATAAAACAGATGCAATACTCAGCTAAGATCAAAGAGCCCCATCAATTCATTCCCAGATTCAAAACCCAGCAGAGCCTCAGAGCCCTGTCTGCATAATAAGAAAGGTTGACTAAAACATAAGGATTAAATGGATGAGCTGTCTCCTGCAGAGGCAAGGGTGGGAAGCCCCACTGAGACCCTTGTAAAGACACATTGGAAGCTCACACCTGCTCCTCCACGACCAACCTACAGGACCTTAATGTGGCCTGAAGACTAGCTTTAAAGAAAGGCAAGCATGTCCGGTATACTTCGCTTTATTCTTCCAAACCATTTCATCCCGGGCAAGTGACAAATTAATACATTGCTTCCATTTCTCAAAGGTGACTTATCCAGCACTTTTCAAAATAAGAGCGGAAATAAATGATGAACTGTGCTTATTAGGGGGTGGCTGTCTCGTGCACCTCTTCATCGTCAAATGAACAGTGGTTTTAAAAAGACGGGGCCAAGAAGTGGGAGTGGGTGGGTAGAGGAGCAGGGGCGGGGGGGGGTATAGGGAACTTTCGGGATAGCATTTGAAATGTAAATAAAGAAAATAATAATAAACAAAAAAGAAATGTAAATCAAGTAAATACCTAATTTAAAAAATTAGAAAAAAAAAAGACAGTCTTACAAATACTGGTCAATGGAATTTTATTTTGCAACCTCAAAAAGTATTATTTTTCAGTCACATGGACAACATCTCAAATGTGCTATAAACACATTGATGGATTCTACTTATGGCAACACAGATCATGCTTAATGAACACAGCCCAGGAATTAAAAATCCTTAAGAGCCTGTGTCTGTGTTGTTTATCCTTAATGTCCTGAATACAATGTTCGCTTGCAACTATTGATGAATTACTCTAAACATTAAAGTAATTTTCTTTGAAGAATACTAAACTACTTTTAAGAAGTCGAGCAAGCTGGGTCTCCTGCAAGATAGAAGGACAAGGGGGAGCCACTATTGTTTTATCAGATAAATTTCAAATAGCATCTAGAAGCTCTAATTTGGTGTTGACTATCACTCAACATTCTGTCATTTAAATATTCAGTTACACACTCAAATAAATGGCAGGCATTTACTTTTGTTGTATTTGCAAAAATAAGGAACAGCCAATTAGAAGCTGAGCAGCATGTTCTCCCTGGAGTGGGGTCAAAAGTGCAGGCTTCGGCTGACTGTTGACATCATCATTCCTTTCCTATTTCAACCATGTTCATGGAATGTTGGCTGTCTAAGACAATGTGTGGGACGCAGAGAAGAATCATACACGATTCACAAGCAGCAATGTGAAAAAAAAAAAAAAAAAGATACAATAGTAAGCTCAACGTGAAAAGAAATACAATAGTAAGCTCATTGCGGACATACAGAGTTCACATGTAAGGAGTGAAATTAGGTTTAGGATTTTTTTTTTTTTTTTTTTTTTTTTTTAAAAAAAGAAAGCCAGGTAGAGCAAGAGTCATCTTTTCAAGGGTGGAGGAGGAATAGAGATGGAATGGACTAGACTCTACTATGTGTGAGTAGATGACTCTATTTGTCTAGGCAGTACAGAAAGAGAGAGGTGTTCATAGAAAAGATCACAAAGTTCAGTGCAAGGAGTTTTCAAGTACTCTATCAGCAAATTAAGTTTTCTTTTCCACCCTTTCTCCAAATGCAGACTGAAGAATCACCTGGCCTGCAGTCTGCTCCAACTCTGAAGTCATCAGGGCTCCTTTAGACACCGAGACTGTAAATCACTGCAGATAAGTCCTGTTGACTAGAGACTTGAGTGCATTTATAGAATACATTATTTTAATTTCTCTGAGCATTTTAGAAGATGAGAACTAAAAGAGGGACAAGAGAGACTGAACAAAAAGTTAAAAACCAACTCCTTATTTTTATTTAGGAGTATAGTAGCAATAATTATTTTTGCTCAAAGTAAACACTGATATTTTCCTTTATTTTTCAAAATCATAAGCCAAAAATCTCATCTTTTTTTTTTTTATTTGAATGACCTGGATTATTTCCAAAAAATAACTTTCAACTAATGTCAGGAAAACATTTTCATTAAGCCATCTCAGAATATTTTCTATTCTGCTTCTGCTAATTTTATCCCACTTGCTTCTTTAAGAAAATATAGGTTAACTGACCATTCCTAAAAAAAAAAAAAAAAAAAAAAAAAATATGTTAGGTTGGGTGACCACTAAAACAAAACAAACCAACCAAACAAACAAAAACAAAAGTATCCACAACCCAGTCACATTGTTATAACAATAGGAGTAATGTTTAATACTGATGGGAGCTTATAGCTTGATCTATTATGTCAACAGTCAATTGAGATTCCCATTGTATACACTCTACAGCAACAATAATACAGGGAGTACGGTCCACCTTAGAAAAGCAGCTACAGAGTCACATGACAATACATGATAGAGAACTGAGGGTACTCATTCACGTGACATGGGAGACACTTAGCACATGCAGAAGTATGGCAAGGGGGATATCAAGCCGAAGGCATATTATTAACATCTATGCAGTGATAATCTCCCAATCTGAAAACAATCTGCGTTGCTGTGAAACAATATTCAAGATAAACCATTGATTTGAAAGAATAAATTAGACTGCAATATGCCATCTGACTTTTACGGTAAACAGTGATGTGGTCTCGAGAATATTGATGTCTCAGCTTTACTTTTCAGAAAATCCTCCACTCACAGTGGATATGACAAATAGAACAATATTAAGACTTTCCACTTTACGTACTGCAGTATCGTTTTAATATTTGAACAGTGAGGAATGCTCTCATTTTAAAAAGGAACTTGAAAGGAAAAAGACATGTTAACTTTCAAGTAGTTTAAAAATGTATATCTATTTGAAAAAATAATTTAAATGTTCATCACAGATCTTTAAATTTTTCAGGCAATCGTGTCACAAAGATTGTTATAAGGGAATACATTCCTTTTGCTTAATTAAGCCTCATATTTTAATGCACTTACAGCCTTTAAAAATTACTTAGAAAACTTAATGGGTACATATGCTACTTTGACATTCAAAGAGCCTTCTATCTTAATTGGTCTATCAGTCTTTATATTGATGGAAAAGACTTATAATTCTCAAGAATTAGAACATGAAGTAAATACCTACATCTGGTGCCTGAATTCTTAGACTAAATTCTGTCATGTAACCATCTGATGAATAAGCTTAACCTCTACTTGTTCCTTGACTTAACATGATGAGGTATCTGGTTCTAATGGAATATTATAGCTCAAAAAGGGAGTAGTTAATATCAGTCCATTCTGAAAAGGATGCCCCACAGATAAAATTGAAATCAGTAATTCTACATGGGCAAGAATGACCTTTCTCTAAACTCACCAAAACAATGATTAAAGGAACATTACAAATTTATAAGTTTTAAGAGTTAGAAAAAATGTCTTTGGTAAATTTAAATATTTTAATAAAGAATTTAATTCTGACATGAAATGCTCAATTTTTCCTGCATTTTCAAGTAGTTGATTTTAACCAAAGTTTAGTTTAACTTCAGTGTTAAGAGACATGAAGCAAAAGCCAAATTACCAAACAGTTATGACATAAATTAAATCAAAATATTGAAAATTCACTAGTCCTCATCAGGAAACATTGACAATAAAGGTAGGAAGGCAGGGTTCCACAGGGTAGAACCACAATGTTCCCACTGCCCCAACAGAAATTACTTTTAAAGTCATATATTAAAATGTGGGCACACTTGAACAAGTGCTCTTCCTTCATTGAGTTCTTACATAAAATGGTTCTTCTTCCATAAGTGTAAAATTAGAAGGGCAAATGAAATGAGAACTCATAGCGAAGGTATCTCTTAACACACAAGAAAAAGAAACAGTTAACTCTAGATTCTTATGACTTAGCCACAGAGCTATTAAAAAAATAATAATACTGCCGGGCGTGGTGTCGCACATCTTTAATCCCAGCACTTGGGAGGCAGAGGCAGGCAAATTTCTGAGTTTGAGGCCAGCCTGGTCTACAGAGTGAGTTCCAGGACAGTCAGGGTTATACAGAGAAATCCTGTCTCAAAAAACCAAAACCAAAACAACAACAACAACAATAATAATAATAGACACCATATTCTTTAACAAGACTTTCAAAAGGTCTTGGAATCCCTGCATGCTCTGTATATACTGAAATACTTTGCAGCTTCATTAATGCCCTTTGTTTCCCACTTATCCCACTCCTGTGACTCATCAATCTACATCATACATTGATAAAGATTAGATCTTTATCATACAGCATCCCATAGACCATATCAGTAACTCAAGATACATTAATTGCTATATGCTTTGTTAATGGAGAACACTCTGACAACTTAAAACTCACTTGCAGATGTGCATGAGAGTGCATCACTGGTTACCTTAAAGTCGGGTGACATGCTTCAATCTAATTTGCTCTTTCAAATCAATGGTTTAACTTGCATATTGTTTCACAGATCCCGCCCCCCTCCCCCCCCAGAATGTGAGCTTATCTTTGCATGGATTTTAATAGTCTGTGTGCTGATGTCTTTCTTGCCTTACTTCTCCAATTGCCAACTCTCTCCCATGTTTCTGTAAGTGAATGCTTATATGAGTGTGTGCTTTCTGTTATCTGTCAACTGTGTATATTATGTAAGTCTATAAAACTTTTATCTAGTTCACTGTTAGGAAGGTGGGTGCTTCCTGAGCAGATATTTGAAGACTTGTACCACATACTCTACATAATACTGGGTACAATGCTAGGTGATAAAGACAGAAGATAGATCAATAGGTACCAGTCTAAGAAGGCATAGATTGATTTCTGTCTGTGTTTCTGTCTTTTTCCTTTCCTTTCCTTTCCTTTCCTTTCCTTTCCTTTCCTTTCCTTTCCTTTCCTTTCCTTTCCTTTCCTTTCCTTTCCTTTCCTTTCCTTTCCTTC
>NC_034598.1:82868835-82876422 GCF_900095145.1 Mus pahari | reverse complement strand
TCCCTTCCCTTCTTCCCTTCTTCCCTTCCCTTCCCTTCCCTTTCCTTTCCTTCCCTTCCCTTTCTTCTAAGAGAAAAGAAAAATGGTTGTGATATTCCCTAGCAATGTTTCTTCATCTACCACTGTTTAGTTCAACATCCCAAATCAACTTGGTTCTAATGTCTCTTCATTTCCTATTGTGGTCTACATAATTTAAGACTATGACAAGGTATGCATTTTATGATATAAGCAACATATCTTAGATGTTCAATTAATGGTCTTTAAGCAGCAAGGTAGAATAATAAAAAACATATTATTGCATGGTCAAGCTCTACCCTAATTATTTAAATACTAGACTGAAAGTAGAACCAGTTGAATTTTAAATAAAAATTGCACATATCACATCAGAAACATTAACTACTCCCCATAGATGTATAATATTTCAAATAAACTTTCCATCAATCTTGCTTTACTTTTTCTCTTACTTAAGCATGCTCAAGTAGGCTGGGGGGTGGGGGGAAGGCATGTCAGAGCCTAAGCTTTGAAGGCTGTGACTATTCACTTGCTTAAAAGTTTTGATAAAAGCAGAAGCTCTCAAAGTACTGAAATTTGTCTAGTTCTACAGTGTTTGCTCTGCTGAAAAATGTTTCAATTTTCCTTATAATACTATTTCTATCTCATCACCAACAGAAGAATCCATTAGCTTCATTATTAATTCATATTTTACTTAATTTTTGGAAGGTCCTTGTTTGTCTCACTGAGATCTGCTCTCTCACAATGTGCATTCCATAAAATATAATCAATCTCTATTATGGTCATGAAAATGGTATTTGTCACTTTGCTGAGGAAAAAAATCAATATATCATCCAAGGCTGAACAGGCATTTAATGCAATGAATTGAAGACTATTAGAGAAATTTAGCTTGCCAAGAGTTTAGGACAAACTAATCGAAATCCAGAAAATTCACTGAAAGGTTTGCTGATGAAATACACAGATATGCCATAGAAATTAATACTGGGGCATTAGAATAATCTGTCATTTCTAATCCTGATGAGAAAATGGATTTAGACAGTCAAATCTCCAAGGTTCACCATTTAAAATTGAGAAAAGAAGTGAAATTCACATATCATACAACATTTTTTTGTGAACAATGCTGATAAATAATAAACAGCTTCATTTCAGTTTTCTATAAAATCTATTGAACCAAGAAATAATTGTAAAATCGCAAAGCCCGAAATGTTCTCACCTATAGGCATATTGTCATGTAGACGTTCTTGGCTCTGGAAGCTGGAAAGATGGATCAGTCGGTAAAATGTTTGTTATAAAAGAATGAATAGCCAAGATTGAAAACCAGAGCCCATGTAACGAGGCTGAGTATGATGGCATTTGCCTGAAATCCCAAGAGGTAGGCAAGCAGAGACGGGCAGATTCTGGGAGCTCACTGGTCAGGCAGCCTAGCCTGCTTGATGCATTCTAAGCTAGTAAGAGATGCTATCTCAAACAAACAAACAAACAAACAATGTACATGTAAGGCTGAAGTTATCCTTTGGCCTCTACAAGGATATGCATGCATGCAAACACATGCTAACACATCAATGTTATACAAAATCAATTAATCAATCAATTATGTTTACTAAGTTTTGAGAAACTATGCATTATATGTAAAAAATGATCTTAGAAACTTGGAGATTCTCAGGTACACTAGACCCACTCTGTACTTGGACATACCCTAGACATAAATCTTCTGACTTCTACTTAATTACCTTCAGCAAAGATGAAGTTGGTATCCACTTTCCTTAGATATCTTGTTTGCAGAATAACTCTTGTGGTCAGAAGATTACAAGATTGTACAAGAGTATTGGCCTTAAGCTAAAAATCTGCCATTTTTAAAAACAGCTACCAATTAAATCTAGTCTTACGTTGTAACTTCAGAAACTGGGTATATTATTTGACCCCTAGATTAGTTACTCAGAGGTTTAAATCAAGTGTAATTTCTCCTGACTCTTTGCTAGACGCCTGCTCTTAGCTCTTTTACGTACTAAAAGACACACCAGGTCCCTCATAGTCTTTGCTCAGAAAAAATCAGTCCTTGAGAATCTAAATAAGGGTTTGGGGTGTGCTGAAAATCATCTTGTTGGTTTAGATGAAGTGTTCCAATAGCTAATATTACATTAAAATACATAAATGGTAGGGGGCTTGGTAGGGGGTTAAGCATAAAGGAGTGGCCTGGTAAGGCTAGGCACCCATAATAGAGTCAGTTATTTGCATGTGTCACACTGTAGAACAATGGCTCTCAACCTTCCTAACACTGCGACCCTTTAATACAGTTCCTCATGTTGTGGTGACCCTCACCTATAAATTTTTTTGTGTTGCTACTTCATAACTGTAACTTTGCTACTGTTATAAATTGTAATTTAAGTAGCTATGTTTTCCAGGGTACTTAGGCAACACCTGTAAAAAGGTCATCCAACCCTCAAAGGGGTCACAACCCTTAGGTTGCTCTGTAAGTTTTCAGCTCCCCCCAAAAATTAACTTTGCTTTTAATCTTATTGTAATTAGATATTTCTAAATAGCACCTATTCCTACAGAAGTCAACTAAGGCATTAGTAAGACAGATATTATGTCTTGGCCAATATAATGGAAAACATGCAAGATCAGGTGTCTTAGAGAATTCAAATCATATATATATATATATATATATATATATATATATATATATATATATATTAATGAATCTGCATTGAGATATTAATTTGGGATTAGAAAGCATACACAGAGATAATGGTACAATTAAAACAGTCTTTCCTTGAATAGAAAATGGAGACAAAATTGCTACTATTAATTAGAACTCTTTGTGCTCCGTTTTTAAAAACTTCTATTCAAATTAGTTAACTAGAAAATTCTGTTGTTTAAATAACACATGGTCAGGTGGAATTTCAATAATGTGAAATGCTTTTCAAATGCGTGACTATGGTGACACTCTGCATATCCCTATATTCTTTTCACTAGTTCATGCAATCTTTCTTAGTGACACGGCAGGTGGTGTGAGAGACGGCAGGGCAGAAAGACTTTTCTGAATAATTTATATCTGTCCTCACGAAGAGAGAATTTCCACACAATTCAAACAATAAAATAGAAAATGCTGTATTAAATAATAATTTTTTAAAAAACCTGCATACTTGTCTCATGGAAATGATGCAATAGACCTGTGATGAATTAAAATTTTAAACATTTTCCCCCATTTTACTGCAGAGGCGTACCCGACTCTTATTCAACTGTGGTACTGGTGGATGTCACATAGAATGAACATTCCTGATTAATATTGATCTCGCCTATTCCTCTGCAGCAAGTACCTCACGGTGTGAAAAAAAAGATTAAGGAGAGTCTAACAGAGGAATTCAAGCAACTGCCATTTGGGTGAAAATGCCCCTTTTTAGACAGGGTAGCTGTGCACTGAGAGAAACAGCAGAACTGACTCTTAAGGAATAGTATTATTGATACACAATGCATTAAGCATTTTTAATGACCACAGAAATTTTCTTATTAAGTAACAGGGTTTGGTAGTCCATCTTTATCTGTGGATGCTCATTTCATTTTATGACCTGCTCAATTTCAAAACAAATAAGTGACTCACAGAAATTGCTTCATAAATGGCAACTATGAGAACCGATGACCTCCTTTCCTCGGTAGCCTTCACGCACACTCATTTTTAATACCAGAATTTCATAACACCTTCATTGATATTGGCATTCTCAGAAAATGCTTCTTGTGAAAGTTTAACTAGAAATTTGCTCCAGAATTACAAAGTTGCTTTCATTATTACATCGTGGGGGGGGGGGGAAGGTACATCCAGCTAAATGAACTTCTTTATATTGAACACTGTGGAGAGTTACATGAGCTCATCCCCAAATATGCGTCCTTTATTGTAAATCTAAGAATAGCAATAAGTATACATAGATATTAATAAAATACTATCTCCTGATGAACTTATCCAAAAACCTTAACTGACTATCCATTCTGTATCAACACTATACTAGATGGTAGGGATTTAATTAAAGAAATCATGACCCTCTTCTTCAGGTCACTGTAGTCTAGTTGTTAAGCCAAATTGAAAAACAAAACTCCAGTACCTTGAGATAAGGAAAGAAAAAAGAAAAAAAGGAAGAAGCATTAAAGAGTCATTTAAGCTCACAGATGGCTTCAGAAACTAGAAGGCTCTCAATAAATACTAGCTGACTGGCTGAGGAAGTCACTGGATCAGGAACACCATGGAGCAGCTTCTGCATCGGAAAGAACACCTATGAAAAGTACTGGAATGATGGGTAAGGACATATGCCTGACTTTACTAATCAGAATAATCAGACCTCATTCAGTGACGGGGGGGGGGGGCAGAAGGGAAGAAGGGAAGAAAGAAGGGATTCAGTAGAAGACTGGGAAAGAAAGAGGCAGAAGAAGGTAGGAAGAATACTGGGAGTGTCAACCTGTTGAGTATAGGATTATTATATCATTCTTTTTCTCTGTGTGGCTGGAAATCTCAGTCTGAATTTAGAGGAAAACACAGGTATTTTAATGGCTATTTCACTGAGACTCTGAAATGCAAAGTGGTATATTTCACTTTAAGTGGTTGGCAGCAGAACAGGACCAGCGAGTTCAGCATACCCCACACTGTATCACATCCCACAGAACATATTAATGGAAAGTCTTTTTATACTTGAAGGCAGACCAGCAAATTTCGATGTCAGCAAATTAAAGGTTTGACTTCAGATGACAACAGAACAGAAACTCAAGGACCATCTGTACCTCTCTCCCCAGAGGTCAGCCCTCATTACTCCATACCAACTAAATACAACGAGAAATGCAAGCCATTGCAGAGAGAGAGCTGTTACCATAAAGGATTGATGATCCTCTGGCTAAAACCCTATTCAAAGGCTAAACTTTCTGAGAATTCATTTAACTATAAAAATCTCAGGAAAATTAAACCAGAGACATTTGCTTAGCTTCATGGATGCTGCCTTACACAATGAAGAGTCTAGTAAAAAAGAAAAGGAAAAAGAAGAATGAAAGGAAGGAAGGAAGGAAGGAAGGAAGGAAGGAAGGAAGGAAGGAAGGAAGGAAATAAGAAAGAAAGAAAGAAAGAAAGAAAGAAAGAAAGAAAGAAAGAAAGAAAGAGTGAGAACGAAAGAAGAAAGAAAGAAAGAGAAGAGAAGAGAAGAGAAGAGAAGAGAAGAGAAGAGAAGAGAAGAGAAGAGAAGAGAAGAGAAGAGAAGAGAAGAGAAGAGAAGAGAAGAGAANGAAGAGAAGAGAAGAGAAGAGAAGAGAAGAGAAGAGAAGAGAAGAGAAGAGAAGAGAAGAGAAGAGAAGAGAAGAGAAGAGAAGAGAAGATGACTCCTTTCTACTTTAAAGCTGCCTTGGAATAAATTAAGTTGTTTGGCCTACACCTCTGACTAGGACAGGGACAAGAAGAATAAGCCTTGAGCACCGAGTCTCTGCTTACAATGCCTCTCTTCCTCTAGCGTGTTTGTTTTTGTCCTATTGTCTTTTTGCTATACTTCTGAATGAACATCCTACTGTGTGTAAACTGATTAAGGTCTTCCCAACTTCTGAGCCAAAGCTACTCAATGAGGCTGAGAAAAAAAAAAAATGGTGTCCAGTCTAGAGGCTCCCACCACAGAGTTATGGCCTTGCGTCTTAGTGTGGCACTGTACTGCTTCTAGGGAATACCACCACTTGCTTCTCCTCAACTCCCTGCTCTGCCCTGGTCCTCAAAGCAGATGCTACACACATATCTGTAGTCATCTTGTTGGGAATATGACAGCCCCATCTTGATTCCTACCGCCTAAGGATCAATGAGCCCTAAAGGTAGATATCTGATTCAATTTACCCACTGACAAATGCATCTTCTCTCCTCCCATTTTGGAAGAGGAAGAGGTTCTCATTTTCTTCTGAAGTCCCTCTTCTAGTTCTAAGTAGCTATGTAGGTAATGTGTGACTCTTCTTCGACTATTTCCTTATAAGTACCTCTCTCTAGAGAAGCCTTGCTTTCTCAAATGGCATCGTCATTTTGGTCTTATCATCCCTGGTACTTACCACGCCCTCTCCTTCCTTTACTTCAGCATCAGACTAGCAGAAACTGTAAGCTGCCTGACATTGCTGACTCAGTTTCCTCAAGCCATTCCAGAACTCCATCCCTTCCACGAATTCCCCCCCCCCTTCTGAGAGAACATAAGTGCCCTCCATTCTCTCCAAAGCCTGATGTTACTTCTGCCTGTCTTTCCACTTCTTGCAACCTACTAACCCTTGACACCAGGGGCCCTCTCAGCATAACAGCCATTTTTCCTGGTTTCCATATTATAACTCCTGATACATCCCTTTTGCTTCATTCTGTACCCACTGACAAGTTCTTCCGTTCTATTTATCGCTTAAAACTCACAAGGGTAGCAAAGTTTCAACTGTGTGATGGTACACATCCTCTTGTTCCTACTCAATTTTTTAGGCTGTGGGTCAAGGGACTCATGACTGGGGCCATGCAAGCACAAACTCTTCTACCCAGGAAAGAATTGGGAAGTAAAAATGAGAAAGAGAAGACCAGTTTTAGGGCAAGGTGTTAATGCCAAGTTGTAAATGTTAAAATGAAATAAGAAGTACGTTTTAAGAAAACTAGTCTTTAAAATATAGGTAAAGCCTAATAACTGGTAAGTGTCTAATGTTCACAACCAGATACTTAGATTGACTTCCAGGTAGCTTAAGGTTAGTAGGTAGGGCCATAGTAAAAAAAATAATTAACAAGGCTTGCATTTCTTGTTCAGCTTAAAATTTCTAGAACGCCATGAAAAATAACCACAAGTAGTGTAGTTGTGTGTGTGTGTGTGTGTGTGTGTGTGTGTGTGTGTGTGTGTGTATGTGGGGGTTGTGGAAAGTTTGTGTATGTGTCTGTATGTGTGTCTGTGTTTGTGTGTGTGTGTGTGTGTGTGTGTGTGGTTTGAAAAAACTGGTGAGAGTTGAGAACTAAGGAAAAAAATGTGTTTCAGAAGGTTCAGTTTTACATGAAGATATGGAGCAGAACAGATAGGTAGGATGCGTGACAAGAAAGTGATAGGTAGAATGTGTGACAAGAAATTCACAGCCCAGGGAACTGTGCAAGGCTCTGATTTGGATTCTGAGGCTGTTCGTGAATTGCTGCCTACATTTGTTAATAAGGGAGTGGCACGCTCAGTTCTGAAGTCAGCAAGTCTGGCTCTGAGGGTTGCATTAAATTTTATAGATGAGGGAGAAAAAAAGAATGAGAAGGTAAGCAGCTTTTGGTGAGAAAAATGTCACAGCTGCCTAGTGAAAAGGAACATCAAGTCTGCCAGTCACACCACACAGTATTCTAGCCTCAAGTTCTTTTTGTATACCAAAGGATATGGTTTATTAATATGACAATGACACTTAGTTCAAATGACTGGGGATATATGACTGACTCTCGTTTACTCATCTATACCCAAGGGGCATAGTCTACTTGTTATAATTCATATTCTCTCTCTCTCTCTCTCTCTCTCTCTCTCTCTCTCTCTCTCTCTCTCTCTCTCTCTTTCTCTCTGTGTGTGTATGTGTGTGTGTGAGTGTGTG
>NC_034598.1:82867266-82868800 GCF_900095145.1 Mus pahari | reverse complement strand
TGTGTGTGTGAGTGTGTGAGTGTGTGTGTGTGTGTGTGTGTGTGTGTGCATTTCACATTGACCCATACCATGCTATTTAGTATTTGAATTCATAATTTAACTTGAAACCTTAAAAAGCTTTGGCCTACGACAGTGCCAAAGCTTTGTTTTAAAGGCAATGCTATTTTAATGGTGGTAGCCTATCTTTATGGATGAAGAACAGCTGACATTGAACAGGGACCATTCAGCACCATCCTGTGCATAGTTCTATTCATGTGAAACATGTGACCTTCTGGGTGGGGGTGGAATATGTGTCAAACTGAACTACTGACATCTGACATCTACCCAGCCTCCCATTGGACAGATGCAGAGTTTTGCTGCCTTCACATGTTAGCGGGCATTTCCTGCAGTGTTGGTGTTTACAAGTGACTCTTCAAATCTGTGTGGATCCACCCATGCCTCCTTTGCTGACAAACATACAGCTAGTTTCAATGGCTCATGTAAGTACATGTTAAGCATTCTCTCTTTTTTTTCTGGACCCCATCTGACTTGCAGTTGGCAGTGCAAACGTAGGTTTTTATTTTTTAACCCCCCCCCCCTTTTTTAACCTATTCTTTTTAATTCTCTAAGCTACAGTGCTGAAAATGAAACCCAAGGTGTTTTGACTAGGCAATCACTAAACTACATTTTCCTCAGGTCCCTGAAATCCTTTTATAAAAGAAAGAAAGAAGGGGGATTCAAATTATCTTATTTACTAACTCATTTTCTTTATATGAAAGCCCCCTTTCTTAGTTTCCATACTTTCAATACATAATATTGTGTACATAATATTGTGGGATTTTAAGTTACATGTTAGCTACAATTCCACTTAATACTTAAGCAATACTAACTACTGAATAGTTGGTCAAAGAAAAGGAGATAAAAATAACCAGCAGATCCCGAGTGTTGGAAACGAGAAGGAAACTGACGTCATCTGGCACATCATAAGTGGTAATCACGTTACCTATAAATAGGTAAAGTTTGATTTTCACCACACTAACTCTTACAGAACATGATGTAGAGATGCAAGAAAACAACAAGAACAATTCCATAAGCACCACCACTGTGCTGGGAGACTGGGCTAGGCTGAGGATGGGGGAGATATGCATGAAGAATCCCTGGGCAGTCATCCACAACTTGTTAGGTTTTTTTTTCATCATTTGGCTTTAATGCCATTCCTTTGCTGAAGCATATCCTGACTCCAGCCCCCAAGTCTGTCACTTTCACACTCAGAGGGAAAGTCAATCCTTTTGTTATAGTGCACTATGAGCACTATAACCACCAAGCACTCATTTATGGTGGTGAAATTAACTGTTCACATTTGTGTCTCAGAGACCTTAACACCCACCCATGATGGGACCTAATCTAGACTGGGTGTCCCATAATCACATGATCAGAATATTATTGTGTACACTCAGTTCGAAGCACAGATTAGATCTCACAATAGAATTGAATCTCTCCCATTTTCAGCACTGTAGCTTAGAGAATTAAAAAGAAACGGTAAAAAAAGCGGGGG
>NC_034598.1:82857007-82867064 GCF_900095145.1 Mus pahari | reverse complement strand
GCAGAGGCAGAGGCAGAGGCAGAGGCAGAGGCAGAGGCAGAGGCAGAGGCAGAGGCAGAGGCAGAGGCAGAGGCAGAGGCAGAGGCAGAGGCAAGAAACATTACTACAACTTCAAGGCTTAGTCAACAGAGCAAGAGCCTATCTCAACAAAACAAACAAACAGAAACAGGAAAATGAAAGGTTCTCAAAGCCAGCATAGATACCACTAATACAACATTACAGAAACCAGTGGTGCAGTTAGAAGAGTGAGCAAGGTCAAATGAAACTAAGCTTTATCTTAAAATCTAGGGCATGTTGCTGCTGTTGGATAAACACAGGACTTTGACTCATCCTTTACTTCTCATTGATTTCTGAACATAATTCTACAGATGGAACCAACATTGGTACCGGCCTAGTACCTCCACACCCTTCATACCTCAGGAGAGATGGTTTCCTATGTACTTGAATATTACTTTGAGATCTAGTTAAGGATATTGTACAAAGGGAAGAGGAGCTAAGGTGTCTTGTTCAGTCCAGTAAGGCACAGAGGGAAACGATTTCTTCCATCTGTAGAAACAACCTACACTGTTTGCATTTCTGACATTGTTATCCCCTTCTTTGAATTTCTTGAACCTCCTTGAATACATAGGAAAGAATATTAATTAATCCACACAACAGTGAGTCTGTCCTCCAGAGAATAAAGGAATATACTTTCAATATAGTGGTATCGCTATTTTCTCAAGGGAACTCACTTAGTAGGAGCCATGATCTTTGGTTATGAGAGTGGTGAGACAGTGGACTTTGATATTAGGCAATCCCATACAAAAAGAATTTAAATCTTATGAGTATATTATTAAGACATTCTATTTAATTTTGGATAAATAAAAAAAATACAAAAAGTGTGAAGAGTGACTTCTAACTGTATTTCCCTCCTGGGTATAACCCAAGTGTTATATATGACCTCTGCTATTAATATTTAGAAGTCCAATTGTTTTATGTACACCCAAGGCTATTATAAATGGATCTTGAAGTAGATCTCAGCTTCCTGAGGAACTGCCACATTGATCTCCATAGTAGCTGTATGACTTCCACAAGCAATGAATAAGTGCTCCCTTGTGAGTGCTCCCCACATCCTCACTAGCATGTGCTGTCATTTGTGGTATTGATCGCTACCATTCTGACCTGTGTAAGATACAATTTGCTCAACTACAGAACAGACAATAATACAGAACTAGTTTTGATTTTCACTTCTCTGATGGCTAAGGATATTGAGCATTTCTTTAATTTTTTTTCTCAGCCATTTCTGTTTCATCTTTTGAGAACTCTCTGCCTAATTCTATAGGCCATTTTTAAATGGACTACTTGTTTTCCTAATGTTATATATATATGTTTTATATATATATATATATATATATATATATATATATATATATATATAAAACCCTCTATCAAATATATAATTGGTAAATATATTTTCCCACTGAGTAAGGAGGAAAGAAAGATGTGGGAGGAGTTGGGGGAGGGAAAACATAATTAAAATATATTGTATGATTTTTTTTTTAGAAAAGAAAATAAAGAAAAGAACATTATATCTACACACACACACACACACACACACACATATGCTCTGATTCAATTCTAAAAGAAATGTTTTTGTGTTGTATGTCTGTCATTTTAGTTTTCTAGTAATTTCATATTCTGTTTGGAATCTATGTAAATTTTTGGTGAATTATAAAAGAAATAAAAACAAAAACCAACCAAACAAACAAACAATCCCAAGCAGCAGTGAAAATCCTCCCCAGGAATCTCAGTCAGTGAAGCCAGTGTGGTGCTGAGTGGCCGCATGAATTCCAGCTCTTCCACAACGAGCCACACGGACAAGAGAGCTAAATGTTCAGGGACCTCAACCCTTAAATACATAGAATTTTATCCGTATAGCAAAATCCTTGGGCCATACTTACTAAGCACTGGTCTGAGCTTCCTTTATTGCACAACAGACAATAATACAAATGTCATAGGTTAGATTAAAAAAAAAACCCAAACAACTTTCTTAAACTAGTGCCTATTTAGTGCTAGGTTAAAAACGCCTCAAACTACCTATTACTGCCACTATCATTATAATTGTTATATAACAATGATTATTATCATAAGTATCTCATGTGTACTAGGTACTCAGTAGACATTAGCATTCATCTTTGTCTCATTTGTACGGACAATAACATGTCTTGAGGCCTTGAGTGAACTTCAGAGTGAGCTGAACTGGATGCTGAGCCTGGGCAGGCAATGCACAATGCTTTGGACCCTGTTGTAGCCCATCTGTTCACAACTGCCCATTTGTCCTGGCTACCTTTGAGAATATTCTCTTCTTGGATGACGTAAAAGCACCCTGGGGAAGCTACTGACAGCTATGTTATAGGCGAATCTATTCCCCAGCAAAGGTATTCTGGGCAACAAGGGTAGGGGGGCATTTAAGGAGAGATAATCTTATATAGTTTTTACAAACTACCAAATAAACTGCAACTCTCTAAGCCCTTGATTAGAACAAAAATCCTTAAGAAGATAACTGATAAGAAAAAACATCTTTTTTTTCTTTTCTTTTTCTTTTTCTTTTCTTTCTTTCTTTTCTTTTCTTTTTTTTTTTCTGAGAAAGGGTCTCACTGCGTAGTCCTGACAGGACTATAACTCACTTTGTAGACCAGGTTAGCCTTGAACTCACAGAGACACACATACCTCTGCCTCCTGAGCAATGAGATCCAAACCACACACTGTCTTTACACTGACTGGTTCTTACAAAGTGGGGCAAGGCCCTTTTACTTCCCACCCCAATGACAAAGAAAGTAGATAGTGCAAAGTAGATAGGATTATCTCCCAGAAAATTCTCCCCTGTACCTGGAAGGGCTTTTCTGTGGCATCTTGTAGCACAGCTGCCAGTGGCTACCCTAGAATTCATTCATTTAGTGCATACTATCCAAGAAAAATGGCAAAGCTTTTGAAGCATGAACCCCTAGTGAGGGTGTACCTTAAGCTAGAACACTTCAAATCCTAAAACCTGCCTATAAGTTGCATAAAAGACAAAGAAGCCGGGGGATATTTCAGAAGAAAATGTCAGAAACCCGTTTGTATGCATGAAAAACTTTCAACCTTGAATACAAAACCTTTGGGAGAGAACTGTAATGGGCAACTGTGATGGAATACATGGATAGGTTATGGGTAGAAAAAACATACATTGCCAACCAACGAGAATAATATTGGGAAAACTGTTCAAAGTGCTATAGTTTGTGTCTAAGGCATAACAAGATTTGGAAAGCCACAGTCCTAAAAGAAAAGGGGCTTAAAACATGGAAAAGCTGACAGACATTCCTAAATGGCCCCAGGCTTAGCAAAAGGATACCTTTGAGAATGACAGGCAAACCCCACAGAGAGCCCCAGCAGGCACCCTCAACAGCTGAACTCACCTCACCTCTTGGCCCAGTTAACCATCCTGGCTCTGGGGACCTCTCCAGAACACAGGCAAACACTTCACAGTTAGAATAATTTCTCCAGTTGCTGCCTGTGCCCCAAATCACCTCAGCTCAGTATTTGATCCCCAATAAGAGGTCAACGACCTTTCAACAGGCACCACAGCCAGTGTTTCCCCACATCTACAACTTTGTGTGGATGAAATGCGGGTTCTAACTTGAAAGGATCCTGCCAGCAAAGAGAAACAGAGAGACAGGGCACTGGGCACTGTGTCTAAGTGAGGAAAGGACGCACCTGCTCACTGGAAGATGCCAATGCTGATGGCAAATAGTGCCTTTTCACGACTCCTTCCGAAGATTAGCCAGCATGCTTTGAATAATAATGTGTTGTGTTGAAAAATGTGTATGTGGGTTATATGTGTGTGCAGGCACACAGGAAATGATGGCTGCATGAAAGGTGACTGGTGATGGCTTTTGACCTTTCACCGTGAACTAAGCATTGCTCTTAGCTTCACTGTACCATTTAATACCTTTGCCATGGTATGGGGGTGGGAGTAAATATCCTCATCTTATAGGTAAAGAAGCAGGTTTAGAAACTTTTCATAGAGGTAATGAGTAGAAGGGCAGGGATTCAAACACTCAAGTTAATTCTATTTTAACCAGTACATGTGTGCACTAATATGAGCTGCAGCTTTGGATTACATACGTACACACATAAACACATACAGAAACTCATGTGTGTGTACATACACACACAGACACATACTGGATTATACATACACACATGCACACACAAACACACACGACTATATACATACACTGGATTACACACACACACACACACACACACACACACACACACACACACCTCAAGTGATCTAGACCCATACCAAGGAAGCCAGAACCCCCTATCCCAAGTTTTCATTCTTCTAGTTTAACAAAATCTATGTGCATAGAACTTGAACCAAGAACTAAAAAGTAGCAGTTAATCTTTAGGAGGAAAAAAGTAAAAAAAGAATAGAATATTGAAGTACAGAACATTTGTCAAAGTTAGTGATGAGGAGCCAAGAAGTTCCCATATCTCTAAGCCGCTGACAACGGAGCCACAGCCTCCTAAAGCCCAGAAGGACTGATGGCAGTTCAATACAATTTTGCAAATTCACAGAAAACCCATTCATACTTCATGAGGATGATCACCCATAATCTCTCTGTAGGAAATGGCGTCAGATCAGTGACCCTCATTTACAAGGCTTCCCCCATTGCTAATTCGTGTGTCACAACTCCATGTTTCTCTAGTCTGTATTTTCCAAACTTGAGTGTCTGGAATGTGTACTGTGAACACAGGAGGCACCAAACAAAGGTCTATCAGAGTCCAGAGGTGGAGGAAATGGCAAGCCCATCTCAAACACCAGCTTCACTCAAAGAGAATCACATTGAAATGTTTATGTAAGTGATCAAAGGCATGTGGTATATATGGAAGGCAAAAATGTATATTTCCGAAAAAACAAAACAAAACAAAACAAAACAAAACAACAACAACAACAAAAACAATCTGAACTTCACATTTAAAATGTCCTGCTTTGGGGTGGCACTACCGATCACTGAGGTCTCCCTCCCCTGGCTCTCTCATTACTTGTGGAAAATGGTTCACAAGGAGGTATGCTTGTGGGCCACTGGGATTAATAGTTAGAAAAGAACCAGATCAAGGTGGACTGTTATCTTTATGCAGCATTAGACAGCAACGGTACATTCTTTTTAGCTTCAAGTTCATTAACTTAGCCTAGTGGGCCAATAGGAACCATAGCAGCTATAGGAGACCACCTTCTCTCCTATTTTCCTTCTCATAACAGGTATGCTATGCCACATTCAACTCAACTATTTGATCCCAAAACAAAGACATTTAAATCTTTTTGAAAGATTTCTCCCATGATCTATCCCCAACCTTGCCCTTACATATAACTATCCTGAAAAGTTATTTTGAAAGCCAAAAATAAATGAAGGTAAGGCCCTTTTTTGATAGCAGAAGATGAAGCCATCTAGTACTCTAGAGTACAGCTGAGCTGGCCTTGTCTACTCTCTGAATGGATTAGGCCATCTCTGAGGTGGTGCTGCCCTAGGCAAACAGAGAAGTAACTCTGAACTATTTTTTTAACTTATTGATTCGGAACCCTTACTTTGGAAAACAAATGGGTTTCCAACATTCCCTGTGGACCCTACGGAACATTTATAAATAGAAACTCTTTGTCAACCTTGATCAATTGGCCAGAGGAGCTGTCCAACTATGGAAGCAGAAGGAACTGCATACCTTTAAGAAGATTCAATGCATAGTCACAGTATCGGGCCTTCGTGGGCTTTCAATTGCTTTATAAAACTTTGGGGAAAGGTTCTCTTATTTTTCTGCTATACTCATTACTAAGATTTGACCTAGTCTGAAACAATTTACAGGATGCAGAACAAATTGCCTGTCAAACTCCAAGATAAGAAGGCTGGTGCCTATGTATGTTCTATCCCTAGCTCTGGGAAACCTACCTCAGTAGCTGTGTCTTTGGACAGCAGCTGAGGATCCTTTGGTTTATGCATAGACAGTAATAGTCTCATCCCAGCTACCTGCCATATCTGAGGACTTCAGTTCTTCCAGCAATGTGTCAATATTCCACTCATTTTTTCCCAGGTGACTCGTACATAAAGATCTAACCTCCTTAAAAAAATATAATCAGCATGGATGCAAATTATTCATCCACATTTAACCAGCCATGGGGAGCTTCCCTCAGTCTTTGGGTAGAAAAGCTTAAGTCTTATCTCACTCTACAGCCCCCCCCCCCAAGCTCTCATTTGCATGAACAGTGGAGTGAAAGGTCACAGCATGTGACTTGCTTTGGGATGCTTCACCCACCATGGAAGGTGGCTCCTACTTACCACTTAAGAAATCACAATCAACTCAATAGAATACAGTTTCACTCTCTTAGATCGAACATGTGATGCACACCATTATGTACATATATACAGATGCAGAGAGAATTTCTACGCAACACATCTAGTTTCTAATAACCCAGTAGCTATCATAAAAACACTTGGCAATTCTTCTAGTATATTCTGTTCAGCTGGTATGGAGAAGGAAGTAATCCAACTCCACACTGTGTGGAAGGGGGTACTTATTTGAGTTGACAAAAAAAAAAAAAAAAAAAATCTACCACAGTAACCCTTAAAAGTGAATTTCTGTATCCTGTAATCAGGAGTTGCTGGGCATTTGATTAAATACCCCAGGCATTTGAGCCCCAGCTTACTGCCATTTCTCCCCGTGACGGGCAAGCCAGAAAAATTAAACCCTAAACCGCAAAGAAACAAAATGTGTATTTTAATACAGAAATGCTTTTACCTGCCATCCTGCTGGGAATGAAATGGGCCGAGCTCTCAAAATGTTTGTCAGCTTAACTCGCAGTTGGTGGCACCATGAAAATGTCCCTAGGAAGCCTTATTGCTGCTCCTGTCCTTTAGCTGCCAACCGGTATACAAGGAAGCATCGATGAGAAACAGAAGAGGCAGGGAGTCTAGAAAAACCCCAAAGGATGACAAGACACAAGCAAATAACATGTTTCCAACTCAAAGACATTGTGCTCTGCCGTGTTGGCATCTCAGACAGCTTGGACACGAAGGATAAGTATGCCTCAATGAAATGCCACTTCCCCCAAATCACCTAGGAAATATGCACCTTGAAAACCCCATCAGTCTTGCTTAAATCTAGAATGAAAATGACTGCATCATACGGGTTACATATAGAAAGAAAATATTCAGTATCTTATGAGAGATTCCAATTTAGAGTTCTTGATAGGAAAAAATGTTCTCAGTTTGGTCTATACAATAGGCATGCCAAATGAAGAGAGCTAGACACTAGCACATTCTGAGTAGTGTGCACAGGTATCGGGAACTGTACACACACCTAGCCTCTGCATCCTCTCAGCCTTGGCGGTTGTACTTTTCAGTCTTCTCATTAAGACACCCCATTATTGAGACAGTGTTACATGCAGTTATCACTCATCACAAACTCTCTATTTCCAGCTTTAACCTCGGAGCATTCGAAAAGATGCCATTGCCTGTGGTTTGCTGACTTTGAAGAACTCATACACCAGTCACTGAACCTCAGCAGGGAGTAATAATATGTCCTTTGTCATAAAGAGCTATAATGTATACCACTTACACTTTATTTTTATACTTCACATGATATTCTGAGTTATACAAGCTAACAAAGGTGGAAAAGAAGGTGATGATAGTTTGATTTATATACAGACATAATGATCCAATAGACTGACTCTAAACATTTCAAAGGAGTCACAGTTCAGACAACACACATGAGGTATGAGGCATGAGGCAGAGAAGATACGCACTTTCATGGCACATGATAAAATCTTACCTCATTAAATGGGAATCCAAAGACATTCACATTCAGCTGTTTTATGAATAATTCTGTGCCCTTCTAGTCGGTGGCCTTGCACAGAACAGGGGTATAATCAGAATAGAATACTGTCTACGTGACCCAAATTTGAGCAAAGATTCCTTTCAGTCAATCTAAAAGTTTAGGTTAAGAAAAAGATTATCTATCTATCTATCTATCCATCTGTCCACCCATTCATCCAATAAAAATCAAAGCTAATATCATAACATTCATTGCTTTTTGTATTTTGACATTTTGTAATCAATTTCTGATGGCACAAATGAATCTAATTCAAATACATCTCTTAGAATAGCAACAAAAGTAGCAATTTGGCTATTTTCTGCTTTTAAGCCTGATCACAGTGATGTGCATATGCCACCTTCCTGGATAAACAAGCCTGCTTAAATTCTTTATAAAAGAATTCCATATACCACTTCCCAAGAGAAAGACAACACTACAGAAGCCAGACCTCAGGACAGAACACACAGGCACCACCAGGGACAGATGAGCTTGCCATCATGAAAGCTAGGAGCTTAATCGCTCAGTTGTCTAGAAAACAAGTTGCACATTTCTCATTATACCTTGCAAAATACACACATGTGTTGCAAACACGTTGTGCTAGACTGCTGCACTCCCTACTTTGTGCAGTCAGTTCACAATAAATCTCTTACCTTGTCAAGAGACAGAAGAGCAGCAGGCTCATAATAGGATGAGTGATGCATAAAATGTCCTCCAGTTGGCTTCCCACGGGATTTATACTTCCCAAACCAGGAACACCTCTGCCTGCGCAGACAGAGTGCTAAGCAATGTAGTAAAGCAACCAAGAAGTTAGAAATAGCTTTGATTTTTTTTTTCCCCTTTCAACTCTCTAATATCCAGAAGAAACCATAATGTAAACCTACAAGCGAGTACGTGTCTAAAAGCCATCGTACAAATTAGATGGGAAAATACAGTTTAAGGATGAAGGCGAGTGATAGACTTCTATTTTTAAGCGAGATGATGCGAAATCATGAGATTGTTTTCCATAGACACTGAAAAATTATTGTATCCATATCAGGCTTTAATAGGGAGACTTCCATATTACATGACACAAATATTCCACCAAAAATTTCTTTAGCTGAATCTGAACTATAGATAAAATGTCAAATAACTGTGCTTTAAAAAAAAAAAAAAAAAAGAACTTTTTTTTTTTTAAAGCAAATCTAAGAAAACTGATTGAGACCCATCCATAAGCTCATGTGGTCACTGAATTTTCACTCTTATTGTTGGGAGAAGTCACTGCTTTTTTTTTTTTTTTTCATTTTGAAGTAAAATATCATGTTGTGCTTGCTTCCAATCTAAACCGAGTCTCTGTTCCATGTGCCGTATTTCTTCAGGCATGAGAAGGAAAATCAATGCCCCTACTCACCTTTGGAAGAATTTCACTGCCAAGTCTCCACAGTTCTATGGGATCCAATAATCGGTGGCTCTGCATCGATTTTTCTGTGGCACCTGTAGAAACAGCCTCTCCTTCCTTTCTAACAAAATACAGCAACAAAGACTGTGGAGATTCTGAACAAATTAAGTGTATAGGCTATTAAGCACAACTTGATCTTCTAAAGAGACACAGTTTATATTTTCTGAAGCTGTTAATGTTGCTAGCTAGCTTTTTTTTTTTTTAATTTTTTCTGAAATTCTTAACAACCATTTAAAGATAGTGCGAGCATCTATTTCGAAGAGCATTTGGAGATAATATTTTTCTTAGATTTCTCACAGTTAATTCATATCACCAGTAACACCCTCCCCGTGATAAGGAAATAGACAATTGTTAAAAAAAAAAAAAAAAAAAGAACTGAGTCTCAATTTTTTAAAAGATAGCTTCAAAACCAAGTTGTTTTTAATATAAGAAAAACTACGATCACGATTTTAAAATTTAAAGTTCAGAAGTTTGTGGAGGTGTTTGTGCCTGTGGTCTGGGAAAGCCGGTTTTAGAGTATGTCAAATCCTAGGAGAGAGTGTTTTGATGTTATGGTGTGCTTTAAGACTTAAACCACCAACTTCCCCGCTTTCTTGGTGGACCTAAGTGCAAGAAAGAAACGAAAGAAAGAAAGAAAGAAAGAAAGAAAGAAAGAAAGAAAGAAAGAAAGAAAGAAAGAAAGAAAGAAAGAAAGAAAGAGGGAAAGAAGGAGGGAAGGAAGACAAGAGAGGAACA
>NC_034598.1:82783740-82856972 GCF_900095145.1 Mus pahari | reverse complement strand
AAAGAAAGAAAGAAAGAAAGAAAGAGGGAAAGAAGGAGGGAAGGAGGGAGGAAGGGAAGGAGGGAAGGAAGGAAGGAAGGAAAGAAAGAAGGGAGGGAGGGAGGNAGGGAGGGAGGAAGGAAGGAAGGAAGGAAGGAAGGAAGGAAGGAAGGAAGGAAGGAAGGAAGGAAGGAAGGAAGCCACAAGTCAACAACTCAGGTTTCTAGCATCCTGCACATACACACCTGATGTAAATCTCAGAGGTATCTCAGTCCCCATGGGTAGACAATCTGGGGCATGTCTGGATACGTTCTGTTCCCTTCAGATATCCTGTGCTGTTGATAAACCACTTCCTCCCTGACTCCATCAGCCTGAGGAGCTGCAAAATAAAAGTGTGCTGTTAACAGAGGCATCTCCTCTGCATTTGCTATGCGAAATGAAATGGAGGTAGCAGAACACATGGCAGGTTGCTTCTCATGAGGTAGGTGACATCTTGGTTAAAAGTGACATGACCAGGCTTAAAAATGACTCTGACAGGTTTAGTGTTCAGACCTGACAGATAGAAGCCTGCAAGAACCTTCCTGCCACATACGGTTAAGATCACGTGAAAACTTTGATTTAATAGTCCCTTGATTAGCTTTTGCAACGCTCAGTGCTACCCCTTTCAAGTTCATTATCAATTATGCTACGCATCCCATTATTGTCAATTTAGGATCCGTTTTACTAGAATGCAGTCATTTCAACCATTCATCAAACCTGTGCACAGTGTTCAGTTAAAGGATTAGATCAATCCACACTCCAGTTCTCAAGGGAGAAGTTCCAGTGTTTATCAGGCCATGTCTACACTGGCTGAGCAAAGCGCTCTGTTCAGAAGGAGAAGCGCCTTTGGCAGCTAGAGTCCACATAGCTGACCCATGGATGGTGGCGAGGTGCTCCTGCACCTAATTACCCAAGTGCAATGGCATCGCTAAGCATCAAAGGAGGGTGACCCATGACAACAATAACAACAGCAAAGCCATCACGTGCCTGTGGTTCTAAGGCATGTACAGTACATTCATCTAGAATGTGATTCAAGGAGTTCAAAGAACATGTGTTCATTTGGCACAAGTGATGGCTACCAGGATGGAAACACGTGACGGCTCTACATGGAGCTTGGACATGTTCCTTCTTTCTAAGCTATACAGCAGCCGCACAATCTTTCATAAGTAGTTAGGATCAAGTTTAAAACCCCACTTCTGTATATACACAGGAAAATCTTCACAAAAGACAATCTTGCTCTTAGGAAGAAAGAAAAGGAGGGAAGGAGGGGGGAGGGTCTGGAACAAAGGTAACCAATAATCTGGGGTCAATATTTACACTCTGATCACTTGCATTGTCATGACTCAGTACCAAGTCTGGGTGGATTCTATTCTAGTAACAGAGTGACCTAGAATTGTCCTGAGTACCAGGAATCTTTTAAGCAAATTTTAGAATAAAAAGAGCTTTAGCAGCAATGTTCTACTAATAGCTATAAAATTATAGGCTTTCCCTTTCAACCACCCAAACATACTCCATCCTGTGAAATAACAGATATAACACTAATCACCTTTGGAATTTTGCCAACCTTTCCCATTGGTGGGCTGGGAGAATTGGGTCCAACTGCCTTAAAGGCATAAAACCTACCTTACCCTATGAGTGCCCTCTAAGGGCTTCCCAACATCCAATCTGATTCTTTGGAGAAAGCAGAAGTGAAGGCTTAAACGTGTGGCCATCAATCCTATCTATAAGATATCAGATATGCTACTGTAGCTTCCTAAGAGAAGTTATCAGGATAGATGCTACATCCTGGCCTCCTAATCTCTTGACCTTTGCAGATAGGAAAATGTCCCACTTTCTGACATGTCAAGATTCCGAATTTGGTGTGTGTGTGTGTGTGTGTGTGTGTGTGTGTGTGTGTGTGTGTGTGTGTGTCTGAGTGTATGCAGGCATGCTCACCCATACGTGTGTATGTGTAGAGGTTAGAGGTTAACACTAAGTAGCTTTCTTAATCACTATCCACATTAGTTTTAGTTTTTTTGTTTGGTTTTTTTTTTTTTTTTGAGAGAGAGAGAGGATCTCTCACTTTACCTAGGTCTTACTAGCTAAACTAGGCTAGCTGGCCTGAAATCTCAGAGCTTTTCTGTGTCTGTCTCTCCAACACTGGGATTAACAGGCACACACTCCACACCAGGTTTTTATGTGTCTTCGTGCTCACACAACAAACATTTTGTTGCCTGAATGATTCACCTAGGTCAAGACTCAGATTTTCAAAATAAGTTTCATTCCCTCAGTTTCCGTTTGAAAATCATGCAATTTGTATGTTACATTAAATCCCCTTTGGCTAGGTGCAAAACTGTAATTTACCATAGTGGCACGCAGTATTGCTCCATTAGCTTGTCACTTTCAACTCCAATGACATAAAGCTAAAGAGTTCTGGAGCAATGCTTTTCTACCTTCCTAATGCTGCGACCCTTTAATATGGGTGGCCCCTCTGCCCCCCACCTACACCATAAAATTATTTCATTGGTACTTCATAACAGCAATTTTTCTATGGTCATGAATCATACTATAAATATTCGATATCTGATAGGCAATCCCTGCAGGGTCAGGACCCACATGTTGAGAACCACTGTTCTAGACTAGCTCGTTATAGTCACTGAAGTTTGCCTGTCAGGAGTAACATTTGAAATCTTCTTCTGTCTAAAGTCCTGAGAGCTTCTAAGTACATAGAGCCTCTGTCGCTGCCAGTCTCTTCACCCCATCCTCTCAGCTGAATCATGATGACAGGAAAGCCAACACCATGCAGTGCACTTAAGTCTATCATAGACACTATTCCAAATCTGCATACCTGACCTCTTTGATAGCACAGCAGTCTTGTAGAATGGAGACGATTATACTCACTATCCATATGAGACTGAATCACAGAGGCAGCATGTCATTTGTCTGGGGTCACCTAGTGACCAGGTGGTGGAGTTGGGATTTTAACATAGGTGGCCTGGCTCCCTACAATTTCTATGCTCACACTACCCAGACATGTGCCTATCTGAGCCATGGGTTACTGATCTTTAAGTTCTTGATTCCCAGAGATTTAAACAGGAAGGCGATTTCTTTAGACTTGTTGGTTTGTTTTGTTTTTTGTTCTTGGGCTTTTGTTTTTCTTTCTTCCTCTCTGAATGGAACTAATTGGCTTGGAGCTAAACTTGATGCAGTGACCTCTTCTGACCACCAGGCTTTTCTGTCTACTTCTCATTCTCACACAAATGACTACATAGAACCTTCGAGAAGACCATTGACCTACGCGTCACCTATGGGATTAAGGCTCCTGAAGTCACATCCTGGCTCTGTCTTTCGCAAGCTGGGTGTGTTATTTTATTCCCTCAGAAAGCGGCTCCCTTGCCTACAAAATAGTAATAAAACTAACTATACTGAGTGGAGCCCACTTAGTTTACATGCCTGAGACTCTAGCTGTGATCAGGCACTAACAACCGAAAGCCATCCTTTGGGTGCGAAGGCAGTACACATTTTAGAAAAGGTAAATGTAGACACAGGGAATCCTTTCATCCCAGGAACAACACAGCTGTAAAATTGGATCATCATCCATAACTACACATGGCGCTATTCTGCTTCATTTTGCAGGAACATAGGGGTATCATGGAATCTGTCAGAACTACCTAAGGGTGTCAGACAGTTATCTCACAAGAGAGAAGAAGCTGTGTCTTATGTGGGAAGGGAAGGTTTGAGATGCTGTGACAAGATGACTGGCTTAATAGTTTCCTTAAAGCATAAGGCAGATTTCACCACATAGTCGGACACGTCCAGTTGGTCTGGGTAGTGGTGACACAATGTTAACAACTATTCAATCTGAGCGTGGGGAAACTCTTGTGTTCCTCATACCTGTTTCTACTTGGTCAGTTTCCTTTCTGAAACCCTAAGCCAGTGGTTTTCAACCTTCCTAATGCTGTGGCCCTTTAATACAGTTCCTCATGTTGTCATGACCTCCAACCATAAAATTATTTGGGTTGCTACTTTGTAACTGTAATTTTGTTACTGTTATGAATAGTAATATATATATTGGAGTTAGGGATTTGCCAAAGGCATTGCAACCCATACATTGAGAATCATTGCTCCAAGAGCTTAGACTTCTTTAAGACCTCATGGATATCTTGAAAAAGGCTGTCCTGGGACCTCAAATAAAATTGCATATCCCAAAAGAATAATAATACAAGTTTTAGGAGAAAATGAGAGGTTTGGTGCCCCTTCCCATGACAGTGTACAGTAAGTGAAACACCAAGAAGATGGAATGAACTAAAACTTCTTTCACTTTGGTCTTAAAATGGACATCATTACTAGAGAGCATGAAACACTCAGAGACACAGTAGGAGACCCAAAGAGAAGCTATTTTGGGTCACTTCCCCAGGACACACTGAAGTCCTTATGTGGATTGCTTGCTGTAAGATGGGACAACCAATTCCTGGTCCCCCAAGAGTCTGACAGTAAGAGGCCCCTATACTTAAATTTGTTTGCCTCAGAGTCCAGACATTCACTGATATCCCTGAGGGAAGGGAAACTTTGATGTACAAAGCCACATCTTGGTCCAGAATTATGGTTTTGATGAAGGGATGTGTGAGCAGCCTCATTTGAGATGAGGATATTAAAATAGATAGTGCAACAAAGGCCACCCAGACTCAATTTTTGATCCTATGGGCATCTCTGCACAAATTCATCCCCATCAACATCCAGGCTGCTCCTTAGATAGAAGGGACCTAACAGCTCATGCTCTAGGAGACTCTCATTGTGTAGTGAGGTCTTGGTAATACTTAGCCTCTCATTTTCTTGATGATGGTGGTGTGTCTCCAAGGTAGCCAACTGCCAATCAAGGGCAGTTCTAAAATTAGAACCCTTGGGAGGTCAGGAGTGGTTGAAGTTTTAGGAAAACATTATAGCTCCTGATATCCATTCAGTACAAATGTCTTAACCTTGTAGGCAACAACAGCATGGTCTACTGGGCATCACCTATAGAATAGAAGTAGGCAAGGGGACCATGGCCTTAAGTTGTGAGAGGACATTGAGGAGCAGTTGAGTCTTCCTGTCTGGACCTTTGAAAAGATGAGCCACCTGTACCAGGTAAAGTACATTGTTCTTTTGACTCTGAGATAAGATAAGCCAAGGCTCTAGCTTTCTAGCCCCGAGAATCACAGGACTAGGCACAGCGCGGCCTAGAAAACATTGGTGTATGCAGCTGTTACTTAGGCCCAGTCATGAATCTTCCCATCCTGGGTCTTTTCTCCCCACCCCAGCTTCACGAGACAATCAAAGGTGCTTTTCAGACTCTCTTATCAAAATGTATAATTCTTACTTTTTTTCTTTTTCTCCCTTATTACCATACACTTAGAATCCATGAAAAGATACTTACAAACTTCAACCTGTCATTTGTTTAAAGATTCTACTTACTTCATACCATATACTATTTCAGAATAATTTCTATAAACACAATGAAAACCCTGTGTGTGTGTGTCTCTATGAATTTGGATGTACGTGTACGTGTGTGTGTGTGTGTGGGGTGTCTGTGTGTCTGTGTGTCTGTGTGTGGGTGTGTGTGCATGTCCCAATACGTGTGTATGTTCATTCATATCCCTGAGCATGTAAATCTACATGTGTGCATTTGTGTCTACATAAGCCCAAAGACTTCTAATTTCATTCCTCGGGTACTACCCACCAAGTCTCTCACTGACTTTGAACTCATGAAGTAGAGTCATTTGGTTAGCTAGTGAACCCTGGGGTTCCTCTTGTCCTGTCTCTGCCTCCCCGACAGTGGCATGATGCCTTGTTTCTTCTTTTGTAACATGGGTCCTGAGGAGGGCAAAAGGGTCCTCATGCTTGCAAAGGGGCGACTTTAGTGACTGAACTATCTTCCTAGCCCCCCAGCTCACTAAAAGTAAAAATAAGTAAATAAGTAAATAAAAATAAATAAATAAGAGTGGGCATCAGAGAGGCTCTGCTTCACCTATGGCCCTCCTCCTGGTCACTCCATGGACCTGTTGTCATTTCTTCTTATTCATTATTTATGATTCCACACACAAATTCAACCCAGGTGATTCGGCTCTTAACCAAATGAACGTGAATTAATTCTGGTCATACATTTTAATGAGACAACACTTCGGAAGCCCTCAGACGTTCCAGATGCAAAAGTCACCTCTTTGGGTACTGACACCGGAATTTCTTTTCTTAAGAAATCTTGCTTGTTTAGGCCCTGCTATTTTTTTTTTTCCATTATGAGACCTTCTGCATGGGGAGCAAGGTCAGAGGGGAGGGAAGAAGACTAGGCCCTCAAGTGACCCACGTCCTCACTCCAGAGACATTGCCACACACCTCTCCTTGCCCTTTGTCCTTGGGTTTTAACAAGTCTTATGGTGTGACATCAGGTTTGATCTTCCCACTATGCCTCACTGCTCAAAATTACAGAATTCCCTTCAATATTCCTCTCTCTCTCTCTCTCTCTCTCTCCTTCTCTCACCCTCTCTCTAATTAAATGATTAAATGATAGAGTCATACTTATAGGGTGATGATTTCTGGGGCCACTCAATCCATTCTTTAAAAACTGAGATCATGTTAAAATTTTACTCCTTTCCTCCTTGCCAGTTCTATTCTCAGGGCACTTGACATGTCAGGAGTAATTATTAGCGCTGAATAAATACAGAAGACATTCATTTTTAGTATCCCCGAGCAGAGACGCACAGTGTTGCTTTTAAGGCAGCTTTCCACTGGCTGGCAATTTGCATGGGGAATCAGCCCTCCCTCTTGCAAAAGTAGAAGTCAGCCTGGTGTTTTGGTTTCTCTAGCTGTGCGTGGCTTCCTGGGGACGGTTCGTTCCTTACACATAATTAATAGCCCACGCTCAGCTTCCTCAGAGATGTCCCTCACCTTCTCATGCCACCGTGCAGACGAGCGAACATGTTCAAGGCGATGACTTCGCTGTGTCACCTGTTAATATCAGGAGAGCTTGTTTAAAAAAATGGGTTCTGATTAGACTGGGGAGCTGACTCAGAAGGCTGTGTTCAAAGTTATCTCTTACTTCACACTCTCCAAGAAGAGTGGGCACCTCCTGTTCTGTTCTCAGACACAGGTAGAAAAAAAAAATCTATTCTGCATCCAAGGTAAATGGAGAACTCCTGTTCCAGTATTTCCTTTCAAAGCTTCCTATTCTCAAGCATGGAGGGGGGGGGGGTAGGGAAAGATTACAAAGGGCCCTGTCATGTCATGGTCTTGTTTCAACTCAGAATAAATAAAACTCCTCCACAAAATGATGTAATGCTTTGGGCGGGGCCTCTCCCAAGGTGGGTGTACTGTAAGGGAATACTAAGGAAATCGTTAGACACTGATGATAAAGATTATAACAAGGTGGTGCCTTGACCTCTAATTTGTTGGGATATATTTACAACTCTGAGAGGTTCAGGATCAAGAACTATCAGGCTAGTCCTCATGTGAAGAGACTCAGGGCTGGCTGAAACACCCAGCATTAATACTGCAAGACTCGATTCTGACATGCCTGTGGTTGACGGGGAAAGATTTTGACTTGTGTGGATAGAATTTCGTTTCTCTGCCATGTATTGTTATTTGGCTTTGAGCAATGTATGCTTGAGCAACATATGGTTCCTGAGGATGATTTGATAAGATGCTGGGGCTAATACCTCATGGGTTTTATACCATATCAGACCCTGTATGTGACACAGAAAAATTCACTCATGATATGGTATCATATCCACGGTCACTCAACATAGTTATTTAATTCAGTAAGGACGTAAAGCTCATGAGCAAGTAAGCCAGATTGATTGCCATTAACCAGAGGTATAGGGGAAATTCCCTATATGATTTAACTTTATTCAACACTGTATAGAAGGCATTAAAAAAAAAAAGAAATAGTATTGTAAGAAACATTAGATCATATTGCAGATTACATATATAGGTGACTGATTCTCAAGAAATGACAAGGCAGTAATATCCTCGAAGCTCTATATCAAAAAGACACAAATGAACACCTCCTAGTAATTAGAAGGTATTTCATGGTCTTATGGCACCTACAGGTCATAATTATGATTATCAGAGGCTAATTTACAAGAGAAATGGATGGAACCCAAGTGACTCTATGATAAAAGTGAGAATAAATTTTTTGGAATTAATCCATACCATCCATTTTTAATGCTATCGCATGTCTCCATAAAAAAAAAAAAAAACTGCATAACCTCAATAATTTTCAGCTATCTGACCTCCAGTTTTTAATGATTTGAATTATTTCTGAGGAGAAACTCACTGTAGTGTGCAAATTTCCACATATCACCCAAGCAGGAGGGCCAAACGCCGTGCCTTCCTGGAGGTGTGCCTGTCTGGTTTTCTCCTGTGTCTATCATCTGAGGTACCAGGTTTAGAAAGAGCAGCAGGAAGTAACTACAGGGCTGGGATACACAGAGGAACTAATAAGGTCGGTGCAGGCGGATTGACAGACTGTCAAAGGATGAAAAGAATTAACAGGCAAAGAGAACTTTTAAGTTATGTGGCCCTAGACACATGTACGGTGTTATTGTAGCTAATGATAACCTTAGTCATTTACAACGGGTAAGTTACATATATAGCTGGGACAAGAAGAGTTCTTTTTGAAAGTGTGACACATTTTTCCCTTCGTCACCCAATTCTTGCTCTCTCAGCTTATCTCTCAGCCAGCGTGAGTGACACATTAGTCTACCCCTGTTTCCATCTGTTTCTGTCATAGTCTGACAGAGTTGGGATAGATGGGAAGATCTTGCAGAGAATAAGGTTGCAAGCAAATTCGGAAAATGTAAAAATATCTCTCTCTGAATCAGGGAGCTGAAAGGTGTCTGCATGCAAGAGGCAAAGCGTTCTTTGTTTATGAGGTTAAAAACACATAGTGATTATTATATGAATGGTAGAATATTCTGGTAGCTCAGTACCCGCACACTATCTCCACTTGGATGCCATGATCACAACAGATATAGTCAAAATGATCTCCATTTGTGAGCTCAGCTATTTGAAGTGTCCCCTGTATATGTGCATGATCATGAATGTGTAGTTGTATAGTTATTAAACCTATGTAATTATTCAGAAATACATACTACCATAAGAAGAGAAGGTGCACACAGGGGAGTGTTTAAAAAAAACTCTTTAATTAACTAAATAAACTCATTTTAGCATACTGTTATAGGAACAGTGCATGCAATCCACAATGCCCAATCAGGAAGGAGTAAAGTGTACAGTATTGACATAAAGGGCAGCATCCATAAGTAGACTAGACGCATTTACAGAGCTCTGCTGGCATGGAATGATTGCATTGCAAAGGCTGGGTGGGAATACAAATCATAGAACATTAAATATAGCATGGTCCCAGTCACATTTTACCTACAAATGGACAAGTATACAAGTGGAGAAGGATAAAATGTTTAAAAATCAAACTGTTTAAACCGAGCCTCGTGACACAAGTTTGCAATCCCAGCGTTTGAGGGGCAGTGCCGAAGGCTCAGGAGTTCAAGACCACCCTAGACTAGATAGTGAGATTGAGGCAAGCCTGGGCTACATGCGAGTCTAAAGAAACTAACCAATTTGCTTGCTGCTGTTCTATCTGGGTACAGAAGCGGAAGTGAGAAGGGAAGTGCCGGAAGTAGAGGCAGGAAGCTCCTTGGTGCACTTTAAATTTCAATGTGGATATTATTAGCTTTATAATTAATTGCTGATGTCACACATGAATGAAAGGCCACCGCAACTGCACTCAGAGAACACTGAGTGTAACCTGAGTCTTATGCAATCTGGCTTACAACTGTCCCTGCTAGTCACCTAGCTCTGCCAGGTAAATATTTGTGCCTGATGAGGTTGGAAGTAGCACCTTCCTGGCCCACGGCCACTGACCCTTCACATGGCCTTGCAAAGCTCCATCCGGAACATGACGTCCATAAGGACCTTCAGCCCAGGACGGAGAAAATAACAGTAAATGCACCTTGCTCTGGACTCATGTTCACAGTAAATGGGACTTTTCCTTTTGTTTTAAACTGGGTAGGTTAAAGTATTAAGATTAAAACAAAAGAAAACAAAACAAAAACAAAAAATGCCTTTTCTTTTAAACCTATCATTTTAAAGTTACAAGAAAAGAAGAATCTTAAAATCTATCAATCTTTTCTAAGCCTTAGAAGAGTCAAGTATTTATTTTGATTATACCCTAAAGTTTTATTCCTCAAGGTGGAATAAATGCCTATCTTGAGTTTCATGACTTTAAAATCAAAATCTTCTAAATAAGAGCTACTAGTAGAAGCAATGCGCTAAATGAGGAACTGCCAAACAGCAACAGGGAAACCAGATACAGGATGCTGTCTGTCTGTGTAAATAAAGTTTTATTGAAACACAGCCATAGTCATGTGTTTAAGCATCTTCTCTGCCTCCTTTAGAGGCACAGCAGAAAAGGTGAGCCTTCACTGTAGATAACATGTTTCCCATGACAGCTAAATTGCTCATTAATTGTACAGATTCTGACGTTAACAAAACATTGACGTCGTGGTAACAAAAATGAAACGTCCCTATGTCTCTAATTTCTATTTTGGTCTGCTCTTTGGAGGACTCCTGTTTTGAAAGAGACTTTTAATTGTGAGTTCTTGAGGCATGGATATGTGTTCGTTTCCTTGGGTACCCAGAGGAACAGAAAGTGACAGTGTATACATTACATTATAAAAACCTGGTAGGGAGAATGGATGCTTAAATCTGAATTTCCCCAACATCATTTACATTACTGTTGGTCCTAGACCAAAGCCTTGGGTCTGAAGGACAGCAATACTAATGGGTGCCATTGAATGTGTTTGCAAGTGTTTCTAGTATTGTGGCTACTTCCTCAATTCCTGAATGCCCTAGTTCTGTCCTGAAAAGAACCTGGCCAAAAAAAAAAAATTATAATTGCTTAAGCTAAATTTTTGCAAAACATTTGCATGGATGGAGCAATGCAGGCTGCTGCCAAAGATGCTCTGATTTCATTCTGTCTGGCAAGTTGGCTGGGCTTGTTTGACATTTCATTAACAAAAAATAATCCTTACTTCTCTTCCTGTGGAAATAGCATGTGTAATATTTTAAGGACAGCAACCCTCCTTGTGCTACTTTTCAATATAAAAAAAATATGTATTTCTGAAGTGTGGACGAATAAAGCTTTAAAAAGCCTTTTCCTGGCATTATAACTGACTACCTTGGGCTGTGTCTATGTATGTGCCTGAATGAAAGTGCTTAGAAAACACCTTTAAATGTTTCAAAATCACAGAGAAGCAATGCCTTATACTGTCAGGGGGATTGGTCTGGAATCCAGAAAATAGCTTTCTGTGGACACTTTAATTATGATACTCTATGCAAGTCAAAAAGCTAGTCTTTATAATATCTCGGAGAATAAGATATTGATAGCATGTAGTGTATGAGCTTGGAAAGAAGGTCAAATAAAGATAGTAGTAACACGTGACTCAGTTACTATTCCTTGAGGGGATAAAAGGGGAAGATTAACGGTAGTGGAATAGGCAAACATTTTACCAGTTCTGGGCTAAATTCTTATTTAAGAAAGTCCTAATTTTAGTGAAAGGAAGTCAGTTTCTCACAGCTACCAACACAAGCTGAAAAGTCATATAACTAATGCACAGCCTAGCGTAGGTATAGTGTATTGATAAGGCTTGGCACACTTGGGAATGGCAAGAAGACGAGACACAAAGGAGATGCCCTCAAGAATGTGACCACAGTGTCAACTAAAAAAGGGCTGGGGACAGGGCAGGAAAGAAGGAAGAACAGGGATTTTGGCGTACCATAGATAGCAAATGAGCACAAACGGTGTTCATATATATAAGACTACACTATTACCTATTGGTAGAGATAAAAACTTTGGAGAAGCCCTGAGTGCTCTGAGGGAGGAAAAAACTAGAAAGAGGCAGAAAGTGGTAGATTCCAAGTGGAATGTAGGCTGAGGATGTTTTGTTCTGTATCTGGCAGGGAGGGAAAGCACTGGATGCTGTTGGACTTGCCACAGCCAATCTGCTGTATGTTCTGTATTGGATGGATTTGACACTAATGGATCAGACACCTAAATGGTTTAGATGTCCCAGCAGGAGACAAACCCCAAGAGGCAATAGTTCTGCACTAGAGACTGTGATGATAATGAATGACCATTATAAAGGGAATCAAGAAATATTTAGGACAGAAAATTAACTAGTGCTAGCCCTTGTCTGAAGTACAAAACAACAAAGTTTGGGAAAGGAAGGTAAAAATAATTGGTGTATCTCAACTTCTGATGTATAAGTAGGCAATGATGTCACAAAACTCAACAGAGAAGGTAGAACGAAAAACCGGGAGGGGACAATGATGAGTTAGTTTGTACATAATTGGTTTGGGAAGTCCATGAGGCACGGGGAAAGCTGTTAGGAATTCAACTCTATATGTCATATGAGGGACTTGAGTGACAAATGTCAATTTTAAGAGTCTTATAAATCATGGTAGAGGACGACAACATGGGGCAACAACATGCGTGGTATGAAGGACAACAGAGGATGGACTTGGAGAAAGAGAGGTAGTCAAGTCCATGACACAGACAGATAAGGAAGGCACCCTTTGGATGACCAAGTACCAGGAAAGCCTGGGAAGTGGGAACATTCAGGAGAGAATGGATCATCAGGACCAAGCACATAGGAATAGCTAGGAGGGAACCAAAGAGTCCAGTTGGAATCTGCAACCCAGAAACTATTCAGTTCAGTGATATCTTAAGATTATGCAGGCACCAGATGCTAAAACAGGTAAGAGAGAGACAATGACGAACTTCAAGTCCATGGACATCAAGGTTACAGGCTTTGTTAAGATGGAGAGACCAGAACAAATATGGGGAGGGACCATCACAGTGGGAGGACATGAAGGGCAGGAGAAACGCTGTACTTGAACCATGATCATCTGGGCTAAAGTCCCACCTAGACCTCAGCTCCCTCCCAGGAACATCAGTTTCCCTAGGGAGCTTTCTTCCCTTTCCCTCTTCCCTTTGTTCTACCTGTTCCCCATGGCATTCACATGGAGATGATTTCCAAGTAAGTTGCCTTAGTCCTGTTTGTCATATTCAACCTCTTCAGCAAGCAAAACCCCCCAAAACTCAGATTCAGAACTTCTTAATATTATATTTTCTTACAAAATGAGATAAAAGGGAATCTGTCCCTTACATAATAATTATTTTTCGGATACATTTCCTTTTTTCCATTCTCATTTAACCGCTATCCACCAATTCTCTTAGCATTTATACTTTACATTATCTCTTCTACAATATGTGTACAAGTATACTATAGGACATCCAATAGAAGACCTAATTTATTGATGAATAGTGTAGCTTCCTACAATTTTTATTCTCCTACATTGGAACAGAGAGTATGGCATAGTTAAAATAGACTTATCTTGGTATAAATACATTTTTTGAGTTTGCCTGGTTTTGTTACCTCTTAGTCATGGGGCCATCTCCAAACTCTCCAAGGATTCCTTCTTCCAGAATGTATAAGTAAAAGAAATTGATAATAAACAGTCTAGCCATGCATTATAAAATCTAGAAAATTAAATATAAATATGTCTCATGGCTGCAAAGCAAACACCGAGTAATCCAAGGGTCTTACAATCATGGCATGTCTTAGAAGAGAAATACTTGTTGGTAATAATTGGAAAAGATAGCTCCATACACTGGTTTTTCTCTCTCAAATGAAAAGCGTGTTTGAATCTCACAATATTTGTCTTTCCTTTTAAAGTCTCCTACCAAGGGGTGGATGACAAATCAAAGCAGCATTGTTACAGGCTCACTACACTGGCCAGCGACTCCAAAGGCAACATCGGAGTGACAGTTTCTGGAGACAAACAATTCATTTCTGTTTCTGCTCTATTCACTAGAACATAACCACAGTACAGATTCGGTCTGAGATTCAGTAATACAAAATCTATGTGCTCTGTCACAACACAGACTGCCGCTTCCTCCTGTAGAGTTACCACAGGCAATGCTGAACAACATGGCCTCAAAGGACTCCAGAATGAGGGAGCCAGGCAATTAAAACCTGCTTTTAGTTGTATATAAATCTAAGCAACATGTACTTGTGATCTTGGAGTTAAAGTGGGATAAATTAAATTGCAAAGAATTATCCTTTCTTCTCTCCTCTACAGACCAGCAGATGGAATCATGACAGTAAATATGGTTGGTCCTTTTTCTAGACTCTTCTGGAAGACTGCATAGCCTGAGCCAGGCTTGTTCTCTAGAGCATTCTGGAAGGCAGCATAACCTCAGCCAGTCAAGAAATTTTTAATTCCTTCCCTCCCTTGGCTGTTTATATCCCTATTTCTTCAGTGCTGTTTTTATCCTTTCCAACTCCTGAACTTAGTTCGGTTTATCTTATAGTGTATCTGTAGTCTTGGTCTAAGACTTACTGCTCACTCATCTGGCTAGATTCTTTGGCCTGTTTGTTTTTGTTTTTGTTTTTGTTTTTGTTTTTGTTTTCTTAAATCTGGTCCTCCACTTTCTGAGAGTTAAAAAAAAAACTCCTTTGCATTCCTAAGTCTCCCAGTTTTCATGAACAACCCTGTCATCTGTACTCCATGGAACTGGTAATATTATTATTCCCCGTGACCTCTTTATGACTCCTTTTGGTGTCTATAGCAATACTTCATATAGTTGGCTCACCTGATTTCCCAGTGATGTGGACACCCTGCTGTGACAGATTTTGCTTATCTCTTTGCCCTGCCATATCTACTTCATGCCTACATCACCCAATTACTCTTCTTTTGCTTCTCCTCTACCCTTTGCCAGTATACATCCCAAGTGTACAATGCTACCTTCAGCTTACTCAGCCTAACTCTTGACCTTATTTAGCCAGGACTATGTCTGGTTTTTTATAGAAAAGCCAATCCTACTGGAAATATCTTGAAAGCAAATACTCCTCAATTGTAGTTTCCTATATACAGGTCACATTTTTACTCTGCCCCCTACTCTAATACTTAAGCTGTTCCTTGTATATGAATACCCCATGCTTTTGTACTATTTTCTCTCTGCAAATTGATTATATCTATATCTCATCTTTCAAACTCAGGTACAGATTTTATAGCTATATGTAAACCTCTCTGGCTGTTTAAGATACCTTTTTATTAATACTTGTAATTTTAGAATCCAGAAAATCCAAAGGGGACAATGAAGTTAAGAATTGTGTGAACTTTCCTGTCTTACAATGGAAGGACACCATTGAATAAGTCCATCCTGGTAGCCACATAGCTTGGCTCTATGTGGCCCCAGAGGCCATAAAAGCACTAAGATTCTTTCTTACCTTGTTCTCTGTCCTGTGGAGCTAATCCAACCATAGACTTGCTTTTGAAGTCAACTGGAACATCATGCATGGGTGAGCTCTAGAGAGCACACAAAGGCAAGAGAAGAAAACTGACATGTTATTCTTAACTAAAGAGACTGTGCTATTTCTGAGTTTCTATACATACTTGGGCACCCCACAGACTTCAAGAGGCTGCAGATGAAGTAGGAGAAGCCAGAGGTATTAAAAAAAAAATCCTGAAAATGGACAGCAGCCACAGGAGAATGAAAGTTTTAAAATTTAAGCAAATCATTGTGTTTCTTTATTTTTTTTCTTTATCAAGCTGTAAGAATCACAGATAAAGAATTATTTAAAGCTATAAAGACAGTCTCCGGTAATGTCAGGCCCTTTTGCAAATGGTATCCACTCCTCATCTTAGGCATAAAAACTGCCTTGTGGATAGCATTCATTCCAAGCAGTGGACATCTATCTAGAGTCTTTACTAAGGAGTGAAGCCCGACAGGTTAAGAGGTCTATCAGCATTTTCACAGAGAAAGGCATGAAGCAGCTGTCATAACATGCAGCCCTCCACAGCCACTTAAAGCACACACTCAGATAGCATCAGTGTGCGGTGTGGCCACGTGATGAAGTATGCATGCCAGTTTTATATGGTGTTACCACTGCATCATAGCATTCATCCTATATGCAAAGGCTCTTGGTGAAACTGATTTACATATGGACCTTTTGACCTCATGTGTCTTTTTCTGAAAGCAACATTCACTGAAAAATAAAAATAAAATAAAATAAAAAACAGCTAATAAATAAAACAAGTAGTTATCTGGTGATGTTTTTCTTTGACATTTCCAAAGTAGTTACTTACAGTTATTTACCCCATGATGTATTTAACTATGGTTCCTGATGCGGAGAAAACGGTCAGAAAGATACTAACAAAGTCAGCAGTGTGAGCTTTGTTTTCAGAAGAAAGTGATTCTCAGTGCTGAGTCATGGTCCAAGATAATAATAGGTCTGGAAGGCTGATCTGATTTTGTCTGATTTAGAGCCTCTAGCCATCATATGACCATCAAGCTTACTGATTCTCTTTGAATCTCAGGGGGAACAAGAAAAAGAGACATGAACTGGGCAGATCCCCAACTATCATCACAGGACAGAGGCCTTCTAACAAGCTCTCTTTAAAATGTGTACTCAAGTTTAAGATATCAGACCTTTAAAAATATCTAATACCCTCAACCAGACACTGAGCTCTATAGTGTTTAAAAAAAAATGGCAGAAACCACCCACAGTGTCTTCATGTTCAGAGAAAATGAACGTGCCCATGAGAATCAGAAATGCATTGATTACTGACAAGAAATGGATTCACTAGCAGGCCAAGAAAATTGCTCTGTGCTCCTGGACTTTTACGCAACACTTTAACCCGATTGCTTATTTAAATATTTCAGGATGAAGCCTGGAAAATTGTATTTACCATTAAGAAGGCCATTATTCAAAATAAGTCAGCTACATTATTGGGCTAAAGACCTTGATGGTCATAAGCAACTTATGTCAAAGTTAAATTATTATGAATAAGCACATTGGAGACCCACCATAGTGGTTTACCATCTCCTGAGAGTGACCTACTCTAAAATGTATTTACTGCAAGGTATAGCACTAAAATTAGCTATGAACAAGAAATTGAGCACCACAAGCTAGTTAGGCAAAGCAAAAATGGAAGCAATTGACTCTGTAATTGAACACTTGACCCTTCTCTTATTTTCTACTCTCCTGACTTACAAATTAAAGTACCTACTATTTTCTCCAGAGTGCAAGACTTGGATGTGCGCAAGTTTTGGCAAGTATAATATTCTTTGCTTTAAACACCATGAGCCTAAAGTAGATGTGTAACAGAAGGTCAGACACAATTCCTCTTGTCACGTATGTTTATGTCCCATATCACCCTGTGGGGAATGGAGATGGGGAGAAAGAATCCCATTGGATGATGTCTCAGCCACCCCCTTTTCTATTGTATAACATTCAAAAGTACCTTCTGCAAGCAACTATAAAAATGAAATATAACTCAAAGCAGATGTGAATGAGTGAACATCTTTATGTGGGAGGCCCAAAGGCAACCCTAGGCATAAGCAGAAGGTGTGTCATGTCTCTGTTTTAAGTATCTGTTTAGACAGGTGAATGGTGCACCTTGTCACCTAAATACAGAGAATCCACAGCTGTCCTGTCCTAGAGGATACTGCAACCTGTATGCTCACAAAACTTCCCTCTACATCTTTTGAAGGGACAGACACTTTGTCTCTCCCCCACCCTGAATAAAATGATATTTGCCTTCATCTTCTGAAGAATAACAAATGTCACCCGCAGGAGATAAGTAACAAGAATGGGTGCATTATTTCCCATCCAATTCTTCCCCTACCTAAGCAGTAAGTGGAACAAATAATACAGCTCTTCTCTCAAATATCTATCATCTCAGGGTGTTTGCTTTTCAGTGAAAGGACGCAAAGCCATACCTTTAATTTTTTAATGAAATTTTGAAATATTATAGCTGACTGATTTTGATTTTCTGGGAAAGGATGATTCACATACATATAAAGTCATTTTTTTTTACATCCTAAAAGTTTATATTTAAAACTAAGAGTCCAAGGTTAGCTCTTAATGATACTAGTGTTTTTTTTATTATTATTATCTAAATGGGATGGAAATGACATATTTCTGCTAGACGATAAAGACATCTATCTCTAGAGTATCATTCATCTAGAGGTTATAAGGACAGTTTCACGAGTTTCTCATCACAGTGTTTAAGATGAAGAAGAAATTGAAGTATTTCAAATGGTAGACTCATAAACAATGATCAAGAGGTTTTTGAAAATTTCACTGTACATTTATGTCCAAATTTCTGAAGAATATCCTGAAATATAATTGTAGTAATCATCAACTTTACTAACTTCTCAATTTTCAACACTCTGTGTATGTGTGTGTGTGTGTGCATGCACACACACACACACACACACACACACACGTGCACGCATACACACACACACGTGCACACACACGCGCACACACACACACACATACACACACACCACACATGCACACATGCACACATACACTTATTTTCTTTTATTATGACACTCTGATGAAGCATGCAACAGCCTAATAATTAACAATCTTACATAATTAAACTTTGAAAATTCTGATGAGACAGACATCTTCAGCAGGAAAACAAAAATCAACTAACAATCTTCAAGTCTGTTTTCAAGAATCAGCCTTCCTTCTGAATATTTGTATTGCCTCACAGATAATGTGAGCCAACCTTCTATGCCTAAAAGCTCTATTTAATTGTTAATATTGCTTTGCACCTGTGATGAAAAAGCTTTTCCCTTCCTAGTGCTAAAGTATGATTGCTGGAGAGTAATTTCATTATATTAACCAATTAGTTCTTTAAGGTTCCCTTTCTCTCTCCAGTTATTACAGTTGATGAAGGGAAGATCACATTTCCTCTTTATATAAAACCCTTCATGTAGTCTTAGCAACACCAGTTAGATGAGATAACTAAGGGAGGAGAAAAGCCAGGAAAACAAGTGAGTGAAGGAATAGCTCCCTTTGCCAAGTTTATGACAACAATCATATTTATTGAATCAAAGAAACACCATTTGAGTAAGCAAGGGCATGTGTGACACCACCTTTGCCCATATTTGAAATGTAACTGTCAAGTTCTCTAAACCCTAGAGCAATGCTAAAGTTTTAAAACACCACTAACATTTTTCCTCACTGTATTTGGCCAACAAAAATATGAAAGCAGAAGAGAGGCTGAGTTTAAGATGTTCCTAAGTGATAAAGATGCACCAGGTAGCTGGGTGAGCTCAACTGGATGGGATGTCGCTACGTGGAATTATGGGGACTACCAAACGGATGAGGACTACCAAACGGATTCAGATCGTTTTTATCTCTTTGAAAACACTGTACTTAAAAAAAAAAAAAATTAGTCTTTAAAATGATAGCTCCTTCACACAAATAGTTTTTATTCTGCAGCATTTGCTACTTGTGAAACCTAGCCACAGCACTGAATGAGAATCACCCTGCACTTCTGGCTCCACCAAGTCTGTGCGCACCTTGCAGATAATTTGCCTTGCCGCTTGAAAGTTTCGCCATCCTCCATGCATCTTTTAGATTAAAATTAAAAGCTGGTAATGTGAAACTATTTTTGCAAATGTCAAAACATGGAATTAACAGCATCATCCTTCAACGCGCCTAAAAACAGAATGGTATTATTCGTGCATCCCTTACAGCTGTTTTGTGTTTTAGTTTGTTTTTTTTTTGTTGTTGTTGTTGTTTTGTTTTCATCTTAATTTCTCATCATCAGCTAACAAAGTAGAGGCTGCAAGGATGTTTTCGTTGTAATCTTTTGATAAAAAAGTTACCTATAAATAGCCTGTTCCCAAAGTATCTTCCCTGTACTTGTAGATATCAATTACTATACAAGTTTTACCAAATTTGTGTATTTTGAATTCAAGACAGAGATGGTCAAAAATTCAGAGTGGGTCAGGGACCTCTACCAAACTTAACTCATTGGGAATGGACTGGGAAAACTGGCTAATTGAATATTTATTATCAACTGCATGTGGCCTATACTTATGGCAAAATCTCAGGAGCTAAATACTGTCTGATATCCACTGCTCTTTATCATACACCACGGTGACAGCCAGATACCAACAATTACTCTCTGGAAGTGCCAGGCAGGGTTCATTCCTAAAAAGTAATGTCAAAACTAAAGAACTGTACTACACTGATTTTAAAAGAACTCCAAATTCATCATTTGCCCTTTATCAACATCAACGCAGTGTATGATAAGCATATGGACTCTAGTTCATCATTTGCCCTTTATCAACATCAACGCAGTGTATGATAAGCATATGGACTCTAGTTTGGTTTTGGGACACCACTGGCTTGTCCAGCTGCTTCTGTTACAACTGCAGAAATCTCTCATTTTTTAAAGTGAGGCCAGCTCAGAGCCCTCTGACCAAAGTTTAACTTTCCCCTATTTCAAAGAACAAGGAATCCCGAAAGCACAGAACAGTTACAAAGGCATGCTTCCCCAAAAGTCAAAAAGGATATATCACATCATATTTTATACTCATATATATATGAGTATAATATATATATTTATATATGTATAATTTTTCATATTTTTAATTATGTATATAACACATGGTAAATATATATTTATACCAGGTGATATACATATGCATATCTATATCATAAACTAATTTTATATATGTGTATATAAAAATTTTACTGGAATAAATTCTATATTTATATCAACATAAATAAACCTGGCTACCACAGGCAGTAGAACAGCCGCAAATTAGATTAGATACAGTATCTGCTTTTAAAAATGCCCACTCAATTTGTCCCTTAATAACTTGGAATGAGTCAGCACAAAAATATAGATGTAGGAACTTCTCTTGAGACACCAAGGCTACATTTTTTAAAAATACAGTAGAACAAAACTATAAATAAAAATAACCTTAAGAATTGGGTGTTAATAGAGATTTGCAACAGGCCCTTGAAGGTTAAATTTGACTTTTGTTAAAGGTAAAAATCTACCAAGAAAAGTTAACTAGCAAAACTTTATATATTGATTAAAGGGGTGGCTCTTGGTTGAGGGTAGGGGTGGTGGGGAGTAGCTTTTATAATAATGAACTGTGCTGCAGATAATAGAGGAATAATCATACACAGAGTTAAATCACAAAACCAGCAACATGGGTTTTGTGTCATTGGTACTGTGGTGTCAATGAGGAGTGTATCAGCAGGTTATCCTGCCATTTTCTTTTAGAAACAATAGATGCCATTCCATACCAAACATGTAAATGTTGCTTTAAAATGGTAGCTTATCCCAAGAAGAAGCAAACACAACTAAAAACTTTTGTACTGTACGTACCTGTACATTCCTTAATGCCATCACTAACCATGATATAAACACTTGAACGCCTTTAAACATGTTGAGTTCTGAATTTAAGATTCCTTCTTCCTGCCAAATCTCCCAACAGTGGTCAGCATCTCCTCCCTCTCTTTCACCCTCACAGCCTGGGCAGAGTACATGCTCACTGTTCAGCCACTGTGCTAGGCAACAGGGCATGTAGCCCCGAGGTCTCCATGCCTACACTTTATACTTTCTTCCTTCATTTTACTGCTGTTTTCTTGAACTCTGCCAGCCTGTAAGCTGAGCACATCCACAAATCCTGACACAAGACAGAAGAGACAAGAGGAGCCCTTTCCAGTTTCACTTCACCTTAGTTGTTGGAAATGTCATGGGTCAAAGGATTGCTGCAGATAAGCGAATTTGAAGGTTTCATTTCTATGATGTGCTTGTTGGGATTCAGGGTTATTTTGTTTTGGTTTGGTTTTTGTTTTGTTTGTTTGTTTGTTTGCTTTTGTGCCCCTGCCCCCAAGTACTAGAGAACAGAAAGAACTCTTTGAAAGGACACAGGAAAATTGTTTTTGGTACAGGGATAATCAGAGCAAATGCAAGACAACCTTTACTGGGGCCACGAGAAGATGGGTTTTTCCAGTGTAGAATTCCTGCTTAGAAACAGGCAATGATGCAGTTGGAAAGGACTGAAGCTACAGAGGAAGAGATCTAAAAAGGGTTGAAACTTTATAATTGTGTTCTTTTGGCTCAAGATATGTTAAGGAAATATCATCATAGTGTTAAGGTGACTATGAGATGAATCACTCCATAGGCCGACATTGAGGCAATGGACTCCAAGGCGTTTAAAACCTGCTGTATCTACGCCTTTATTTAGAGTGTCTTGAACAAGTCTATGATATCACAAGGGCTCCGTGATATTTGTTGAATGACTAGAACAATTAATCGAACCTGAAGAACTTGAGCCTTAAGTTATCACAGCAGATTATTAGCTTTGTGACCTTGGGGGAGGTTATTTAACTTCTCGGAACCTCCTTCTCCTCATCTGCAAATCAGAGTGTGGCGATTCCTTTCTTACAAAGTCATTAAGAAGATTAGAACATGAAAGAAAGGGGCTTGGAACAAATAGGTGTGAGGCATTAATAACAAGAATTAGAATTTCTCTAAATAATAGATAATAATGCACACTCTCAACATAATGCAAGAAGCATTGAGAGAGGAAGGAAGAGGAGCCCATTTAGTGTGTGCTGTATCACAGATCTGAATGTTGGAGAGAAGGGGTGCATTTAATAGAGTTAAAATATACATTAGTAAGATGACTACTTGAAGTGTGTACTGACTGACATATCTAAGTATTCTTTTAAACTGGTGTGTGTGTGTGTGTGTGTGTGTGTGTGTGTGTGTGTGTGTGTATGTGATACATCTAAACCATTTTAGAACACCAGCAAGAGAAATATGTTCCAAGATGATAAATGCATATCTACTAAGTTCTTTATACTTATCAAGACCAGATAGATATTGTTGAAAACTTAATCAGTAGTGACACATGAACACATTTTTGACACTGAAGAATGTTTTCTGAAGGTACAAATACTTGCTAAATTCATTACAGAAGGGTATTTTAAAAATATGCCTGACTTCCACATTTCAAATTTCTAGTAAATTGAATTCTTCAAATACTTCCTGAAAAATAAGTATTTTTCAAAATGTCTATAGCAAACTATGTTCAAATTCTAAGGTTTACATAATTAACTATATGCCATATGTTCCTATTCACTACACGTGACCTTATCTTTCTGTCTCTAAGGAAACTCCTTGCCTACTAATTTATTTCAGGATTTGCATTTGAACTGTGAACTCAATTGTCAGAAAAATGCAGGATATCCAAGGATTTATACGTGATAAATGTACTGTGGCTAAATAATGTCAAGAAACATCAAGGGCATCAATATGTGCCTTAGAGACATTACTAAGGACTCAGAGGTTCTGTGTACTGTGGTGTATTATTAGAAAATCACAAAGTCTAGCAACTTCAGAAGGATTCAAGGTCATTACAAGTGTATACAGGCCATCCACCAAGAAACAGATCAGGAGAAAAGAATCACACAATCAGATTAGAAACACCGTTAATACAGCCTATGCATTCCAAAGCTAAAACATTTCTTTTAAGTAAGTGGCAGACAATTAAGCTTTGAATATAACTTTTATTTTCTTAAACCATTCTGGTATCACTGATGATCATGAAATTAAAATCTGTGTGCAGATCACAAACATGATTAAATACAAACCGGCAGATAAAACTTTATCATGGATCCTCAGCAAACTTCTAGAACAGTTACTTGGATGCTAATCCAAGTAGGGATCTGGGATCAGTAGCCACCCCAGAAGGCCCATCCTCTGATAGTTAATATTCTGCAAAACATTTACTAGGTTATATTGTTTAGGAAAAGTAAACTGATGTAGCTTAAGGAAATACTTAACACAATGACTCAAGGAACTTGTTAACTGCCAGGAAAATGCATCCTAAGGATGCTTTGAATACACCATCCCAAGACCAACTTATAACTTTTGATAATTCAGACACAATCTCTAATGAAACAAGTTTGGGGCTATTTTTCATCCTGAACTCTGACAAATAGGTTAGATTAATAGTTTCAAAGTCAATACACTTTTCTTGAAGATAGGTAAGAATAATCAAATATCGCAACAAAAGACAAAATTAGAGTAGGCAAGGAAAAAAGTAGTCTTTTCTTCAACTGCACTGTGACCATGATATTTGGAAAAGAATATTATTTACAAAAAGGAAAGCAGATGCCAAGATATTTTCAAATATACATCATGAGAATGGAATAAATTTAATCAGATATGAGAGTTTCATTCTACTTTGATGAAAAAAATTGAAAGTAATGGTGTATTCCTTCAGCAGGATTATATTGCGACTTTAAATATTCACTCATGTCAAGTTAAATTGTATTTTTAATTCCTAATTAGCATTGAGAACAATGCAGTTGGGAAGCAATTGACTTTGTGTAACTTGCACAGGAAAATGGATGTAAGGGTTTTATTTGACTTCCATGAAAACTGATCCACTATGTCACAACTTCAGTTCCCAAAGGATTTTATTCTGTAAAAGCTATGTGGTTAACTCTACTTGTGTGTACAGCTCCCAAAAGAGTTGAAGTGCAAAGATGTCCCTGGTAACATTCACCGCAATCTCATTAAGCTGATATATCTGCATCTACCTATTAATAAAAAATATATCTGCATATTTATGTACATTACTCTTAGTCTATTTTTAAAGTATAGAACTATGCACCCATCAGTCATTTCTTCTGTTTTCTCAAGGCTCCTCTTAGTTGCATGCCATTTTCTGTCTCTCTTTAAACCACAGGCTAACATCTTGAATGGTACTCTCTTTAGGAATGAACAAAACATCCTTAGGATATGACAAAGGAAAGGAAATGCAAGCTGGAAATACTCACTGTTTCATCTCAAGAGGTGAACTGTGATAAAGGCAACCAGACTTCTCTGGAATAAGTTCTACCTATGGATAAAATAATTCCTACATACAAGAAAACAATTGCCAGCCAACATAAAACGGTAAAGCCAGAATGAGCGGTAAAAACCCAGCATTGGAGAGTGAGATATTGGAGAGCAGCTATTAAAATATCTTGCTCAATTTCTATTGCACCTTAAAATGAAAGTCATCAAAATGTCATTACAGGCCTTGCCTCCCAGATTCTTTAGAGTGAACTGAATCATTTCTGGAAATTGAGTGCTATCCTGGCTTCACTTAAAATCCTCTGAAATAACAGCAGAGTAAAACACAATGTGAAATTGATGACATCGTACATTACAATCCACAGCACACTCATATACATACCAGGATGTTATTTCTCTTCAGACACCTACAATTAAATATTTCTTATGAAATTAACAACTCACAGAAAACGTTGCCTTGGGGAAGAAACCCTTGAGGCCAGAAGCCCCAGAGCCTGGGCTCAGTTCTGCAAAAGCTGAGGTTGGCAAAGCATGCATACAGCAGAAAACAAAAACAAAATAAAAGAATAACAATAGCAATAATAATAATAATAATGATAACAACCTTGAGAAAAAAAATCAATTATTTCAAAATTAATTCAAACCACCATGTATGACTCCAGCAAGGCAGCCCAGAACTTCTTAAAAGCATCTCAGTTTAGAGCTGCAGGTGAACTGGACAGCTCACTGCAATTAAACAATTAAAGCATCTTTACCCAGGCTTTGGGAGTGGGTGTGTGTGTGTGGGGGGGGGGGGAACTAGATCCCTGTAAAGAATTTCCAAGCCTGAAGAGACCTTTGACATGCTGTAGCTCTGGCTGAAGTTAGTGCGCTGCTCTAACAATGAAATCTACACACGTAAAGATTATTTTTACTGACACTGCCTCGCCCTCCGTCCCCCCCCGCCCCCTCCCCCCTACATGAGGAGCGACACCAAAGCAATCAGCAGCTCTAGGTTCCCAAGGATGAAAAGAAACACGGGAGGCACCTGATTGCACTTGGTTAACAAAAGCTAGGGCAGTCTTTTGAAAATGACTAACAATAACATTCTAACTGGTTATCTCCAAACCTCACACGCTAAAAGAAAACTACTCACATTTTAAATCGGCATATTTACAAAGCTGTTTTTCCAAAGCACATGCAATGTTTGAAAAGGGTTGATATATAATTTTTTTTTTTTTTTTACCTTTCAGTTCGAGGAGGGCGTCACTCTTCCTGGATCTCATTTTCCTGAGGATAGTCCATGCTGGCCGATTTAGAAGAAAAATCATTAGCATATTAAAAAAGAGAGGGAGAGAAAGAAAGAAAACCCACCAAGCTGCTTTGAGAAGGAAACTAATGGTGCTAGCGGCGATACGTGCCTTTCCTGATTCCCATTTCACCCTCATCTTACTCGCGTTGTCTGTTTCCCCCACAGCTTCCATCAGTTAGCAATTTTTAAGGGAGCAGGGCTGTATTCGGGCTCATCTGCTGAATGGGGCTGTGTTCTCCATGGCCTCTGATTCACCCGCGCTCCTTTCTAACAAGGGTCTAGAAAGCAAGTGACCGGGGGACCATTCAATCGCACACAGGCATTACGTTTCTGGGTGTTGCCGATAGCAAACCCAGCAACTTTCCCTAAAGGAGACTAAGACTACTGGTCCCAAGCGCGGAGCCACAGCCGATCCTCCTAGGTGTGCTTTAGCGCTTGGGCAAAGCGATGCTCACCAGGTCAGGGGAAACTAAACGCTGACTTACTGGGTCCTGGCGAATGCGGGTACAGGCTAGGCGGTCCCAGCTGAGAAAGTGAGGACACCCTTCCTCGCTCGCTCTGTCCACCTACCGTCTTATCATGCGACTCACAAATGAAATGCTAATAGACGCGAGGACTGATGCCAATTTCCTGCACTTTGCTCAGCGTTTCCGCGGCCCCAACACAATAAAAGATAGCTGTTTGTGGAGAATGCCTTGTTCCATACCATTAACTCCGAACAAAACATATTTTTAGTGGGACAGCGGTGTTTACTCGTAAGAACAGATGAATCGTTCTGCACCATATATCACCCGCGGACAAAGACATTCAGCTACAGTTTTGGACATAAATCAAGGTACATGCTCTTCAATTAAAAAAAAAAAAGAAGAAGAAGAAAGGAAGGAAGAAAAGAAAAGAGAAAAAAAAATGACTGCTTAAGTCCCTCAAACCACAGAGATTGAGGTCAGCCCGGCCATAGCAACCACAAGCAGAACTTCGGCTTCCAGAAAGACCTAGCAACCGATAAATGAGTTCAGATCTCTTTTCATCTCCACTGGTGTGAAAGCCAAAATTAAAAAGATTAGATCACCTTGGACCCATCACAAAAGGTACCACAATGAAAAAGTCATTTCCAGTCTTTGAATCGCATCAAATAAATAACATTCATCCTTGCTATAATGAACAACTTTCAAAGTAAATTGAATCTCCATCACAGGGCTTTCCCTGGCCGAACAGTATTTACATAACAATGTGTCAGAGGAAGACCTGAATGGATCTTGTAAATGGGGAGCTGGGGATAAAAACGTCTTTAGCCCAGATTACTCTATGTTCAGACTACTTTGCAGTGCCTCTCTTATAAAGTGTCTTAGACCACGCACATCAACAACGTTTTTAAATTGTGGGAAATCAAAGTTTTAAATGTCTGGACTTGCCCAGTGAGCCACCTTTGTGGGGCAAGAGAGTAAAGATTTATAAATAGATAGATAGATAGATAGATAGATAGATAGATAGATAGATAGATAGATAGATAGATAGATAGATAACAAATCACTTACTGCCCTTAATCCAAGGTCTAGACTCATTTTGTGGCAAAGAAATTTTCACCTCTACAGATCCTCGCCTCTTTGTTCAGACCAGCAATCTTTGATCCTAAATAGCCGTTTCTACATAGAATTTTCACACAGTACTTAAAATAAAAACACATTTGCAGATTTTTTTTTCTCTTTTTAGCACGTGCCTCATTCATCATTTGCTATTTCCTCGAAAGTCTAAGACACCCTCCATTGTCATGACAATAATGTCTGTGAAGTTTTAGGAATGTCTCCACTCACAGTGTTCATCTTCAGCCGTCTAACTGGGACTGGATGGCTCCTGGTCACTAAACAATAAATTAAGGGCTAGTCTCCAAATCACAGCAACTCCCAGAAACTATTGAACCCTACATATGCTTTCAGATGGCGTGTATTCAAAGTAAGACAGCCAAATCTATAGCAAAAATATACTGGCCTAATCTTATCTCTTTGTGGAAGCTCACGGTAGATATTATTATTTGAACTCCACAGGGAATCTCATTAATTTTTAAAACTCTCTGACCTCAGTACAGTTGAGTGTAAAAATAATTACAAATTAAGAATGAAAGAATGCCACTTGGATTCTGCACAGCCATATGCTCTGCCTTGCACAAAACGATACTATCGTCAAACAGAAATTCTATTTTTTTCTACAGATACAGATTATAACAGCATGATAAATGTCACCACACAGACATAAAAAGCAGCTCACCCTTCCTCCAGTCCCGCACACACCTCACCTCTGAAGAGTATAGTAACACAAAGCAGGCATTTACACTGACAGGTTCTGCAAGCAAGGAACATCAGGGAGGGTACCCACTCAAAGATATTTACCTATAGTCACTTCCTTTGTAAATCACAAATGTCTCTCTCCGGCACAAAGATTCCGAAAGAATTGTATATCAATATTTCCTTACCTAAAACTTGTCAGAAGAATGCTCTTGTCCTCCACGGTCAGTCATCTCTGGTTCCCCCTCTTGCCATCATGGGAATTGGCTCTGATATGTTGATTATTCAGTGCCTCAGTTACAGCTGTGACACTCATCTGCCTGCATCGAACCTATGAGGAGAAATGAGAGAGGGAGGGCAACAGAAGGAGAATGGGAAAGAGGGGAGAGAGAGAGAGAGAGAGAGAGAGAGAGAGAGAGAGAGAGAGAGAGAGAGAGAGCACACTACAGAGAGACTAAGAGAAAAAAAGAAAGCCAGGACAACCGACCTGAGTGTAAGAACCTAAAACCTCTTGCCAAGTGAAGCCTGAACAAAAATGATCAAAGCTTTGTTCTTCATCAACAGAGTAGACAGCCTTTTCTTTCCCTCACTCTCTTTCTCTCTCTGTCTCCTCTGAAAAGTGGGACTGCTACTGGGGAGTCTCACCAGGAAGGCGCAGACAGAGGCAGACCTTCTCCAGAGTGTTAATACTGCCTGCCCAGAAGCCCGTGCAGAATACAGGTACCTATTGTTCCAGAGACAGATATGTAGCCAGCCAGTCAGCCCCTGACAGATCTCCGCAAACCAGCGAGCCTGCCTTCACTTTAACTCCTTCTTTCCTAGTGCCTTTTACGGAGAAGCAGAGGTCTTCTCATCACCCAGGAGAAATAAATGGGGCTGAGACAGATGATCTCATGACAGAAGCTAAGCCTGCATTTTTTTTTTTTTCTACAAAGAGGGACTTTAGCTACTAGTCCTGAAATGTGGCATTGGAAGGTAAATGACATTTTTCCTCTGGGAAGAAATGAAGGGTTAGAAAGGGTTAGAAGAGGAAGACTTAGTTAGTGCAGGGCTGCCAATTTAATACGAAAGGAAGAAGATGAAAATCAAGGTTATTTCAAATGCCCTGACTGTAAATAAAGATGTTCCAGTACAGATGAGGTCCATGAAACCAGCAGGGTCCCAATCTTGGGCATAGGGGTAAAGCCCATTTAAAATATTCCCTATAAAATGCCACCCCAGTAAACCTGCTTCCCTAGGGACTGAACTCTCTTTGGTCCCCGTGTCCCTTTTTATAAACTCTGTTGCTTTCTCAAGAGCCCCCCCAAATGTCTCTCATCTCTACTCCCTCACCTGTGCCTAAATCTTGCAAAATTACAGAAACTTGGAGTGGGGGTGGGGGGACTTATTCTCCATTTTCCTTGGTGAATCTGAAGATTCAGATAACACAGTTGATTCTTTAAATTCCTGAACCTCAACAGACCCCACTATGTTTCCAGTTTTTCAACTCTGTGTATTAACTGAATGGCTTTCTTTTCCTTTAGAGTGTATAAAAGGAGGCTTTGCTTTTGGTTATATGACCATAGTGGAAAACGGGGAATAGAATAAAAGAAAAGTAGCTTGTCCCTGAGTTAAGACAAGAGGTGAGCCAGAAAAGAACTCACTACCTGTACTTTACTTTCTCTGAACATCGTTAATATGTTGCCAAGATTCCCCCAAGGAAAACTGTGCATATTCCGAAATGGTAGGTGTGCTGCAGAGAGCAGAGATGGTTATGAAATTCCTTTGTAAAAGCCACACTCAGGCATCACTTCACAAAGCCAGAGGGTAAATACTCAAAGCAAAAGAAGGAGGTTTAGTCATGCATGGCTGTTAATGGTAATGAGACATGTAGAACACAGATATGAACTGTCGAACAGTTTCTCCTAGTTAGGGTTGGCTTTATTTATTTTTATAAGCAAACTAGTAAGTAGATGGCATGACATCAGGGTGTTTCAGAAAACTCTGCATGGGAGTGGGGAGAGCATGCAAAAGTACAATGTTTCTTGTCCTAAATCCAGAATTTTGCAACCATTTCAAGTCATGCTGATTTGACTCAAACTCTAACCAATTAACACAGAAGTTAAAATTGCTTAACTTGGTGACATCTGAAAAGGCTGTCTTGTGCTCTCTGCTTGGGGCTGAGGGGTGGGGAAGGTACTTCTAGTAGACTCAAGACGTCAATTGACTCCACCTGAACAAAGAGGAAAAATTAAGTGTAAATATTTTCTCACTAGATGCACCCGATCTTCATGTATAAGCGGGAAGAAAGCAAGAGGATCTTGTAGCTCATTTCTTCCCTGTTCATAACCGGATTCCATGCACCTCATTTTAAAGGATGTGCTCTCTGTCAATGGACAGCTTTGTTTGTTATGACGATCTTAATAGTAAAATAGGAGAAGCACATCCCATGAAAGCAAAAACCTTCTACAGAAAAGCCCGGGATTTCAGTAGAGTTGACAGCATCTAACCCCAGCTCTTAGTGCTGCCCATTGGATACAGTTTTGCAGGAACCTGTAGCCTCTCATTCCTGAGCACAGGAGAAGACTTAAGAGTAAGTGCACTTAAATAGAGCATCACCCATCTCCCATCCAGGTATTATCTTTAATGCCCCCTCCCCCTTTTGACCTTTCTGTTCCACTCCTGTTCTCTTCAGAAAATCGGGCGTTGGTGTGACAAACTGGTTTTAAATATTCAGCTCTTAACAGGTTTGAATACAAACAGTTCTCATAGTCAGCGAGCATCATTTTCTGGGTGCATGTGAAGAGGGCTATCAACATGAATGAGAGTCATATGCTCAGGGAAACACAAAACAGGCCTGCTACAGAGGGTGTAGACCCATGTGTGTGTCCTCTGTGCACAACCAGGTCTCAGCGTTTATGCAGAGTGCACACTTTTCTATGTTTTGAAGTAGAGAAAAAAAAATCTGAAGTGCTTCCTTTTCATAAAGTTCCTACTATGATGCTTCTATGACTCTATGATTTATCAATATAACTCTAAGCTTATAAATCACACCCTTCCCCAATTTGCCAAATAAGTTGCTTCAAGTAAGAGCTCAGTAGGATGTGCCAACTGTCCTGTTCTCAGCTTGTAACATCTAAACACAGGAGAGTGTGGGGGCCCTACTGTTCACAGTAGCCAGGGATCCTCTGGGTCCTGTGATGCTCCTCTGGGTATTTAACCCTTTATGACTATATAACTTGATCTGAGAGACCCAAAACGGATTTTCCCAGGAGAGATGTGGAAGGAAACATAATGTCATCATTATATTAGTGAATATTCCAATTTTTAACAATCCCCCCCCGGGGCATGCCACAGTCTCATTCAGTTATTTATTCCCACAAATAAGACCCACATTCTAGTGACTTCTGAGGGACTGTCAGGAAGGCTTTAAGTAACTCAACTCCAGCAAAGTTAAAAATAATCTCTCCACCAAATTAAACATTATCTAAGTTCTCCGTGCAGCTATTAGATACACAGAAAATCATCTCTGTGCACAATCTGCAAGTGGCTTAGATTGCATATTAAAATTCTAATTAAAAGTCTCTGTCTTATCTACGTTGGCTGATTTGAGATTATAAAGTAAATTCTGATTTGGAGTGAAAACTTATGAGGAATGGCGATTTCTGATGGGCACGTTAGTGGCACAATTAAAGAGATTTTGTAATAGCAAGAAAATTAAAGCAACGAACAAATTCTGAGAATTCGAAATTCTCTTCAGACCCTGATCACTTAGTGTCATTAAGATACCCCCGTGACTTCTGCTTCCCAGAACTTTATTCTCTTGAAGCTAGAAAACGATAGTCAGGAAAGCTAACATTTCCTTGAGACACAAGGGGGAAGTATTGGTGTAAATGACATTCAAAGTGGAAAGAAAATAAAAAGACCCATGTACATACTTCAGAGAATATGTAATAAAGTATAGACCAAGACATTGGAGGACTTCAGATCCAAAATGAAATATGAGTCTGCTACCTCAGTTTCCATTTAATGCATAGTTGGATAAAGATATTGTTTCTGGGAATGTTGCTTTAAAAGGTCATGGATAATTTAATAGAAAATATTAGGAGGTACCTGACACCTTCGAAAACATGCAGTCTTCAGTGGGAGCAAAATTGCGCATTTTCCCTTACTAGTCTTTCACCATCCCATGATTTGACCTACTTTGTGATCTAGCTCATCTACTCCCAGCCCCACACTTTAAATGAGATAACTACTTGGCTTTAGAAAGGCCCTGTGAGCTATTTTTATTCATCAGTTAGTAAGCAGTAGGATGCTTTGAAATAATGGCAGAGCACTCTGCCTTCCTTATTCTACAGTAGCTGCTGGAAGTCAAGTCTGAGAACACACACACAGGGATGAGAATGTTAATATTTTGAGTAGCAGCGAAAGGAAAGCATTTGCATCGTAGCATGTGTAAAAGAAACAATATGTTGTTCTGAGTCCCTGTGAATGTGCTTCCAAAGTACTTTCAGACTTCCAGCACAATGAATAAGAAGTCAACATGAAACTGGCTGATGAGAGTTGATATTCAACACAAAAGCATTTCACAGAAGTTAGGAGACTCCCACGAGGGGATTAGCCAAAGATAAAACAAAGTGAAAATGAGATTTCCTTACATTTACTTTGCATCTTTGCATAAGCCTTTAAAAAGAAAGAACATTTTAGAACAAACATTTCCTTCAGGAATCCAATTTTGAAAGTTTTTCCTTGATAGATACTCACTCTTCAAAAGTCAGATCTTTGAGTGAAACAGGACTTATCTGGCCTCTCTAAGAAAGAGATGTAGAGCAACTGGTAGTATCCTGATACAGGACAAGCTTCACAGGAAGTAACCATTCTTACATTTCTGTCCTATATAGTCTTCCCCATCCTTGGCTAAAAGTTGGGAGAAGGCATGATTTATTAACTTGGCATAGTCATTAGAAACTGAACCAAAATGTTATTGGACCTTTCCCTAGCCACTGGTGTTTAAGAAAGTCTTTAAAAAACAATTTAGTTTCCTTCCGCCCAGTCAAGTTTTCTCCACAGATAATTGACTTTCATTATGTGCACAAAAAGCATCAGTGAAGTCGGTATGCATGGGGCATTTAAATATTTTCAAATCAAAGTACGTCTGTATTTATGTTTGGGTGCCCAAACACACTCTCATTTGCTTCTGTGTAACTGATCATTAACACTCCTCTAATGGAAGAGGAAGCGCCCGTGGAAGCTGGAAAGGCCACCTCCACAGCCAGGCTAGTCATTAGTCAGAGAACTGTAACAGTCAGTGCTGTGGACCAGATGGAGCCAGTTGCTTAGAGAGCCCTGTGTCCTCTCTGGTGGAAATCATGCTGACTTTCTGCAGCCTCCATCCTGGAAAAGTTCCGAAGGGCTTTTCTCGGGATACTCTTGTCCTGTAAAGTGTGTTTGAGATGCCAATGTGTGATCGCTAATTGTCTATAAGTACCTTGTCTAAATACAGCATGGTGATATGAAATCAGTCACCAGTCCCTAACATTTCCCCAGTGGCCATAAACTTAAAACCCAAAACAAACAAACAGACAAAAACAGCAACAGTTACTAGCACTTGAAGTTTAAACTCATGAAATAAGGCTCCACTGTAAACATCAGAGAAATAAACATAGTAGCTATGCAGTTCCTAAATACATTCTACTTACTTGAATATCCCTCCTCTTCTGAGTTAAGAATCTATCCTTGAAGTTGAAGCATTTCACTTTTTAAGAATTTGTCCATGTGAGCCCAAGGTCCCTCTTCTACTCATGAACAGTTATTAAATTTAAAAAGCCGTATTTAAATCATATTTCAGATACTTTACAAATATCATCAAACGTGTGAGTCTGATTTCTATTTACTGCTGTCCAGCATTAAACTAATGTCACTAGAGCTGTGCAGCTACAATACCATCAGGTGTTTGTTTGTTTGTCGTTTTTTTATTCCACTGCAAGACACAAAATCGAGAGGAAAGTGGGGATGCCTTCTTCATCAGAGTAACGTTTCTTTGGATAGGAAGGAGAGGGTTGGCAGTGTTCAATACAAGATCAAACCCTGATGCGCAATAGGAGGAAACTGCTTTCTGAGTTAAATTTGGGGACTGGACCTTTACTTCTCAGTGAATAAATCAAAACAAAACACGGAGCAGAACAGGCTTCATGGACTCAATAAAGTTTCTGCAAATCAAAAGAAAACGGAAAGCAGGCAAGAGGAGGGAAAATGAATGTTCTAAGCAAGTGAGTTTCTTTTCTCATTCCTGCACGGTGCGCGCTCCCAGCCACTCGGTGCTCCCTGTATTCCACAGTGGGTCCTCTTCATGCTGAATTCTCACTATTTCCGAACACAGGACACACAACGAAGCAGAGGTCAGGCTGTGTGGACTTGGCGTTTACAGCGTCAACAAATCAGAAATGATAGCTTTGGATTTGTGAATTTTTTTTTTTTTCCCATAGTCACAACCATCAGGCATTTACTTTATAAAGACTGCTTTTAGATCCTTTGCGCAGTTTCCATAGCGATTTGATTTTTTTCCCCTTTTATCACAGATTGGCTGAAGCACTGCTGCCCTTTGTGTGTTAAAAGGCTTGTGCTACCAACTGTCGATATAAAAGGTAGCTGAAGCAGGGATGCAATATATACAGCCAAAAATAATTGAAACAGACAAACTGCTGGAAGTTTCCAGAAGATTTTCTTTCCCCTGCCCCCCTTCACCCCCCACCCCTGTCTATCAATGTGATAGAACAGCAGAAAAATAATTTTGCCTGAACTCTCATAATTACTGTGAGTTAAATGTAGTTATATTTTATGCAGTGTACCATACTTATATTAAAACACTCATCATACAAAACGTAATCCCTTCATAAAAGGCTTTAATATCACTTACAGGGTTCTGAATGTCTGGGCTTGTTAAACATAAAAGTTCACAATGAAAACATTTCAATTTTAGTTACTTTAGTCTTCATAGCGGCATGCAATCGAGCACCGATTCTACTTTTCTATCTCAGTGTAATTGTTTTTATGCATATAATTTTCCTCCCTTTTCTTTTAGAATAAACAGCATTTTTGCTAATCAATGCACACTACCTACTTACTTCTAGTCAAACAGTAAAAACCAGGGCAAGAAATCAAGCAGTACTCTTAGGCGCCTACTACAGCAAGGATTTGGTCAGTAATGGTTCTCTCATCTCATGTGGTTCTTCTTTCTATTAAAATAGAGCATTTAAATAAATTATGAATATTACACTGATTTTTCTTCTTCATCATATTTAATAATGCTAGTACCTGAATGATCCTAGTCAGAGGTTGCTGTACTCCTCAGGGGAATGTCTGTTTTCTAACTACTTATTAAATATATTGAATTCTTGTCACAGAGTTGTGGATATATGACAAATAAACTTTTACCTCCAAATGCCTTTTCACATCATGAGGAAATGAATCTCACTGTCGATTATTACTGAACTGCGTGTTTTTATTTCTATATATTACTGTATGGAGATGGCAATCAATATAAGAATAATTGTCACTTAAGAAAAAACCATTTCCACGTAAGTGGTAAAGATACATTTTATTATACGCTTCACATTAAAAGCTAATTTCTATATAGATATTGAGACCCAGGAGCTTCATTTTATAGTTACTACAACCTATACTTTATTTCATTCTCATACTTTCTTATGTTAAAACGTCCAAGGAATGTTCAGTTTAAATTGGCTATAACATCTGAATTCTTTGCCTTAACAAAATTACACGTCCTGGGGAGATTAGTCTTTCTCGCTCTCTTTTTTTCATAGACTCTACTATCATCCTCTTTTTTTTAAAAATTCTACTATCAACCTGGAAAATAAGTAAAAGGTAGACCCTGAAACAAAATACAAGGACTACCATGTACTATGAGAATTCGTAACATAGTAGAACAGCTAGACATGCACTAAAGACTACTTTTGGCAAAATTATTTTGAAAGTCAAGAGACAGTGATTTCCTCTACTTTGGCAAGGAGCATAGCTCTAAGAGAATACATATTCTCATTAACACTGAGATGTTGTGTCAATCTATAGGATAGTGCTAAACTTCATCATCTAAAACCAGAGCATCACCTAAAACCAGTAAAATCTATCATCTAAATTTCTAGTTCAGTCACTGAAAAGACTTCTTAAACTCATTACATAGCAGGCCTTTTGGCAAGTGTGTGTTGGGGGGAGCATGTTTCTTGAATAAAACAAGCTACCCTTACATTCACAGAACTTCCAATTTGGGTAGGAGTTGCTGGAGTGATGGAAAATTAGTTAGTTAATAAAACATTACATTTATTTTTTAATTAGGGAAAATAGCAATGTCTTTGAAGCAGACATCTGTAATCTGAGATGTGGGTTGTGTGGGAGAAATGTTCCAGACACAGCAAGATCATTCTGTGTCTGAAAAAGGAGAATACTGTCGTGCATACAATGAGGTAAGTGAGCAGATAGTTTGAGAAATGAAAACTGGGGTTCAGATCAATTTCATGCCAGCTGCAAGGGAATATCCTCTCAGGCTTTTAAACAGGGGGGAAACACAATCAAAATTTAACTTTAATGACCATCCTACATTCCCTTGGCTAAACTAGATTAGAGCAAGCTGAATGTAAAAGCAAGAAGACAAATCCAGCAGTAACTATTTGAGCCAGTAAAAGATGCTAAGGGCCAAGATGAAGGATTGCTATTAAGAAAATGAAGATGAGTTTGTATAGAGAGTGGTAGAACTGTCAGCATGTGGAGGAGGACAGACTGTGTGGGTGGCGGGGCTAGTTTTGAATGGGGTGGTGGTAGTTAAGGGTGAAGAAAACAGAGGAAAGAGAATGATGCTCTGGGTTCAACATGCAAACTTGTATGGCGTCCACATAGAAACGGCATATAAAGAACTTTTGTTTTCTGTCTGAGAAAAATGACAGATTCACACACAGAAACTCTGCACAGAATATAGAAAAGGAGTTGAAAGCTGGAGATCTGAGAAGGTCGACATTTAAAGGAGTGGATGGACAAAGAGGTAGTGAAGAAACCGTGACCGTGGAGCCTTGGAAACTCATGAAAGAGGCCGTCTCAGAAGGTGGCCCACTGTGTGTATCATTGCTAGAGGTCAAGGAGAAAGAGAAAAGAGTCCTGGGGGCTAAGTCATGTGGAATTCACAGGTGGCCATTGGGGATGCCAGAAGTTGTAGTTCCATCATAACAGGCTGAGAGAGCAAACTGGGGAATAAGAAAGTAGAGATATTATGTCCTATAGATATTTGAAAAGTTTGCTCCTGAAAGACAGATGATCCACTAGCTGTAGGGAATATGACAGGTTCGTGTGTGTGTGTGTGTGTGTGTGTGTGTGTGTGTGTGTGTGTGTGTGTCTCCAAGAAGAAATCTCTCTCTCTCTCTCTCTCTCTCTCTCTCTCTCTCTCTCTCTCTCTCTCTCNAAATCTCTCTCTCTCTCTCTCTCTCTCTCTCTCTCTCTCTCTCTCTCTCTCTCTCAGCATATTAATGGTGACATGATTCATGGAAAGAGAATTTAGTAGGAAATTACTAGGAAAAAAAGTACTAGAAAAAAAAAAAGAAGATAAAGGAACAACAAAATCCTTGACAAGGCAAGGAGATGTGGGCTACATGAAACAGGTAGAAGGACCTGCCTCTGAGAAGAGGCGTTTCTCCACTTCCGAAGGAGAGAAGAGAGGTGAGGAAGCAGAGAAGGATGCAGAGTTGGTCAGGAGAAGGGGTCCTAATTCTTGACTTTATCGAGTAAAGGCTACTGAAGTGGATGTTTTGCTACAAAGAAAGAATTCAGCTAACCTCTGAACCAAGGACCAAAGTTGGGGCAGTGAATGGAAAATGCTAAGGAAAATATCAGGAAAAGGGGGATTTTGTCTAAGTAGATTTGACAGGAGTTAAAGGTGGTAAGATAAAATATTAAGCATAGGGATTAGGAACTGAATAGATGTGGAGGATGGTCAAACAACAAGGGTGGAGAATTTTCACTAAGGTGATCCAGCATTGCTGTTAAAAAAAAATGCACTTACCATGCTTTGAAAAAAAAAATTCACGGTTTAGACTAGTTAGAAAAAATAGTTTGGGGGGAGGCCGCATGGAGTCAAGTCAAGGACAGATACTTTATCCATTATATGGTGAGAAGTGGACTTTCTAGGATTGTATGGAAGGTTGGTCAGGCCCACGTGAGTGCCCATTTGGGGTCCATGATCTTGAATGTAATATGATGCACAATTTTAGATTCATTTTTGTTTTTGCCATCGATGAAATTGAGTTGTTCAGTGAGAGAAGGTCCCAGCCTGAGGCTATGACAAGAGAAACAATTGGAGCCCTAGCTGGACCCTGGCAATATTATTGAGAAACAGTGGGAACATTTGCTGGATGCTGGCAATGTTAGTGGGTTAAGAAAGGACAGAAGGAAAACCTTCCCAGGGAACAAAAATGGTGAATTTCAGTGATTATAATTCTTCAAAAGGTTGAGGTTGAAGACTTTAAACATAAATAGAAATGGGGGGGGAGAGGAAGGTTTGAAAATGAGGTGTCATGAGTAGAATAGTTTCATTGAGGCCAAGCATGATGGCTGTTGCAACATCTCTATTATTTGTGGGTTGTAGCAGCCACAGAAATGGAGTATGCACATTGCACGCAGATTTGAGAAGGTTCCTAGTAAATACAGATAGATGACTGTGTTCTAGGAGGAATAACAAACAGGCGGATGCCTCAAGGGTGAGACAAGTGCATTAGAACCTCAGTTCTGGAAAATAATACAACTGATGAAGAGGAGATACAAAGAGACGTTTGAAAAAAAGCATTACTGTCTGTCAAGGTGTGCTTTGAACTGATGTGGATGAATCAAAGCATGTAAGCTGGCAGAAAGATAGTGACTTTCTAGTAATGGAGAAAGCAAGCATGCAGAGTGTGTCAGGAAGAAGAGAACGGGGTGAAGTAAGCTATATGAAGAGCATGACAAATGAAAAGGTTTCTTCTTTCCTTTTTAACCTATATTCTAAGAAAGAACAAGGAATCAACTCAGTACTTGGATCAAATGAGGTCATCTTTTCATTCATGCTGTCCTTCAAAGAGCTTATACACAAGTCTCTAATGAGTGCTCTTATATAAAGTTGGACAACACCCAGAGATACTGTCTTAGTTTCATTGCTATGAAGAGATACCATGATTAAGGAAACTTTCATAAAGAACAACATTTAATTGGAGTTGACTTACAGTTTCAGTCCAACATCATCACGGTGGGAAACATGGCAGCATCCAGGCAGACATGGTGCTGGAGAAGTTGCTGAGATTTCTACATCTTGATCCAAAGGTAGACAGAAGACTATCTTTCCAAACTAGCTAGAGCCTGAGCATAGAGATCTCAAAGACCACCTCCACAGTGACACACTCCCTCCAAGAAGGCCACACCTACTCTAACAAGGACATACCTCCTAATAGTGCCTTTCCTCATGGACCAAGCATTCAAACCCATGAGCCTATAGGGACCAAACCTACTCAAACCACCACAGATATAAACAAAACCAAACTTGGAAAAAATAGCATTGACAAGAAAGTGAGTGTCTCTTCTGAGATAGGCCATGTTTACAATAATTTCCATAAGCTATTCCATCTTACTTTGACCTTCATGGGTGGACACAACTGTCTTTTCCATTTATAGGTAGGATATTTAAGAGATCTGAGGGAGTGTTTGTCAACTAGGTTGTTCAATATCTCATAGTTTATAGAGATAAGATGGGGTTTCAGTGAAAAATATTGGGCTAAAAAAATCTAGCACCATGTCTGCCTGGATGCTGCCATTCTTCCCACCATGATGATAATGGAGTGAATCTCTGAAACTGTAAGCCAGAACTCAGAAAAGGCTCACTCAGTAAAGTGCTTGCCACACAAGCCTGAGGATCTGTGTTTGATCACCAGAATCCACACATTAAAGCTTGGTGTCTGTCTGTAATCCCAGCATCATGGAAGCAGAGAAAGTCAGATACCTGGGACTCAGTGGCCAACCAGCTTAGCCTGTTGAGTGTCAGGCCAGTGACACTTGTCAAATAACAAGGTGGGTGACTCCTGAGGAATGGGAGAGGACGTAGACTTCTAATTTCATCTGAACAGACAAATAGACAGGTAGAACACACACAGACACACACAGACACACACACACACACACACACACACACACACACACTCAAGTCCCTTATCAGAAAGTTTTGGACCTAATACTCCTCAAAATTAAGAAATATTTGGTACTTCAGAGCTATAAGAAAATGGATATATTTTTATTTCATAATGTCATCTCCATAATCTAATGCTCTGGTTATTATGAATGTATCAGTTGTTTCGTGACCTATCACATTTGATATACTGTGGGATAATATAGACATCGTAAACTTTACAACAATATGGAAAGAATGTAAGGAGGAAGTGAAAAGGGGGAGGAAGGGGAGAGGGAGGGAGGGAGGGAGGGAGGGAGGGAGGAAAGGAGGGAGGGAGGGAAGAAGGGAAGGAAGGAGGGAAGCAAGCTTGGTTTTAGCTCTGTTTCACTTTTGGAAAAGTGGATAAAGGATGATGGATGGTCTCATATATTATAGAGATCACAGATGAGGAGATGGTAAAATTAAAAACATGTAAAGATAGCATAGCTGGGCAGTGGCCAATTAAAGGGTAGAACAGAAGCCAACACTATGAGAGACCCCTCAAGACCCCTGCCATATTATTACATTTGTCACACTTTTAAAGGAAGTCCAAACAAACAAACAAACAAACAAACAAAAAGTCAGAAGGTGGCAGAGTCTCCAGTAAGACAGCATATGACAACACTGGGTGGAAAGCTGACCTTGAGGCAATGGCTTTTACAAATAGTAGTGAACGTTTCCTTACATTGCCAACCAGTACCTTGGAGAGAGACCATCGCGTTATATTACAGGGCTGTTATAAACCTACAGAGTGGCATAGGAGAAAGGAAGAGCTGATACATGATAGTTGGTAGACTGTGTGGGGAAGGGAGTAAGGGACCAGAGAATGTTGTTTTCATTACATTATAACAAACAATGAAAATTTTGATTGAGATTGTGTATGTGACAGGTGTTATTCTAAATATCTGATGCGTTAAAACAATACTCACTTAATTTCAGTAGCACTGTGAAGGGTCCCAACAACTAAAGCTAGTTTCTAGATGAGGAAGCTGAAATACAAAGCAGCTAGACACGTTTTGTTACAAGCTAAGCAGCCACTGGGTAGTGGAGATATGATCTGAACCTTGGTTTGGCATCCCAAGTTCACACGTAAAACCACAGTCCACATTGCATGTATGCACAGCTTTTCACATTTGCATGCTGCATGAAGATCTGAACCTGAGACCATGTCTCGCCCGTCACTGAACTCCCTGTACAGGACATACAGTTTCTTTGTTATCAGTATACAACATTGAAGGCGATATGGAAAACAGTTACACGCCACAGAAAGAAAGGCTTCCACAGCAGCAGGTGCAGTGTCACCAGAGGCAGAGGATGTGTCAGCATCACCTGTTGTTATTCTGTTTCACTCTCAGTAGAAGAGTACTCACATTCAAAGGGGCAGAACCAAGAGCAGTTACAAGCTCAAAACACATCAGGGAGCTCTCCAAAGGCATCCGTGCACAAAAAAACCCGAGGAGAGAAAAATAGAAACCAGGAGAAGGAGGCAGATGCTCTACCGACAGGCTGAACAGTCAAGATTCTGAAAGTCCTAAAATTGCATCTTGACATACAGACATTTAAAGATAAGTGGACTCTGTGTGTGTGTGTGTGTGTGTGTGTGTGTGTGCACGTGTGTACACATGCATACCCTTGCACGTGTGCATGCTTGCAGATACTAGAGATCAACCTCATGTCTCATTCCTCAGGAGCCACCTAGCTTGTCTGTTGTTTGTGGGATAATGCTCCCCATTGGACTGGAACTTAATTAAGAGGCTAGAATGGCTGGCCTTGGAGCTCTGGGTATCTGCCTGTCTCTACCTCCTTACAACTAAAGTTCAAAGCAGGAACCACAGTGCCCAGTGTCTTAGTTGTGGTTTCTTTGATGTGAAGACACACCATAACTAAGGTAACTCTTATAAAGGACAACATGTAATTGGGGCTGGCTTACAGTTTCAAGGGTTCAGTCCATTATCATCACAGTGGGGAGCATGGCAGCATTCAGGCAGGCATGGTGCCGGAGGAACTGAAAGTTCTATATCTTGATCCAAAGGCAGCCAGGAGAGGACTCTCTTTTTCACATTGGGCAGAGCTTGTACATATATGACCTCAAAGCCCTGCCTTCACAATGACATACTTCCTTTAACAAAGCCACGCCTCCTAATAGTACCACTTCCGGTGGACCAAATAGAGTCACAGCACCACACCCAGGTTTTTCTCCTGGTCCTTCTTCATGGCACTTGGAAGTAAAAGATCATGTTAGTGATCCCACTAAAGTCCAAGCCCTTAGCCTCCAAGCCCTTAGCATCTCTAATGGAAAAATCCAGACTGCACAGGTTCGGAACATCATTTCAACTTACTATATTATGTTCTTTTAGTGTTGTGAAACTGCTCTCTCCTTCTGAAGGATTAAATCTGCTTCATGAGACAGACTGAATTTGACTTGTTCATATTGCACTAAAACTAAAATAAAATAAAATAAAATAAAATAAAAACTGTTATTTTACTGGTTGATAGTCAAATCTTCTACACTGACAGACTTTGATGCAAGCATGCAAATACTGTCCCCATCAACACATTAGCAGAAGTTTGGTGTGCCTGTAGCTGCAATTTTCAATCACAAGAGCGTGAAAGTTTGTCTGTCATTTACAACAGCAACCATCACAGGGGTCATTTTATAAACCACTTAAATACTTAGTGCAGGAAAACAAAAAGTCAGCCCATGTTCCATGTCAGGTAATGCTGACATGATATACTTCCATGGTGCATTTCCTGAGAGCCCTCAATAGCGTGCCTCTGGAGGAGGAAAGAGCCAGTTTCAAGTGGAAACAAATGGTGCCATCAGTCTTAGGACAAGGAGGGCATTAGGCTGACACATGCACCTTTAATATGCATACATTGTAGCATCTGTTCTTTACAGCAACCCACGAACTATTTAATGCAATAATTACCTGTTATCTGCATATTGATTCACTACAGACTGAGGTTTCCTAGGAAACAGGTAGCAATACTCTAATTTTGATAATATAGAAACCAAGATACTGAGGCTTGGAGAGGCACAATGAGTAGGCATGTTTGAGACAAATGCATGAAGATCTGAGTTCATATTCCTCAAAATGCACATGAAAGATCTACATGGTTAATACATGTTCATAACCTCAGGACTGTGTGGGACAGAGACAGGAGGATTGCTGGGATTTTTTGGCCACCAATCTGACTCTAAGCTCATTAAAAGATCCATTCAAGGGTATAAGATAGAGAGAAATAGAGCAGAACATTCAATGCTCTAATATGGTCTCCTCATATGCATCCATGTACATGTACCCAGATATATGTTTGTGCACATACCAAACAAATATAACATACATCACATACATACACACATAAAGCACACATGCAGGCACACACACAAACACATGAACACATATTCACACATATGTATACATTTAAGTACCATGGACTTGAATATTGATATGCATTCATGACACTATTTTGGCACTTTTAGAAAACTGATTTTTTTTTTAAATGATGATCCTCTTTTCTTCTCTCTCTACACCAAGATCATGAGAACACCTGATTTGACAAACATCAGGTGCAGCCTTGGATCTGCCCCTGTCTCTCTCCAGTTTCCTCATCAGTAACAGTACAGCTGAACAAATACAGCCATTTTGTCTCCAGCCATTATCTCCAGCCCTTTATTCTCTTGCAAACTCATAGTAAGCATGTTCATCAAGCACAATAACACAGGATAAATTTGAGAAATCAACGCTCTGAACTTGTAACACATCTTATCCCACAAGACCAAGGCCCTAATCACAGCACATAAAAAGTCTATTTCATGCACTACTATTGGCTGCTTGATTTAGTGTTGGACCAAGGGGTGAAATAAGAAATTTGTTGGAAAATCTGATGTGTTTCTTGTAAATTTAAGTCAGTTAATGCACAAAAGGCCAAATACATCTTCAATAAAAAAAATCAAAAAAACCTTTGTTCATTTTTATAACTTAAGAGTTTGGGTAATTTGGATGCAAATTTGAGACTCCTGGGTACCTTTCACATTCAACCAACACATGATGCAAATATGCAAAATTTTACATCATCAATACACTTCCTCAAGGACCCTTAAATAGTCTCATTTCCTTCTTTCTATGTTTTTTCTTTAAACACATCTTTGCTTTATATCATATTTTCTCAAAGAAATGTCTGTTCTGTGATAAAAATGAGGCAGATGGCGGTTACAGGTTGTTTTGCTGATAGTTTCCTAACTAATTGTTGCATTTGCTTATTGATTTGACAATGATTTATTAAACACCTTCTATGTTCTAGACACTGTGATAAGCACTAGGAATGCAAACAGGCAGACTCACAGTTCTTAGAGGGGAAGCAAAACCTGAGAGAGAAAGGTAGATTTTTAAGAGAAGAAAGGCTAACTCAGATAGTCAAGACGGCCAGGGGAGAAGTCTCAAAGAAGAGACACATAAGGTGAGGTATAAAGTGTAACAGTACCTGAAGAGGAAAAGCTCAGAGACAAATATACAGGCAAGAAGAAAAGCATGAGCAAAAAGGCCCCAGGGTGGGGGCCTATGCCAAGTCTTATGGGAATAAGGATTTCTATTCCAGTAAAAGCAAGACAGAGACTAGACAACAGGCAAAGGTGAGAAGGCAGGAAGGGGAAGCACAGAAGGCCAGATCCTGCATTAGAAGTTCCAAGTGATATTCTAAGAGAGGTAGAGAACCACGAAAGGATTTTATAGATCAGAGTAGATGGGACAAGAAGTGAACAGGTCCTGAGTTTGAAAGTCATTGCCATATCCTGGATCCATTTCAAGCTTTTCTCCCTCAGCAACAAAGTGGGTACTGGTGATGGTTCATCTCCGTCATCAAGTGCACTGCACATAGAATCACCTGAAACCCAAGCCGCTGGGCACTGCAGTCAAAGGCTGCCTCCTCCTCCTCCTCCTCCTCCTCCTCCTCCTTCTTCTTCTTCTTCTTCTTCTTCTTCTTCTTGGTTGGTTGGTTGGTTGGTTGGTTGGTTGGTTTTTGGTTTTTGGTTTTTTGAGACAGGGTTTCTCTGTATAGCTGTGGCTGTCCTGGAACTCACTTTGTTGACTAGGCTGGCCTCGAACTCAGAAAAGGCCTTCTTGATCAGATTGTTTAAAGCCTCCCCTGAGTCTGTATGGCATCTTCAGGTGGCTGACCAAGATAATAGAACATGGAAGAAGGAAACTGATTTTGCCTGCCTGTCTTTTCTCTCACTGGCAAGTTCATGTCTCCTGCTGCTGTGGCATTTCTTCACTAATATAAGAACCTATTTCAGGATTCCATAGTAGACTGAAAACCAGCAGTTCTCCAGGGGTCCTCCATGCCTTGAGCACTGTTCTGAGAGCTGAACAGTTAAGGGATCCTCTGCTGGGAGGCAGCAATTGTGAACAATCGAATATATCCCCTTTTAGCACTGTGGTGGTTTTCGTGAGAATGGACCCAAGGGCTCATATATTTGAAGCTGGGGGCCAGCTTTGAGGTTTCAAAAGCCCAAGCCATTTCTAGTTGGCACTCTGCTGCACACTTGAGTCTCAAGTAGTGAGCTCTCAGAAACTGCTCCAGGGCCTTTCCTGCCTGCCTGTTGCCATGCTTCCTGCCATGATGGTCATAAAATTTTACCCTCTGAAACTATGAGCCCCAAATAAATACATCCTTATATAAATTACCTTAGCCACAGTATCCTAAAGTAGAAATATAAAGTAACAAAGATGCATAAACTTTATAATATATATATTACATATATAATATATATTGTATATGTAATATATGTTATGATACATTTGTTAAGATATATAACATATGATATATAAGATGTATTATATGTAATAATTTATATAACAGCATGTTGTATATTCAATATTCTGTGTATCATAATACTATGATATAGTATATATTAAAATATATTCATTACTCTATATCCTATTTTCTATATTCTATATAATAGATCACAGATCACAGACCACAGATCATATGCAATATGCATCATATTCCATATTTTACAAATTATATATTATATATTTTATATAACACATAATGATATATAATTTACAAATAATATAGAATTACATATTATGTAATATATAATCTGTAATATTTGATATATAACATATGACATGATATATCTGATATGTGGTATGACATATATGTGATATGTGACATATGATGTACATGTGATATATGATATGATATATTCTTATGCTGTATGATATATGATATATTTATATAATTATAAATTTTATATATAATAGATAATACTATATATAAAATATACAATTATATATTGTATATTATGTTATATATTCTATCTGTTCTGTTCTTTTATAGATTCCTGACTTATAGTAGGGCTTTTAGTCAAGGTCTTCTAATCACTTCCAATACATAGAGTCCCAAGTAAAATGGAGCAAGCTGTGGACTCCTTGAATTTCTTGCATTGCCAGTGGTCCTCAAACCATGTGGTCATCTTATGTAGTCACAAACACTTTTTGACTAATAAACTGAAAAACTAGGTAGGGCCATTGAGTATAGACAGGCCATTTGTACTATGTGCCTAGTTATTTTATTGATTTTATTATGAATAGAAAAGACAAGTCAAAATTAAACACTGCATTCTTTAGATTCAGAATGTTAGTTCTTATATTCTTTGAAAACAAAGGACAAAATACATATTATAAGAAAAATTTGGTTTTATTGATTAATCATTATTGAAAATAATCACATATAATCTACTGATTATTAAAATTTAGTTGAAAGAAAATTGAGCCAAATGAATGTCTAATAAGTGCAAATATCCCCAGCATCCCACAGTGAGTAGTTATTTCTGATCATAACTAAAAAGTATTACTAAAGCACCTTAAATAAGTGTTCGAATCAAACTAATGAATTAGGAACATTTCAAGATCTAATATGGCAAGCTATTGTTCTACACATATTATACTTTAATAAGGAAAAGACCTAAGTCGTCCAACATGTGCGAAGAAATTGGTACAAGATGGATTCCTGGATTTTTTTATTATTTTAGTTTGAGGATCTCACTGTGCAGCCTAGGTTGGCTGCCCTAGTTTTATCTATGCTGTTGTAATAAAGCACTTTAAGTAAATGCAACTTAAGAGATGATAAGGTTTATTTCAGCTTACAGGCTACAGTCCAATACTGAGGGGAGTCAGCAGGACCTTAAAGGGGAGACTATAGAAACACGGCTTCCTGCCTGGTTCATAGGCTCGTGTTAGTGACAGCAGTCTCTGTTCCTAAAAAATATTTATTTCAGTTAAAAACGATGTGTATGTTGGTGACCTAGAGCTGGAGCCCCAGGTGGTTTGAGCTGGATGGCAAAGGTGCTGGGAACCTAACTAATGTTCTCTGCAAAAGCTATTCACACTCTCTATTATTATTATTATTATTATCATCATCATCACCATTAATCTTTTTTTTACAGTCTAGTTGCTATCCCCCTCCCATTCTGCCCTCTAACATTTCCTCATCCCATTCCTCCCCACCCCTGTCTCCAAGAGGATGTCCCCACCCCCATACACAACCCCACCCCCACAACCCGCCAGCCCTCTCCATTCTCTGGGGTCTCAAGTCTCTTGAAGGTTAGGTACATCATCTCTCATTGAGACCAGACCAGGCAGCCCTCTGCTGTATGTGTTGGGAGCCTCATATCAGCTGATGTATGCTGCCTGGTTGGTGACTCAGTGTCTGAGGGATCTTGGGTATCAGGACCACCCCAGACCTCCTCCCCTGCAGACATGCCTTCAGGCCAATCCAGTCTGAGAAATCTGTCAATTGAGACTTCCTTCTCAGGTGATTTTAGACTTTGTTAAGCTTACAGTTAAATCTACTGCTAGCCTGGAACTGGCTTCAGTCTTAGGAGTGCAGAAATGGCAAGCATGTGACATCATAGCTGGCAACTCCCTGGGTTTGATTTGGTTCTGAAAAGCAGGAAGTTAGGCCAATGAAGAATAATACAAAAAGAAGGCAGCTTGTGCTTGTAGGGAGATAAGAAAGTTGGCATCATAAACCACTTCACAGTTGGATCTGCCTCTGATCTAGCAAGCTATTTCAAAGCCAAAACTACACACAATCTTCTAGGAAGAAAACAAGTCATAGCCGATTAATTCAAGGTCTCCTGAACACAGAACCTCCCCACAAATAGTGGTTGTAGAAACAGAAACCAATTTCAAGATGAACTACTTGAAAAGAGGAATATATAAGAATACCACACAGAAATACTACCATAAAAAATAAGTTAAGGAAGAGAACTGAAGTATAATGATAGATCCTTTTTCCAATGTGAGGGATTGAACCCAGGATCTATGGTAAACTAACAGCAACTGTGTTACATCCTCAGCCCCGAAGTGTGAGGGTTAATTTAGAACAGGGTAGACAGAAACATAAAGGCATGCATAACTGTGAATGAAACAATAATATGATTGCTCTGCAGTATGATGAAGCAACTTAGAATATTGAACGCAATGAAAGAATACATAGAAAGCAGTGTGAAATGAAAACACAGAGTTCCAAAGATCTGGGGGGAAGTGGGTTTGGTCTAATGTTGCTTATATTATAAAGTTAATTTTGTCCTCCAAAATTGCTTACACGAGTGTCTCACATAGGACACTGAGGGACACTGCCTCCAGTTGGTTCTGATCAGTAAATAAAGATGCCAGCAGCTAATGGCTGGACAGGGCAGACAAAAGCAGGACTTTTAGGATTCCAGAAACATGGGACAGAGAGACACACAGAGATTCACCATGACTCAGAGGCAGTGAGATTGGGTTTAGGAGCTACAGGAAAAAAAAAAAAATCATCCGAAATGTAGGTGGAAGGGGAAAGTGGCCTTATGATGGGGGAAGATACCCAGAAGGTAACAGGGCAGCAAAGATCAAACATAGAATTAGAAGGTGTTAAACCAGGAGTACCAAGGGCAAGATGCTAGCTGAGGGGAGGATTATAAGTGCCCAATCACTGGCTAGTCAAGGCATATCAAAATCAAATGGTGCGTGTTGGGGAGTTTGGGGGGTGCATGCGCACGTGCGCGCACAAACACACACACACACACACACACACACAGACACACACACATGAGAACAAGCACACAAATCCATTTGCAAATTTCATTAGAGAGTTCAGAGAGCTCTATGGGTGGATGGCTGGAAGCTGGGAGCAGAGAGCTGGTTAATTAATTCACTGCTACACTGGGGAGAAAGTGAAAGAGAGAAAAAAGAACCAAAGAATAAAGGTGACTCAGCACAAGAGTAAGAGTATGGCTTCCACTAGCATTGTGTCACACTAGGTCATATGAAGAACAGAAGTAAGGAGAGCAAAAAAAAAAAAAAAAAAAAAAAAAAAAAAAAAAAAAAGAAGGGAAGAAAGGGAAGGTAGAGAAGAGATAAAAAGGAGGGAGTGGTAGCAGAAAGAGGGTGCCTAAGAATATTGATATGAGCAGACACAGACACATAATCAATTCATAACTGCAATATCAAAATAAAACCACAAATTAATGAAGCAGAACAACATTAAGGCATACAAAGAAAATATTTCCAATTTTAGTAAAATATATTAGTCTTCCTGGTAGAAACATGCACCATTCCTGAAGTGGAATTCCAAAGTGTCAGTCCTGATGCATTACTAGAGAAGGCTGAAGTATTCTTGGGGACCCAGGCAAAGTGATAAAGTAAGTTGTAAACATGAAAATAAAGAGCATCGATTCCAGCTCCCCAAAGCAGTATACAACCTCTGAAGCCCCAAAGGACACACAGTTCCATCTTAAAATATCAAGGAGGTCAAAACTCCACTCGGGTCCAAAAAAAAAAAAAAAAAAAATCATTAGCTTTAAATATTAAAGGATTCAGGATTCAAAACATCTTTTATGACTACTTCATGAAGATTCTATTAGGTAGCAAATATATGCCAACAAAGGAATAACTTAAAATAAAATATTACTGCAACAGATCAATAGTGGAAACCAAATCTATTCCAAGGCAGGATTCAGAGTTAAACAAATGCTGGCATTGTCTTAAAGAGAACTCTGCAGTGGTAGAAACACGGGGAATTAGAAATGGTTTGAATGGCAAAAGTTTGAGGATCTAAGACGGAATGTGAAATGCTCCCAGTGATGCTTCTAATATTATTCACAGAGAGACCAAAGGAAATCAATGAAAGCTGATACACAGTGGAAAAGAAGGAGAGACTATTCAGTGTTGCCAAGGTAGTCATAACGAGATAAGAAGCAATTCTACCATAGGATAGAAGGTGGAGGAAAGAGGGCCAGAAGGAAGGCAAAGCTCTTGGCTGTTATTCATAGGGGATTAATGGGTGAGGATAACAGATATCATGAAAAGTTGTTACAAAGATAGTCAAACACACACACACACACACACACACACACACACACACACACACACACACACTATAAAATGCTTCAAGCTCCTTAGAAAAACATGGATATTTATAAGAATCAATAAAACATGAACAGTAGTTTCAATAATGTAAACAACATGGAAAAAAATCTTCAGACCTGTTAGGAAAAAAAAAAAAAAAAGAAGATACCTGTAAAGCAATAAAGAAAAGACAACATGTAAAATATTTGAAAGTAATCAAAACAGAAATCAAACCTAAAGTAGCAAACCTAGAATCAAAGGCACATGTCCTATCACTACTCAAAACTGACCTAATTTCATCAAAAAGAAAAATATTTGTAGAAAGTCTCCATCTTGTATAGGCCTCGTGACTTGGGCTTTTGAATCCAGTACTCTGGGAGACAAAAGCAGGCAGATCTCTGCTCATCTGAAGCCAGGCTGGTCTACACAGAAAGTACTGGGCTTTCTAGAACTATAGGATGAGACTGTCTCTGTCTCAGATTTTAAAAAGAAAAGAAAAAAGGAATGGAAGAATGCAAAGAAATTAAGAATGATCGAGAATAAAATGACAAGAAGAGATCTTGTGAAATCAGTCAGTGTCCCATATAAAGTAAGAACAAGTACACGGAGGTTACTTTATAATTTTAAAGGTACAAGGCACAGAGTGATTCTCATTGCATGTTTACCAGAGAACAGAGCAATGGCCCTTGGGCCAAAATGGCAAATTATACAATACAAAATATCTCAGTGGAAGGGTAAGGACACTAATCCTTCTGCAAAACCTTCAACACAAAATTTGTCTTGCCAACAAGAAGTGCAGGGACAATGATAGAGCAGAGACTGAGGGAGTGGCCAACCAATGATGATGTAACTTGAGACCCATCCCATGGGCAAGAACCAATCCTGACACTACTAATGATACTGTGTTATGCAGACATAAGCTTAGCTCAACTGTACTCGGAAAGACTACACATAGCAGTTGACCAAAACAGATGAAGAGACCCATAGCCAAATATTAAATGGAGCTCAGGGGGTCTTGTGGAAGAGTTGGAGGAAGGGTTGAGGAACTCAGAAGGGTTAGAGACTCCATACGAAGACCAACAGAATCAATTAACCTGGATCCTTGGGGATCTCAGAGTCTGAACCACCCACCAAAGAACATACAAGGGCTGGAGCTAAACCCTAACATACATGTAGCAGGTGTACAGCTCAGTCTTCAGGTGGGTCTCCCAACAACTGGAACAGGGACTGTCCCTGACTCTGTTGCCTGTCTGGATCCTGTTTCCCTAACTGAACTGCCTTGTCTGTCCTCAGTGGGAAAAGATGTCCATAGTTCTGCAGAGACTTGATGTGCCACGGTGTGTTTGTTTGAGGGGAAGAAGGCTCGACCCTCTCAGAAGACAGTGGGGATAGGGAAGGCGCTATGCGAAGAGGGGACTAGAAGGTGAGGGGGCAGATGGAATCAGGATGTAAAGTTAATAAATAAATTAATTAATGGGAAAAAAAGAAATAAATTAAACTGGGCATGCCCATAATCCTAGCCCTTACAAAGTGGATGGAAGAAGATCAGAAACCCAAGGTCAGTTTTGCAATGAGAAAAATGGTATTTTTAAAATTTTAGGTCTTATTCTGAAATGCATAAGACCTCGTGTAAAAGAAAAGAGTAAAGAAAATGAGGCACATTGATATATTACATAAATATGTGCACTAGCTATAATATTTGAATATATATGTTCATATATATATGGATATATATATATCCCCAATGCCTACAATAATCCTGAGATCAATAAATATGGTTCATTAAAACACAGATAAATTTTCTAATATGGAAAACATAATGTTTCTATTTTCAGCTATCTAATGAATAATCTTTAAAAGAAGAAAAGAGGCCTTCTTTAGAGCCCAGAGAAAAGATTTTTTTTAAAAAAATTAAGAAGTAAATGTAGAATTAAACTGAGAAAACCAGAAAAGTCACCCATTAGCTGAATCTCTACTTAATGGCTCTCTATCAAGCAGCCATTCAGTCAAAGAGGCTATTAATAAACTGAAATTACAGAATACCCCAAAGTGGCAATACAATTCCGATGACAGGAACCCAGGTGATTCAGGTAGAGCAGCTGTCTGTCACTGGTCCTGTCATACCTAATGTGTCATTATTACTAGGAAAGAAAAGGAGATGAAGGTATTGAGTTCCAAACACACAAATGGAGAAGCTGATCAGTAGTAGAGATATGAAAAATCAGATAAGGAAAGATGTAAAATATAGCATCAAATGTGCAGCTCTCCCACCCGCTATCTCAGAAACAAACACATGTGTTTGGATAACAAGATATAATGGGACGGCGTGACAGCATCTTCTCAATGTACATCTGGATAAACCGCTATGATCCACATATGGCATTAAAAAAAGACAATGACATATGTAAAATGTAGTCTTATTTATGTAGAGAAAGATGGTGGAGGAGGAAAAACAACAGGGTCAGAACATGAGAAGGTGAAATATGCACTGATCGTAGCTATATAAACTATCTCTAGAAATCGATAGGAGAAAGTGTAAGACATATGCACATACTATACAAAAATATATTAAAATATGGAACTAGCCTGATGTCCTTTTCAAAGCATGTGACAGGAGAAAACTACAGCAGAAGATGCTTTTTGACTGGTGGCCTAATTAGTATTTCAACTTCTAGCAGATATATGAGCTTTGCTTTTGGCTCTGTTTTGGTTTCTTGTTGTATTTTCTTGATCACTGTCCAGGCCATCCTCTTTTACAGTATGGGCTGGGTTCTGCCTTCAGCTCCCGGACTGAACTGATGGAGTATATGCTACAGGGCTAACCCTGTCCATTCCCCTTCCGTACAGTGACGACTTCAGGTATCAAACCACATTCCAATCAGGGACAAAAACTCAAAACTGCTGCTTGACCTGGAGAGGAAGAAGCCAGTCTGACAGTGTAGCCTCAAGGCGTATACACGGAATTCAGTGTCCTGCTCTGGGACATTCATTTCTTCATTCATGCACCTGCCGTAGAGTTGCCCTATAGGACATCTGTATGACTTATGTTTTAATTTCCTAACGTTCCCATTAGTATTTACTTGTCTGAGAATATACTTTGTAGGTGATGGTGGAGGAGAGAGGGAAGTCATTACTATGGCATCTAACCCCTAGGTCTTATACTGCCTTTTCCCTAAAGATCCTCCCCTTATGTCATCTTGTAGAAGGTTCTGTGCCAATCATAACTGAAGAGGCTTGGCCGGTATAGTGGGTACTCTTCTGCATTCTGAACTCCACTGAAATTTGAAAAGCAGTAAACCTGTTGACAGCAGGACTGAATTTAGAATTATATGGTTCTAAAGCCATTATTCTTGGTCTAGCCCCTGAGATCAAGGTTTCACGTGCTAGAGATAAACAGAAAAGGAGAGAAGGAAGAAGCAGAAGAGAGGAGAGAGAAATAGAGGGAGGAAAAGAGGAGGAGGGAGGGTGTAGAGAGGGAAGGAGGATGGGAAGATGAAAGGAGGGACAGACACACGCATGCATGTTAGACATCACATACGGGGGGGGGGGACATCAATAGCTGAAATGACAAAAGAATATACCTTGAACAAAGCTAAGACAACCATTAAATGGACTGGTCACACAATGTTAGGGGCCTCAAGGCCATTTCACACATCCAGCTGCCTCGTATTCTGAATGTGTTTAAACATTAGTTGGGTTTTCTCCTACAGGCTGTGACCAAAGAATTTTGGACTGCCAGAGGGGGAGAGGGAGGGGGGAGGAGAGGGGGGGAGGGGAAAAGAGGGAGGGAGGGAGGGAGGGAGGGAGGGAGGGAGGTTCATTGACTGTTTCCTCCTTGCTTCCTTCCATGACCCCAAAGAATAGGAACATAAGAGATCAGCAAACGTACTATAGTTAATAATTTAAGTTATGCCTTATTCTTTCCAGGCAACATTTCTTTTGACGTTTTTCTAAAAAGGAGGGGCAAAGAGTGAACAACAACAACAACAACAAGAAAAATGTGCCCCAGGATCTTGAACTGCAGGTGGCATCAAAGGAGCTAAAAACCAAGAGGAATGTTCCTCCATTCCTCAGCTTCCTGCTGGGCAACAATTCTTTGTGATAAGAGCCCGTGGAAGACCACTGTAAGTCACAACCATCTACGCTTTCATACTGTTTTCCCTGGTGACAACAGAATTGATTTTCTAAAACTTTCGGATGGCTTTGGAGGCCCGTGAGGTGCAAGACAAATGGAACCGGCAGCATTAATCGCAGCCCTCATTACTCCATCAAGGTGGTTTCGAGGAACAACTCACAGCCAGGGCATTTTGACTTCCAACAGACAGTTGCCAAGGTTTGAAGACACTTTCGGTTGTTGCAGTTGTGGGTAGAATTAAGTATTGTATCTAGCAGATAGAGACCGAAAAGGGGTTTGGGAGGAGTGGTTCTGGAATTACTGAGACCAAGATTTGTAGTAAGAAGATCTGTTTCCAAAACCCTAATTCTTCCATTATAATACTTGGACGTTGAGGTTTCAAAAGGCAGAGATGGAAGGAGGGAAGGGAGGGAGGGAGAAGGTTTTAGACAACCAAACAAATTAGAAATATGTTTGACAATCTCTCACAACAAAAACATTCTGGTTCCAAAATGTGAAGTGACAAAAGTGACAAAATGTGAAGTGACAAAAGTTTGGAAAGCTTTGTTTCAAGGGAGTGAGGCCCTTGTGTGTTGTCAGAGTGAAATATCAGAATGTGGTGTGTGTGCGTGTGCGCGTATGCGTGTGCGTGTACGGGACAGGATCTGTAAACTTCGTCCATTTTCTTGCATCGCAGAGGCTTCTACTGGGCATGCGTGGTTCTGAAGCTAGGTTTATTACCATGCTTGAGGCAAGCACTTGGCCAGTTTTAATTCGGGGCAGCACGTTTTCATCTTGTGAAAGTACTGTGACGTGTCAGGATCCGTTCTTGTTCTACTTTCAGGGCTGGCTTCTGCTTATATGACTCGGATAAACAAATGATTCTCCTAGCCTATGTTGCCTTGTGCTAATTTCCCTTGCCTTCCTGCCTCACCTCCCATACAGTGTGCCTCTTCTCATCACTATTAATAACTAAGCAAACTTCCAAAACACCTGGGGCCACACTTCGGCACATCGTGAGAGACTCTCAGAAAATGTATTCTAAACAAACTCATTAGCAAAATACACATGCCCAGATAACATGCTTAAGAGAAACCAGGCAGAGAGGAGAGAAAGTGTGGGTCCACTAGTAGTTCTCTAATGAGCCTGGAAGTGCCTTAACACAGAACCAGAGGACACAGAACCAACATCTTTCATTGTCAAGAGTCCTCCATGGAGATGTCCTGAAGAGCAATGGTTATCCCAAAATGAGTTAGTGAATATTAAGACGTCCTAACAAAGTCTGAATGCTCACAGAGTTCTATGTGGTAGCCAAAATGTGAGCCACACTATTTTTAAAAATTAGTTTGAAAAGAATCAGCTAGCATAGGATTCTCAGAACCAAATCCCAGCTAACAGTTTACAGTGAATCACTGTGTGTCCCTGGTGGGTGCACCACCATGCTTCTTCTGTGTATACTGAGTGCTTGATTATTGGGGTTGTGGTGGTAAGAACAGACAGGGGTTCAACCTATACGTTTCTATTATAAGGAAGTAGAGATAGACTTAGATGTGCATGGGAATAAAAGGATTGTGAACTGTGACCAGCCTAACGAAGGAGACAAATACAGGGTTGGCACAGAAAATACCTAAAGATATTAGGCAATGATTTCAGAGACATAAAAGCCTTGGGGCTATTAAGAGGCAAGCAGAGAAATTCTGCACACTATTATTCACCAGTTAATGTATAATAGGTGTTTGTCCAGTAATTCCTAAAGTGGTACTTTGTTTTGAAATTAATAAACACAGAGTACTTGTCAGTGTATCAGTTGACGCCTGAGAACAGAACTTTGAACTGCATTGCAGCCTTTGTGGTACACTTTAAATTCACCCGATTAACTTTTGTGGCTGCATAATAGTTCACAGTGCAATTCGCTAATATTTATTTAATCATGAACCTGTGGTTGGACATTTTGGTTGTTTCTGGAAACATCTTTATTTAAGCCACTTATGTAAACATCAGATAATATTAAATACTTACTACATGGTAACAGAATTATTAATGCTATTAAAAGAATTCTCACACTCCCCTTAAAGATGTGTCAAGTTATCACCCTCCTTTTAATGAACAGGGAAATGAGGACATAGACATTGAGAAATGTGGTCAAGGCTATACAATGGAAAGCAAGTGTCTGTACACTGAAACACAGAGTCAGAAACCATGATCTGCTATCCCTCTTCCTAAGGGGTTGAATTCTAGATTTTGTATTCTGGTTAATTTTTTTTAAATATACTATCATTTAATATTTAAAGTCAACAAAAATATTTTTAGCAGTGATTTGCAATTAAAAAAATGTCTCTAATCACTGTATCCATTGAGTGTTAAAAATAACAAAAAGCAGGTCATGCTTCTGAAAGACTCTGATTGGCACATTCTACTATAGAATAGCCAATAAAGTACCAAGTCCTCCATCACCTTGACCATATCTTGGGAGTCTGATGCATCGGCGGTACATATCTAATTCCATGATCTCATGGCAGCAAGTTAGAAGCTAAGGTTTTGCAGTCACTCTACTTGGAAACCCCAAACTGCTCAACACATCTCAAAGAAGCACAAGAGGCCCAGATAATTGTCCATTGCACCGTTTTGGGGGGCATTGTCAATGTCCCAAGGTCTCATATTTCAAGGTGTTCCTTAGAATGTTGGAAGAGTGCAAATGGAGGTATAAAATACAAGTCAAGAACACAGGGTGTGGAGTCAGGTAGCCCAGGGTGGCATGTGTGCGACCAATGCCCACAGGCTGAGTCTGTTTGTTAACTCCCTCACTTGTGAACTGGGCACTCCATCAGGGTTTTCAGGAACTACTTCACAGGTGTTAGCAGTGTTTGTGAGTTGTGTATCATTTAATATCTTTATAGAACTTGGCATGATGTTGACAGAGTTAGCATTTTATAAGTAGTTACTGCATTATAGATTCACCTTTGGGTCTCTGTAAGCTCTCCGCCTTACTTACAAGTCAAATACCAGAAAGTCCTACCCAAGTGAACGGAGGAAACCCTCCGTGGTTCAGTTAATGCCAGTGTTTCATCCTCAAGGAAACAGATTCTTTTTCCTTTTCTCTATTTGCTTCCCCATATTTCCTATATCATTTTATTATTTATTAAAAATAGCAATAAAAACAACTCACTTTAAAAATAACTTTTACCATTTCAAATAATGAGAGGAAACTGAATGGCTTAGATTAGATTGTAAAGATAGATGTCACCAAGGTTATTCCTGGTGATGTAATTCTAGTTTCTTAACCTCTCTAGACTGATCTGTGACCACCGTAACTATGCATATTGACAATATCATCCTTGGCACCAAATGCTGCCATACCAGCAGGACAATTCTAAGACTGCTCTGACAGTCACTCACTGCCCTCTCGTATCCTACGGGCTCAATCGTAGCTGTTCTGTATTTCCTAAGAGAAAAAAAAAAGACGCTATAAAATACTTCAATGGAATCGTGAGATCGGCATCAGCGCCACAGTAAGAAAACATTCAATTAAGGAATTCACCGTGTTGTTTTGTATCACTTTTCTTCTGAAATCCTTGAGAGTCACTCCTCCCCTTCCCGGAAATCACAGAATGGCGAGGACACAGCCTTCACACTGGCTTTCCAACCCACACACTGGATGAAGGTAGAGACTAAAGGAAAAGCAGTGACTTGATGTTCCATCGGTTTCCAGGCTCAGAATTTACCTTCCCTCATCCAGAGAAAGGTTCCTTCTGCAACTGTCAGTCTGCATCCTGCTACTGATTGCCGGAACTACCCCACAGCAAGTCTCGGAACCCTGGGGGAGTTTTAGAGCCCTTTAGAGCTGAGGCAGACTCGATGACCTTTCAATCCAACAATGCTAAAAGACACTGCTGAAAAGGGCTTTGAAAGCACAGCGAGAAGCAAGGCACTGCCCGCAACTGTTGTTTGCTCACCGCACCTCGTTCTTTCAAAGACTCTCGGTTCTAAATGTTGCAAAGAAGGGCTTTCCAGGACTGTCTGCGTCCAATAGAAAAGAAGGCAAAATTGAAGCTAGCTGTAGGATTCGATTGATTGATAAGATGAAGATTTGGGGGAGGGAGGGGGAATCTGAATGTTAAAACTTTGATTAAGTAGATCACCCACCAAATGATCAGAGGTAGCTAATGCCTGACTAGTCACAGCGCCTAGAAAACGAGAGATTGTGTGATTAGCTTGATTGTGACTGAAGGGATTCTTTAATTTCTTCAAGAGCTTAGCCTATCTTTATAATCAGTGAACACTGAAAGGTGTGGCCGTTGCCCTGTGACAATGAGACATTGGTGAAGGCTCGAGAGACATAGGTATCCCTCTAACTCCAGGCAGTGGCCACAGTGGTTCAAACCCTAGATCCCATCACTGAACCTTTGGTTGGACTCCTGTCTTGGTTACTTAAGTCTGCACTAGCTGGACAGAGACGCTGGCACCATTGAAACACGTCGGGCAGTTTTCTGGGAGTTTCTGAGGTTGCAGATGCTCTCCTTTAAGAAGAGTGAGGGTTTCCCCTACAGATGAGGCTCTTGTGACTTTTAGATGTAAAGACCCCAAAATGTTACCCAGGGAGCCATCTTTCCAGCCACTCCCCCCCAACTGATTTTTTTTTTTTTTTATGTTTTTTATTTCTTTTGACAAGTTAATTAGGGCTAGGATAACAAAATGTCCCTGAACTAGATCCCAGACCTGAAAACATATGCTTCTTTGACTCTGCTAGCTATAATTGCAAACAGTTCTTTTTTTAAAAAAAAAAATTCAGATTTCTTAAATGAGCTTCAGGTGCTTTGCTTTATGATGAACTCAATCTAGAGAAAAAAATGTAATTTTTTTTTTGTAGTCCTTAAAATGAAAAAAAAAAAAAGGCCTATAATTCGAGCAAGAAGCATGGAGAATCAATTGATTAGCCTCATCAGACGTTTGATAAGATTATAAGGCAGCAGCCGAAGGGTGTGCACAGACCCTACTTGCATCTCTTTAGGAAACAACTGTGTTCCAAAGATTTCAAACCCTAACCACACTTAATGTATCTCCAAGTAAGGGATGCGTGGACCATTGAAATGTTCTTTCCATTGGTCCGGATCTGGGCTATTTTCCTCCCGTCTGTTAATTAAAAAGCAGATTCTAGCATACATCCCATTTCAATAATGGACTAGATAGTTAGCATAGAAGTTGGAGACCAATAAACAAAATGCTTGCCGTACTCTGAGTCTAATCTCTCCGACATTAATGCTGCCAGTCAGACTGCGGAAAGATTAAGTACCACAAAGAAACATACTCATTAGCTTTTAATGATCGTCACAGACAGATACCATGGCTTTAAATTGCTTTTCAGAGTCTGGATTCTATTTTTATAATCAATGTTCTAGCTAAACATTCATCATTATGAAGACAAATCCTGTAAGTCACACACATATTTCTGTCTCCTTATGACAGACATTGATTTAGAAAGGAAAGACTAGATCCAACTGTCAGGAAACAGCTGGTCTCTTCAGATAAGGAAGCCATTGAACTGGCTTTTAATACTGTAAGAAAAAAAGGAGCAAGAAGGGGGAAAAAAGAGAGATTTACTGTATAAACAGACAACAAACACCTGAACTACCTACATGAGACAAGACAATTTATAATTCACAGACTATAACTTAATTATTACATTTCTTGATAGCTGGCAAGAAACTGTGGGCAATTTTTTTCTTCCCCAATGAAAGCCACCTGCTTTTTTGCTATTGACTGCAAACTGAGATGATCTGAGAAACACATCAGGTGGCATAAAAGAGTTAAAGACTCTTAAAGCCTGATGTATAAACTACAGCACCTGGTAGGCCGCCCTTGAAAGCCCAGGTAACATTAATAAATAAGCCCAGAAAATTACTTGGTTTGCCGCTCAAATTAATAGCCCCGGGATTCAACCCGCACAGATGCGCCAGGCTCCCAGGACATTCCCAGAGTGCCTCGAACCGGATCCCTGTTTGCTCGGACTTCAGCTGCAGAAATGAAGGTGCATTTTTACTTCAGTTGCCAAGAATGTTCCTTTTTGAAGAAACTTTAATCAGAATCTCTCTTTCCCAGTTGTCCTAATATAAAAATCTCTGCTGGAACCTGCATAACCTCAAGATTTACAGAAAAGCCTATACCACCGCTTCTGTATTTGAAGCTAAGAGTTGCCTCAAAATGAAAATATGCACCGATGAAAGACAATGCCAGGCCTTTGGACTGTTTTCCCAATAGTCTTCTTTGGCTAACAATGTTAAGAAGCAGACTAACGGACATGATGACTCTGGGTCTGTAAAATAGGGTGGGACTCTAACGATGCAGATGGCCAGAGTAAATGGAAGGTGAAACGAATGGGTTTGTTTGTTTGTTTGTTTTCCAGTGCTGGGAATCAAACACAGGGCCTTGCGCATGCCCACAACTACAGCAACCGTTTGCTACCCAGCTACACCACTGGCCCTTGTTTGCATACACGGAATTTCACCATGTGAACCTTGAACTCTCAGATGAACCTTGAACTCTCTATGTAGCCCAGGCTGGCCACGAACTCATCTCCTGCCTGTCTCTGCCCGGTGACTGTGCACTACCACACCCAGCAGATCCTCACTGTGTACAAACTGCAGGAAGTCAACAATGGATAGCATAGGCTCTTTGTTCTCCTTTCTTCCTCCCTAATACATGTTTTGTCCTTGTGTAAGGAAAGGGAATTTGGGCAATATGCCTCTAGGATTAAATGAGCCAAATATTAATTTTCAATTAGCACCACTCCTGCATGGAGCAGTCATTGACGTTTATAATATTGACCTGAAGACTAGCCCCACATCATTAGTTTTGGAGGGGATTAAACTCGGTTTTATGATTTTTTAAAAATAAAATAAAATAATCTAGCTTCCTAATTCTGGTTATTATTCTTTGATGCTGTGACAGGTTTGATAACATGATCAATGACGAGGAAAACCTGCATAGTCTTCAAAACAAACGAACAAACAAACAAAACTAATAAAAGTTATAACTAAGTTCAAAATGGTTGTTTCTGATTTAGAGTTACAAATGAGCAGTCTCCCATTATGTTTTATTGAAAACAAGTAGCAGTGTAATGCATTATTAGTGACAGGGTAGTCATGAAATTATCCATAATCCTACCATGCAAATACAATTACCGTATTTGCATTCAAAACTGCAGCTCACTGTGTGCATCCCGAATTCTCATCCTATTTTCAAAAAACAAAACAAAATAAAAACAAAAAAACCAGGAAGGTGTAGGCAGAGTTTGGAATCTAGAAGAGTTTGGAATCTAGAGAGTTTGGATATAGAGAGAGGAGAAGGAAAGAAGCCACCAATGATGACGAGAAGGAGGAAGAGGAGAAGCATGCAGGATGCAGGATGTGAACAGATGAGCAATTTAGACAACATGGTGGCACAATATGGGATAAAAAGAGATGGAGAGTAATGGGAAGGACAGAATTAGAGGAAGATTAAGTAAACAAAAATGAAGTGGAATATTCCCAAATGAAGATTTTGAAAAGTCTTGGCTATGAGATTGGTGTGATACCTGATCAGGTAGAGGAGTCTATATGAAGGTCGAGTGACATGAATTTGATTAAATCCTGCAAATGGGCAGGAGAGAACCTAAACCCACAATCTGACCTCTGACCTCTATGTGCACACTGTGTCAGGCATGCATCTATACACACACACACACACACACACACACACACACACACACACACACACACAGATGTACACAGGTATATACCATACATACACACACATTATATATATATATATATATATATATATATATATATATATATATATATATAACGTAAAAGTTTTGGACATTAGTAAGATAAAGGATCCCAGACATAGACAGAGCTTCATGTGGGTGCTTTGAGCTCCCTGCCCCATAATCCGACATATGGTGTCAGCCCCAAGATCACTCCTGTGTGACTGGGTCAGCACTCACATTCAAGTTGTAAGTCTGAGAAAGGAAGAGGGAAAGCAGAAATATGTGGCATCTCAGCACTTGATGGGCTATTCAAATTGTTTTCCTGATATTTCCCACAGCCTTCCTCTTATTCCCCACAAGCCAGCGATTAGCCACAGCCTTCAAGAATAGGCAGCTCTTGGGTACCACCAGACTGTCTAACAAAAGGAAAGGTGGACTTCAGCTTGTGCTAGACTGTGAATCTTTAAATTCACAATGGCATTTATTGTCCGTTCTGAAGCACAGCAACGTGGACGCAGATTGTGTCTGATGAAACCCTGGCTCGGCCTCTGTGACCTTGTATAAGAGTCTCTGTTCAGCTGAGATTTGATGCACACAGTGCCTGCCACAGAACTGAATACTTAAGACGGGATGGTGAGCTCATGTATCTTCAACTGTTAGTTTATCCTAGAAATAATGGTATGTCGCTCCCTGGAATTCTGTATCTCTTAGATATATGTATGTAGAAGCAAATCAGACTCATAACAACATTTCTTTAGCACCTTTGATGCCCATGGCAAAAATTTTCTACAGTTTTGACATCTGAAATTTGACAAGTTTTTATATTCCTGCTGTGGTTTTGTGACAATCCCGTGTCACTTTATCTTTGCCATGTGAAACATTAGCTAGGGCTGTACTGTTCTTTGATATCCAAAGGTTATACAATGATATTATATAGTGATGAGACTTTAAAAACCATCAAACTGACATTTTTGTGACTGTTTGGATCCAGTAGAAGTAATACCAGTAAGGAGGGTAAGAGAAGCTCTAGGCTTAGTAACGCATAACCCATACTCCAGTACTCACTAAGCTGAGGCAAAAGAAATTTGAGGCCAGCTTAGGCAGCTTAGCAAGAAAGACTGAAGAACAAAGTAAAGTAAAAGTAGGTAGGTGCAGGTGGCAGACGTATACAAAAATATCCCAATCCAGAAATACAAGGCTTGGGTTAGGGTAAGTCACCATTAGCAACCTCAGAACCATCCTATGCATCACGAGCTGTTGACCAATGGCCCTTTAGTGGTCTTTTCTCTCTGGCTAGTCAAGGCTACTCTTCATCTCAGGAAGCTAGGGTTGAGTCCGTGGTTTGTTTGGAAATTTAATCTGGCTATCAGCAGCTTGGTGAAGTCTTGTGTTCTTCTCATTTTAACTTGAGAGAAATGTCATGTTCAGGAATATGTGAAAACCAGTCTGGAATTTCAGACCAGTGAGTAGCTGCATTCTGACCCAACTTCCATTCTGCCTCTTTGAGTTTCTGCCAGCTCATTTAGAACGTTATTGATTCTACCCAACTCTCACAAATGAACTCAAACAATTGGGCTGCCTAGGAGAGACGTGCAGACAGCAGAGGCAACCTCATCTCTCACTGAAGGATCTGAGCGTCTTTGATGACGGTCTTCTTTGTTAAGATTGTGAGGGGACAGATTCATCTTCCTGTGGGCAGGGTGAATTTGACAATTGTTTCCATGAGCAGTGCTGAGCATGTGCTGATGTGCACAGGGAATTAGAGGGCTTGCTTTGGAATGATATTGGGGTTGTTTTATTTTTACAGAAAGAATAAGATTTTACTATTCTTTTCCTTCATGATGATGGTAGTAAGGTTGTGTGTGTGTGTGTGTGTGTGTGTGTGTGTGTGTGTGTGTGTGAGTGGGGGAAGGATCCAACTTCCTTTTTAAATCATATCTCTAGGGGAAAGGAATCCATTGAATCCATTGATCAGGTCTTGTTCTAATGACCTACAAAATTTCACAACACTGTGAAATATTACCGACAGAGTTGACATCAGTCATTTAAAAAAAGGGGGTTGGAACTGCCATTATTTAGAGAGTCGTGTTTCCTGTACTTCAGTTGCTTAAAATTGAAAAGATATTAATCCACAAAAATTTCTTTCCAAAAAAATGGAATTAGATGATCTATAGGTATGTATAGAGCTTATAGGATCAGTTTCAGCCATTGTAATCTGCCCTATACAAGTGGCTATCATATGTCACAGGAAAGATGAAAGGGATAATGAAGAGAGTCTGTCAGTGCAGATTTCCCACCTTGTGAAATAACATCATTGTTCTAATATCAGCACTCACTCACTCACTCACTCACTCAACCTTTGAGATTCTTTTAAAGTGCATCCCCAGTTGTGTAAATCTCCCCTTTGTTCCCCATTAACCAACCAAATTAGCCATTACAAACCCTCCTGGACAGGGGAGGTTACCACAACAGACCAACCAAGTAACTTCCGAGATCCTACAAGTGAGGCTGAACCAAGATTTGAATCAAGCACAAACAGAATTGGGTTTGCTTACACACAAGTGTGATGAGTCAGAAGGCCTCATAGCCACTGATCTTGCAGAAGCTCAGGGCAGCACAGCAGTGACATTTGTTCCTTATTACTTCTAGCTCTAGTTTGTAGCTTGTACAGAATGATTTAAATCTAAACGATTGTCTTCATATATATATATATATATATATATATATATATATATATATATGTGTGTGTGTGTGTGTGTGTGTCTGTGTGTGTCTGTGTGTGTGTCTGTGTATGTGTTAGTGTAATTAAATATACAGTATTTATAATATAGAATTTAAATATATAATATTTATAATATAGAATATATTCTATGTAATATTGAAAAGTGATATATGAATACATTGGATATATATATGATATAAATATATATACTCATATCATATATATTCACACAATACTATTTATGTGTTTCAGAACTAACAAAGAAATGTTTAAGAACTCATCCAATAAATATGGCACTCTTGATTAAAATATTTTGCAGCCTCATTTGAAAAACAGCATTTCCAATCTGGGAATAAAGATGTGTTAATTACACTTTGCCACCATTACCTTTGAAAATGTGAACTTGAATTCGGATGAGGTAAGAACTTTCGGTACATCCTAGTCCTCACCCCTCCCTACATTTGCTGCCAAGCCAGCTTCATCCATTTACACTGGTGCCCTGAACCACAAGAGCTTGTCTACTGTCTCTCTAATAACAGTCTGCACACATTCGGCCACTTGAATGCAGGAGTTGTCAGCTTACAAAGTCCAGAGCCGAAAAACATGACACAGGAAGGGGAATTTGTAATATTAAGATTCTGCTTAGTGTTATCTACAGCTCTGGAACTTGGGGAAAAAAAGACACTTGTCAGGTGAAGCAAAATAATGATGTTTAAAACATTCCCATCCCTAAATGAATGAGATTCTACAAATCTCCCCATCTTTTCACCTACAAAAACAACTGTATACAACATATCCCATACATTTGGAATAGGGAAAAAGGTCAGAGATTTTTGCAGGTAAAAGCTCGGCTATTGAAAAAGATAATATTCAAGAGAGAAAGGGCTGCTAATAACTACCCTTCAGGTGACACTGGCTAGTAAATTTAAATAAGATCATCCAAATCAGTCTAACAAGTCTTCGAATTTCCCCCCAAGTCCCTGGGCAATAGCAGTTGTCTTTGTCACATTTATTAATTCAGTCAGTAAATAATACTTCCCAATGTCCACTCTTGAGTCACATTCCCTCTTATTTCTACTCTACTACTGTGAAAAGATACCAAGGCCAAGGTATCTTGTAGAAGAAAGCATTTAATTGGAGGTTTACTTACAGTTTCAGAGGGTGAGTCCATGACCATCACTGGGGGAAGCGTGACAGGAGGCATGGTACTGGAGCAGTAAGTGACAGCTTGCATCTGATCCACAAGCAGGAAGAAGAGGTGAAGGGAAGGGTATGACTTGGGTTTTTGAAACCTCAAAGCCCCCCACCCCCAAGTGATATACCTCCTTCAACAAGGCCACTCCTCCTAACCCTTCCCAAACAGTCCCACCAACTGGGCACCAAACATTTAAACATATGAGCCTATGGTGTGTGGGGGGGTTCTCATTCTAATTCAAACACTGCATCATGAAGTAAAATGGTCAAAACTACCTCATTGGAGCAAGGATATGGCTGGGTTGGTAAAGTGCTTGCCCAGCACACAGAGGCCTTGGGTTCGATCCCCAATACTACAAATTGCTCATCTAAAAAGAGAAAGCTAGATAATAAACAGACATAGAAAATAAACAAGTAAACATAACGTAGAGGTTTAGAAGGGTGATCTGTGGTTTACTAAAGGAGTGATATAGGAGGGCAAGAACCACTCTGGATGTCACTAAAGGTTTTGACAATGTGAGAGAGCTTATATGTCAGATGAACTTTCAGTCTTTGACTCCATGATTTTGAGATGACGCAGACCCCATCCACTTGTTAGCATCTCTTGCACTTTTGCTCTGTTCCTCTCCCTTTATCTGTTTCCTTCTGGACATCCTAAACCTATTCGTTGTGGATTTAACGTGTTTGCATACTTCTTTGTTTTCACTCCAGGAATGGAAGCTCGTTAATGGTTAGTGTTTATCCAATTAGTTTTCCTGCCAACCCAAGAAATATATAACAAACCGGAGAACCATCCTGGACCTGCGTTCATCTCCATTCGCTTTCCACCTTTTCCTCTGCATCACTGGGTCTCAGCATAGATGCTGAACCGTGGCGTGGCTACTGACCAGCCAGTGCATTGTAGCTCATTACCTCATATGGGCAGCTGCTACAGATGCTGTCCACTCAAGCAGCAAGAACTTTGCCTGGTGGTAGTTTACCCAAAAACGCAAGAGAGATTTCTGCATTCACTTTCTGCTCAGGTCATGATGCACCACATTCTGAGGCAAGTGTGAACACAGATGCCGGAGGAAAAGCGTGGCGTTTGTGTTATTTTCAGTTTCATTTCAGGCAGAGCTGAGAAAGCAACCATTCGGTTTAGGGTTCTAACCAGTATGTTTTAGTGGTGGGTGCTAAGGATAATGAACCGCTTCTCTGTGCTTGTCACTAAAAATGGCCAAATCATTATAGATCTTGGTACTGCCTAATGGCCTGAGACAACAGGGTTTGGCAAATGAGCATTTCAGAGCTCAGTGACTCTCTGAACACAGGCTAGACCATTCAGGTATTTAAGTGCTATCCACAGCCTCTTCAATTGAGCAAATGGGTCTATAATAATTAAAATACTGTAAACACAGTGACACTGTCCCTGAGCTTTTCGAGAGAGGCGTTTTACTCCTGTGGGGGGAAGGAAATGAGGTGTTACCTTGTTAGAGAATGAAGTTTGCATGGGGAAGCAGCCTGGCAAGCTGGAGAAAGAGCTTCATTTGTGAGCACAAGCCCCTCAGATGCCCTCATCTGCAGTCCCAGAAGTGTCTATGACAGGGGCAGAAGAGGTGACAGCATCTGGGTTCTCTACTGCTCCTTTCTGCCACTTTCCGTCTCAATGGACAGACTCCACCATGATGTCACCTCTATACAAGAGCTCAACGCACTAGGGAAATACACACTAGTTTCTATTTTTAGAACGATTGTAGACATGTATTTCACGCACAGAAATGCCTCCCTGCTCCGTCCCTTTTGATTGATATACTCTGCTTTCGCAAGAGAAACTGTTATTATCATCTCATCTAGAAAGAGAATATCCGAAGAAACCACCTTGGTCCGTTACTGTCATCTTAATTCAGAACATACGGGAGGGAAACTTTCTGTGGCATTAAAAGAAAACTAAGGAACAAATGCTGTTATCATTAATTATAGCTCTGAAATGTTTTTTGCTGCCCTTCCACGAAGGTGATATGAGGAGGCCAAAGCAAAATATAAGAGTGGCCCCAAAAGTAGGTCAGGGGGTGGCAGTCCTGCAGTCTCTTGCTGAAGTTTAATTAGTTGAAGTTCTGAGGTCTGAGAGAAACTATCTGTGAAGCACAGTAAATTGACTTGCAGGAAATAAGGGGAAAAAAATCCTTCTAGGGACTCTTTCAAGAAGATATGACCTAAAAAGGGATGTGGTTGATGTTTGATTGACTGTTTGGGGAATGTCATCTCCTAAGGGACAGGGTTTGTGTCTTTTTTCATTAATTCCAGAGTTCAACTGGCCTTAGGCACTTACCCAGTAAAGATTTAAACCATTCATGGAATGAGGAAAAAGGGATGCTAGCAAGGCTGGTAGTCCCTTGCTTACAGGGAGGATCTGATTCACCAAAATTATATATTTAAAGGTGGACTCTTATCTCTTCTTTCCTCAGGGGATGGGGGTGAGGGCAAGAACAAGATAGTCCAAAAACGTCCTTAAAGGCACGAAGTTTTTTCTAATGTTTCATTAGAATCCCTCTTAATCTGTCAAATGTGGGAGCTGAGAGCAGCTGCTTAGAGTCGCGCAACGAGCGACACCCGGCTCTCATGAAGACATTGATTAAGGCCTTCTTCTCTCCAGGGTTCACATCCTGGGGAGAAAAACGTAGGTCTTCAGCCTTTCCTCACAAGCCTTTTCCCCAACCCATTAATAACATTTAAAAATGATGCCTTGGTGACTTACTCTGAGCTCTCAGCACCCTTAGGCGGTCAGAGTTACAAGTGGGGAAGCAGTGCCTTTAGATCACATGTCCTTGGTTTAAGCAGAATTGTTCCTGTATTTGATAGAGGGACTAAGTGTCCCTACTTGACAAGTGAGTAGTCCTCAGAAATCAGGACTAAGATCAGGGAAGACCCCATGGATGTCACCAGAAGGCTGATCACCCTACAAACGCAAGCCTGCTGTGTCCTGCTTCACAGGGAGGTATCAGGGATGACCCTAGGGCTTGATCGCTCTGCACTTCTCTCAGCTTCTGGAGTGGGTTCTGAACCTCTCAACATGAATGTGGACCTTAGATTGAAATCATAAACAAGGCTTATTTGGAAGCCAGGCACACAACACTCTTACAGAAGCTGCTTGCAGCAGCAGCAATAGCAGCAGCAGCAGCAGCAGTAGCAGCAGCAGTAGCAACAGCAGTAGCAGCAGCAGCAGCAGCAGCAGCAGCAACACTCGCAGCAGCAACAGCAGTAGCAGCAGCAGCAGTAGCAGCAGTAGCAGCAGCAGCAGCAGCAGCAGCAGCAGNAGCAGCAGCAGTAGCAGCAGTAGCAACAGCAGCAGCAGCAGCAGCAGTGGCAGCAGTAGCAGCAGCAGCAGCAGCAGCAGTAGCAGCAGTAGCAGTAGCAGCAGCAGCAACACTCGCAGCAGCAACAGCAGTAGCAGCAGCAGCAGTAGCAGCAGTAGCAGCAGCAGCAGCAGCAGCAGCAGCAGCAGTAGCAGCAGCAGCAACAGCAGTAGCAGCAGTAGCAGCAGTAGCAGCAGCAGCAGTAGCAGCAGCAGTAGCAACAGCAGTAGCAGCAGCAGCAGCAGCAGCAACACTCGCAGCAGCAACAGCAGTAGCAGCAGCAGCAGTAGCAGCAGTAGCAGCAGCAGCAGCAGCAGCAGTAGCAGCAGTAGCAACAGCAGCAGCAGCAGCAGCAGTGNAGCAGCAGCAGTGGCAGCAGTAGCAGCAGCAGCAGTAGCAGCAGCAGCAGTAGCAGCAGCAGCAGCAGCAGCAGCAGTAGCAGCAGTAGCAGCAGCAGCAGTAGCAACAGCAGCAGTAGCAGCAGCAGCAGTAGCAGCAGCAGTAGCAGCAGCAGTAGCAGCAGCAACAGCAATAGCAGCAACATCAGCAGCACCAGTGTGAGTATTACTGTCTGGGGCAGGGGTGTTCTTGGCATGGCAGGGGTGTGGTTTGTATTATACATTGTTTTGCAATAAATCTGGCCTCTGCACACCTTCCCAACTGTATCGAGCCCTAAACAGCTCTGGAGACCCACTTACTGCTCTCCTGAGCATGCCTTCTTAAAATCTTTTCATTCCCAGCCTTCTTTTGGCATGAAATTTTTTATACAACCCTCAGCATAAACTTTATGAACTAGGTATACAAGTAAAACATTTATCGATAGTGAATCACAATGAAATTCAGAACAAATATGTTTTTTTTTACCAATTTATTAAAGATGAAATACAATTTGCATACTAATAAGGTGCTTCATCATTTTGCATAGAGATCTAAATCTTGGCTGAATATTTGATGCTGCAGGACCTAGAGCACCTTCAACAATTTTTCAGACTGGCATGGTACTTTTGTTTTTTAATTGTCAGTGTTGAAAATGATGCTTTCCATAAATACTCAGACAAAAATGCAGAAGCATGTTTAGGGCCACTTCAGAAACTGTTGAAAGTTCTATTCTCAAGCCAAGGTTCATTAATGCGGTTGATTCAGTGAAACTCAACTCTGCAACCCAAATGAGCTTTAAATTTTTCTATTAAATTTGTCCAGTTTACATCCCCAAATTGGTACCAACGTACTCCCTCACATAGATCCCCCCCCCATTCCTCGCTCCTCTTCTCCTTTGAGAAAGAAGAGCCCCTGTCTAGATATCTACCCCCACTCCCCCCGTACGAGGCCCATCATCTCCCACTGAGACCAGACAAGACAGCCCAGTTAGCGGAATAGGATCAGATCCACAAGCACACAGGCAAGAGATTCAGGGACAGCCCCTTCTTTTGTTGGGGAACCCACACAAAGATCAAGCTACTCATCCACTACATATGTGCAGGGGGCCTAGATCTACTTTTTAGTTGGTGGTTCAGCCTCTAGGAACCCTTAGGAATTCAAGTTAGTTGTCTCTGTTGGTCTTCCTGTGGTGCCCCTATCCTCTTCCAGTCCCTGGATCCTTCCTGCAACTCTTCAATATGACTCCCTGAGCTCCGTCCACTGTTTGGTGATGAGTCTTTGGAGCTCTTTCCATCAGATACTAGGTGGAGCCTCTCAGAGGACAGGTATGCTAGGCTCCTGCTATGCATGTCCTTTTGGTTCTGGGTTACCTCACTCAGGATGATATTTTCTAGTTCCATCCATTTGCCTGCAAAATTCATGAGGTTTTTGTTTTTAATAGCTGAGTAGTATTCCACTGTGTAAACAAACCACATTTTCTTTATCCATTCTTCCATTGAGGGATATCTAGGCTGTTTACAGTTTCCAGCTATTATGAATAAGGCTGCTATGAACATAGTTGAGCAAGTGTCCTGGAGGGATGGTAGAACATCTTTTGGGTATATGCCCAGAAGTGGTATAGCTGGGTTTTGAGGTAGCACTATTCCCAATTTTCTGAGATACCACCAAATTGTCAAATGACAATTTTTAAAGACAAATATTTTAACACAACACAGTCCAAAGATGTCAATTTGAAGCTTGTGCAGTGCAGCATTCTCAAAACTGTGGCTATTCTGATGTCTTGTGTTGCAACCTGGTGACGACAACAACTGTCAGACACATCTTGGGTTTCTGAAGCAGCCACAGAACCTGGGCTAAATCGCCTGCCTGGTAAGCTCCCTAAGAGGGAATCTTAAGCAATTTCTACTTGTGTTCTCCCACTTTTTACCAAAGAAATTTTACACAGCCCTAAGTATGCAGCTATATAAAATAGGTTTATAGACCATTTACTGATGGTAAATCAAAAAGTCTAAAACAACTCACTGGTGTATGAATTTTTTTTTTACCACTTATTAAAGATGGAAGCAACTAAATTCCAATCACTGCATGTTCAGAAACCTTTTCCCCTGTCCAATGTTCCCCTTTCACTCAAGAGTTATAGCTTTGAGAAACACAGTGAGATGCAGAAGGTGGATCATAAAATCAATGCATTGGTGTAAGGCATCATGGGAAGAAACAAAAAGACTGAAGTCAAATAGAAGTGGGTGGAATGAGGCACAATGAACCAGGATGCAGGAAGAGAGGAGTAGGGGGGGAAAGGAGTGAGGCTGAGAGACAAAGGATATAGGAACCCAGAGGGAGATGTGATGGCTAGTACTACCAACTCCAACTCCCAAGGGATAGTCAGATCACTTAGATTAAAGGTTAACCCCGTGGAGTGTCTGGGAGAAACTTTGTTGATTACACTGAGGGATGTGGGAAGACCCATCTTAATCAGGACAGAACCATTCACTGAGTGATGGTGACCGGTGAGGGCCTGGGCTGCATAAAGTGGAGGAGACAAGCTTTCATTTACTCTGTTCTCTCACTATAGATGTGATGTGACCTATTGCTTCAAAATCCTTGACTTCCCTGTTGTAATGGCCAGGATCCCAGAACTGTGGACCAAATTAAATCCTTCCTCCAGTATAAACAGCTTCTGTCAGGGTATTTTTTATCAGAGCAGCAGGGAAGAATCTAAGACAGGAGGAGAAGGGGAGACAAAATATGGGAAGTGAGTAGTGGAAGAGAAGGGAAGGGAGGGGAAGGGAAGGGAAGGGAAGGGAAGGGAAG
>NC_034598.1:82775632-82783229 GCF_900095145.1 Mus pahari | reverse complement strand
AGGGAAGGGAAGGGAAGGGAAGGGAAGGGAAGGGAAGGGAAGGGAAGGAAGCAGGAGAAAGGGAAAGGATGGAGAGGAGGGAGAGGAAGGGAATGGCCAAGGAGGGAAAGGTTATAGTAAGGGGTGGCTTGAAAAACTGGCATCAGATTTACAGGTATGTGAGTGCAGATGGTCTACATCCAAATGTAAGTTTATCTTCCACTGTAAGTCACGGTCCAACAGTCTGCCATACCTTTTTGCTAGCTTCAATTTGATTCATACACATATCAGGATGCCTTCATATTCCATCTAGACATGACCCCACTCCCTGACATTAGTAGCTAATGTTCATGTCTACAAAATCAACCCTGTATTTGCAAAGTTTGGAAGATCCTACATGAAGCCCCTCCTTCTTTTTCATTTGTATCCAGTTCTACAAATTCTCAACACCTTGAACATAAGTGCAGAAAATGCAGATGCCCTTGACAAATTTCATATGAAACTACCTTTCCATTCTGCTGTGTGAGCTACTCACAGTAACTGGGAGACCACTCAGTGAAATCATCTCCTGACAGAAGTTTCTCTTACACAGAAGCAACCTTGCCTATGTCCCTTCAAGTTTCATGAATATGAATGTTCTGAGACCCATGCCATTTCTCACTCGGAGCTTCATTTCATCCCCTTTATCTAAGCAGGAGACTCATAAGGGGAGCCCAGAGATCCAGAATTTTCTTTCAATCAGGATTGTTCGGCCGGTAGCCAACTGTTTCAGATTATGCACAGACCACACCTCGCGGACAAGGTGACCATAAAGCAGGCCCCAGGGGAGCATGACAGAGTGCCTAGTAAAGAAGATAGCTGACATTTTAGTCTCCCAGAGCGATGAGGACTGCAGGCTCAGTGGATTTGTAGACCTTGATCAGGCACCATCTGAGCCATTAGAGAGAAATGATGGTGGGCTGGATTTTTAGTGGAAATAAACTTTGCCAGCAGTCCATCAAAGATATTTGTCTTGGTCCAGTGTTCACTTATGGTCAGGAAGTAAAAGTCAGCAGGAGGCAGGATTTGTGCTTTGTGAACGATGCTGAGCATAATCAGCCCGGCTGGCCCGACCTCAAGGGCAGAGCATAGGAACCCTAGAGGCTATTTCTCAACAGCATTTCTGATCAAATTTGAGAGAAGCATGAATCTGAGACATGGGGAGAGACTGGGGGCTCCCAAATCTGTTTCTTTTTGTCACCTCACTGGAGAAGTGCTTGATTGAATTATGTCCACCACCCTATTTGTAGATTGAAATCCTGGGCAATACCTGAGCCTGGACCGTTCTTCATGTTCTGGGATAGGATCTCTACTCCAGGCTCGCCTTGAACTTGCTGCGTGGCAGAGAACAAGCTTGTTTTTTCCATCTTCTTGCCTCCATCTCCAAGAGGGCTGGGATTACAGGTACAACCAATGTATTTGCTATTAGAGGCTGAACCCAGGCTTTGCGAGTGGGAGGGATCTCGCTGCTGATTTATACACATCTTAAGCTGGGTTAAGCGCTATTTCAATTGCTGATTAAATTGCAATGGTGTAATAAGGGTAGACCATAATTCATCATGATTAGAGCCCTTATGAAAGGGGGACTTCTACAGAATGAGACACTGGCTAAAAGATTCCTATGGAAGGTCTGTGCTGTTCTTCCACAGCCAAGAAGTGACCAAAGGCTAAGAAACAGACCTGGGATTGATCCTTCCCCTTATCGTCACAGAGAACAGATCTCGGCCATCCAGAGTTGTGACAAAATAAATTATTTTGAAGCCTCTCAAGTGTGTGGAACTTTGTTAATACACTCTTCACACAACATTGCATCAGGAATAAAATTAAAACTTCCTCATTATCATGTATAAATGTGCACATTGCACACAGTTAACATACTACATATCTACCACAAACACATACACTGCACAACCCACAGATACACAGACACACAGATACAGGGCAGGGGTGAGCTTAATACTTTTCTTTGTTTTCAAGACAGAATCTTATTATATACTCCATGTTTGTCTTAAATTCATGGGCCTCCTGTCTTAACCTTCATTGTGCAAGAATTACAGGCTTGAGCAACCATGCCTGGACTTTCACACTTTCCTTAATGCTTTCTAGTCACCTTTATAGTCAAAAGATCTCATCAGCAGAATTCATCTTGAGCTCACTAAAGTGAAAAAAAAAAAAAAATCCAGGAAATGAGCTAAGGAACTGACTTTTTAGTTGTTAAGAAAAAGTCCTCAATACCAAGATCATCTTTGGGGTACTTGTACCTCTAACTCCATTCCACTGACTTTTGATTGTATTTCCACAGGATGGAAAGGAGGAGAGAAGGAGGTTCCGAAATGAAGCAGCCTAGATCCTGACGGTTAGGAAAGAGGTTCAGAAGGATGACTGACTGCTCAGTCTGGCCTCAATATGGGCTGAAGAACCATACAAGGGAGCAGAGAGACCCTTCTGCGCTCAATAGCAATAGAAATGCACAACAGAAGCAAAAGGAGATCCTAAATCCAATTAGAACTCTAAAGGGTACGGAAACACAGCCCACACTGGTTTGCTAGGAGCATAACCAGGATCGTTAATAGAATGAAATTCCCACTCGATGTTGGAAACTGGAGAACTCAGAAAGGATAATACCAAGACATAGCACAGATGTGGTCTTCCCAGGACACAAATGAGTTTCCACACCAACCTTTTTGAATTCTACCACAGCAGCAAGAGCTTTGGATCGGATCTAATGCCAGTTCCTGGATTAAAAAATAACCAAGGCAACGTTTGCCAATAGGAAGCTCTTAACCATACTTAAGTCTGGTACCTACGGAGCTGAGTGTAGAGAGGTGGCTGTTTGCGCCTGGAGTGCTGTTCAAAGTTATGCGCCCTGTGGATCTCAGATAAATACTGGTTTGCAATCTGATTTAACCCCACAACAAAAGTTGAGCTCCTCCGCCCTCTCTGTAATTATGCCAGGTACAGGGGAACCAAAGGAGGTCTGGGGTAGGGGGTTTCTCCATCTCTACTTCCCTGCAAGAACTCCACCAGTGCTTATAAATATTCTGATCAAAACCCGCATCAAAGAGACACCAATTTCCATAACCCCAGTTTCCTTTATGAACAGAGATTGGATCAAAGAGAACACACATCTCTACTTTCCCCTGTTTCATTTCATTCCCTTTTTTAGAGATCAGGAAAGGCTGTATTTTCTGATTTTTTTCCCATATGCATTTACAGAGAGAAATGTGTCTTACTTTTTTTTTTTTTTTTTTTTGTTAACCTACCAAAGACTATTTTACTTAGAGGTGAAAATAACTTTTATTTCAAATTTATATTTGAAATAAAAGGAACCCAGTAAATCCTCATGTAGCATACAACGATCTATTAAATTTTAATCTTAGTGTCTAGTTTAAAAATAGTATTTAGAATTTCAATTACACCTTCAATATCTGTAAGGGATAAAAATGAAGTCTCTCCGTTAATTAAAGATGTTCTGAAATCTCTCTCAAAACCGACTCCCCTCCTTGATTGCTTAATTGATGGTGGCTAGGTTAAGTTTGGAGGTTTTAACTGCTGACTTTTCACTCAATATTTTCACGTTGTTTCTTTCTTAGTCTTTAAGACCCAGAAGTAGGAATACATACTGTGAACATAAGTAATTTCCCTAACAACTTCGTGTGAATTAAAGAAATGAAGGCGTGCTGTGGTCTTTGTTTACACAGCTTACCTGAGATTATAATGTCAATGATTCTGCCTTCCTTCCGTGAAGGTGCTATTGACCCTAAAACAATCTTATTACAGACTTGAAAGAAAGTGCCTGTGCAGAAAAATAAGTAAGCTACATTGCTTCACAGATCCAAGTGGATAAAAGACTCAGAGTACATTTAAATACATTAGAACAATCTGATTCCGGTAACAATTTATTGACTACAGTGTAATGAAATACAAATGTCTTAATATCTAAAGAGTAATCAAGGGTGCCATTATTCAAGGGGTCACTAAGGCTTTTCCAAGAAGGGAGGGGGGAAGATAGGGAAGCAAGAGAGAAGAGGAGGGAAAGGAAGAAGATAGTGAGAATGGAGAAGAGAAAGGGAGAAGGGGAAAGGGAGGGGGTAGAAGAAGAGAGAGAGATGGAGAGATGGATAAGAAAAGAGTAAAGAGAGAGGGAGGAAGGATGGCACACTGTGACTTTCCAAAACTACAAGAACAGGCTTACTGAATCCCTTCGTCTGAGATGCTATTCAGATCTGCCCTTCTGGCCTCCGTGCAGTAAAAGCAGCCCCACGTGCTCAGCAAAGCATCCTCACAGGTGTTTGGTTCTAGAGGTTCGACATTTGAAATCTCAATTTTTCTAGAGCTTTCTCACATCTCCTCCCATGGAGCTAGACTCATCTCCAGTTTCCCCAAGGATGAGAGCTTACCCCACACCCAGACCCCAGACATTTCTTGGATTTGCTGCTCTGTCCTGTGTCCCTTTATCTTTTGAGGGAGCTCTCTTACTTGAAGTCTTTTGTTAATTCACTGTGTGGAGATTCAACACTGAGTGGCCCCAAGAAAGTCCTTAAGCCCCTGCCCTCCATGCTGACATCCCCCCACCCCATTCCTTCCTCACTCTCTCAGCATCACCAGGAGAACCAAGAGCCTCCTGCTTTCTGGAGCTCCATTTCTCTGTACCTCCTATGGGTGACAAATGTCTCTTTCAAGCCTCTCCTTTCTTAAATGCTTCTACTGCTTTCATGAACTCATCATTGTCAAGAGAGCTTCCTTCATGAGACCTTCCTTCATGACCACACGTACACAACCATAGATGGTTTCCCCTTTCTAAAAATTGAAATACAGCTTTCACGTGGTAAGCAGAAATGGATGGAATTGAGTTACTATACTCAAGGCACAATGACACATAACTAGCATACGCATTTACCAAGATACCCACCATCAACATACAAACCAGGGACACTTCTAACATTGCACAAGATGATATTTCACGAAGGCCAAACACTGTGACTTGTCTTTCCCAGTTACCAACATGTGAATCTGCTGGAAAATGAAAGCTTTCTCTCCATGTGTGGCAGGGGTGGCCACCTCAGATTGTCTGGATTTGGATACTCCTTCACAGTTCTCTCTTCAGGTGACTCCATGACAGGAGTCCTATCCTGACCTTCTCATGCCCCTCTATATGGAGCAGACCCTCTCCTTCTGCATGCAAATACTAGACAAGGCATCGTGGGATGGATAGTCAACCTGCGCCTCTCCAGGCAGCCTTTCTTTATTCTTCTGTTGTCTTGTTTTGGAGTCAGGATCTCACACTGTAACCAGAGCCATCGTCAAATCGGAAATCCTTCTGCCTTAGCCTCCAGAATACCGAGATCATGGTGTCTGCCACCTCACTCAACCAGGAACATGGTCAGAGATCACTGTCTGCTACTCATCTCTTCAGGGCACTCAGAGGAGCAACAGGAACAGTGGCTGGTCTCACCTCAGCAACTCAGTTAATACTGACATAGAGAGAACAATTCCAATGCGGGATAAGGTAAGGTCAACAGAGGTTAGAGATTGTGCTTGAGGTTGCAGTATCCACAGGAGCAGGAGAGTACCCCTCTCAAGTACATCCCCTTCACTAATTAGACTCCTGCTATGTGGCCAGTGCTATACTGGGCATGGGAGATGCACCAGTGTAGGAGGACAAAAATCCCACAGTATTTCTATTCTGGGGAGAAAAGTTGGTGAAACTACAGAGGAAAAAATAATCTCCTGCTAGTGCTGAATGCACTGACCGACAGGAGAGGGCATAGGAATGACAAGATGAGCAAGCACATTTGCTGTAAACAGAGTGACTGAGGAAGGAGGGGGTGACATAGAGACTAGAAGCTGAGAAACTAGAGTGCCGTGGAAGAGGACTGTACAGCCTTAGTTTTAAATTGTTGCTACAGAACATTGTCCCTGCCGTGAGTGTGTGTGTGTGTGTGTGTGTGTGTGTGCGCGTGTGAGAGAGAGAGAGAGAGAGAGAGAGAGAGAGAGAGAGAGAGAGAGAGAGAGAGAGATTTCACTATTATACATTCAGATTTTCTGTCTCTGTAGGCCACTTCTACCCAGATTATGAGCTTTTTGCACACAAGAAATAGCCCCCATAATTCTCCCCCAACCTTCCAAAATACTGTACTGATTAAAGCAAAGCTACAATCCTTTAATCTCTTACCCCCATTGAAATCATGGCAAAAACCTTACTTCTGACCTTACTAACATTACCAGACTTCTAAAGAAAGAAGTGACTGCGCACACCAAAGACTTACTGCACATTGACCATCGCTTCCTTCAGCTTCATTGACAGTGGTGATCACCTAGCCATACATTGAACCATTATGGTTTAGCATCCTTCCCCACAGGGAGTATCTATCCACATTGCATCCACAACTATGAACTCCATGGTATGGATAACATACAATGGGAAGAAAAGCAATGCTCTAACTGTATAACAGGACTTACAAAACACACTTCTGGAAAACAGAGGAGACACGTTTCCATTTCTCAGCAGCAACTAGTGGCACAGTTGTAGACTGTGAGACCAAATCACTCTAATTGCTAACACTCCATGCCAGCACAGACAGGGAACAAAATACATCCTAGATCTAAGTGCCCTTAGTCAGAAACTCTTAAGTGTAATCTGAGAAACACAAAAGTTCATTCATTTACTTGGTAGGCATTTATCGAGAATGGGCTATGTGCTGAAACCAGAAACTTTGGTGACAGACAAGAAAGACTTCATCACTCTAAGGAAACCTCCATCGTTTGAACATTCATACAAAATGCCACCATGATGGGTATTATCAATGGAAGTACCGAGGACTATGAGAGCTTATGGGAAGCAAATATGGCCAATCCAGGGAAGACTTGCCTGAGAAAGGAGAACTATAGCTGGAATTTCCAAGACGAATGGATAATTACCCAGGCAAAGTGGGAAAGAAAGTGTTCCAAAGAGAGGGGTGCCCCATGTAAAGGGCCCGAGTTAACAGGGACATCTAGCAAAGGCATGGGGGAGATAACCACACTCTGCTCATTAAATAGGTATGACATAACTGAGGACAATGCTGGAGGAGATAGTGAAACCTGATGGGAACAGAGATTTGCATCTGTCCTCTCTACCATCCCCTTCCAGGCTGGACCTTCCATATCTACAGCCTGCAAAGCTTAGTTTCATCCCCTATTGGATTTAGGATTGGTAAAGATATTTTCCCAATCCGTTGGTGGCCTTTCTACCTTATTGACAATGCCCTTTGCCTTACAGAAGCTTTGCAATTTTATGAGGTCCCATTTGTCGATTCTTGATCTTACAGCACAAGTCATAGAGAGAGAGAGAACTCAAGAAGTTGGACTCCAGAAAATCAAATAACCCTATTAAAATTGGGGTACAGAGCTAAACAAAGAATTCTCAACTGAGGAATACCGAATGGCTGAGAAGAACCTGAAAAAAATGTTCAACATCCTTAACCATCAAGGAAATTCAAATCAAAATAACCCTGAAATTCTACCTCACACAAGTCAGAATGGCTAGGATCAAAAACTCAGGTGACAGCAGATGCTGGCGAGGATGTGGAGAAAGAGG
>NC_034598.1:82726384-82775107 GCF_900095145.1 Mus pahari | reverse complement strand
GTCTCTCCTCCCATTGATGACCGACTAGGCCATCCTCTGCTACATATATAGATAGAGCCATAAGTTCCACAATGTGTTTTCTTTGATTGGTGGTATAGTTCCAAGGAGCTCTGGGGGTAATGGTTAGTTCATATTGATGTTCCTCCTATGGGGCTTCAGTCCCCTTCAGCTCTCTGGGTATTTCTTTGACTACTGTATTAGGGGACCTTGTGCTCTGTCCAATGGATGACTTCAATCCTTCTTAGAAGGGGGAACAAAATATCCATGGAAAGACTTATAGAGTCAAAATTTGGAACTGAGACAGAAGGAAGGATCATCCAGAGACTTCCCTAACTGGGGACCCATCCCATAAACAACCACCAAACCTAGACACTATTGCAGATGCCAACAAGATTTTGCTGACAGGACTCTGATATAGCTGCCTCCTGTGAGGCTATGCCAGTGCCTGGAAAATACAGAAGTGGATGCTCACAGTCATCTATTGGATGGAGCACAGGGTCCCCAATGAAGGAGCTAGAGAAAGTACCCAAGGAGCTGAAGGGGTCTGCAGCCCTATAGGAGGAGCAACAATATGAACTAACCAGTATCTCCAGAGCTACCTGGGACTAAACCACCAGTCAAAGAAAACACATGGTCGGACTCCTGTCTTTAGCTGCATATGTAGCAGAAGATGGCCTAGTTGGCCATCAATGGGAGGAGAGGCTCTTGGTCTTGGGAAGATTCTATGTCCCAGTATAGAGGAATGCCAGGGCCAGGAAGCAGAAGTGGGTGGGATGAGGAGCAGGGGAAAGGTGGAGGGGATAGGGGATTTTTGGAAAGGAACCTAGGAAAGGGGATAGCATTTGAAATGTAAATGAAGAAAATATTTAATAATAATTAAGAGCTTAGTTTCAGTTAACCTTGGGCATGCTGAGGTAGCTGCTTCATTCATGCAGAGTGATCAAACAAGATTCAAGAAGTGAACAAGTGTTAATCATAGCTGAGGGTGTCTGTGAGCTGCTGAGTTGGGAGTGAGAAGAGGGGAAGGTGGGGTGTGAGGGGTAGATCCCCTAACAGCAGGAGCTGGTTCTCCTTCCTAATGCCACACTGCACACCCAAACACTACTGCCGGCTGTGCTCTTAGGAGTTGGCAAAATATTATTTCTCTTGAAAAGCATATAATCAGGTCTATTATTATGACTATTACTTACAGCTCAAATTAATATTTTGAGGAAAATGGCAGTGATTTCAATGAAAAGGCGACACCAAGGGGGTTTTATGTGCCTTACAGAGTCTTGGATTATTTGAGTACGACTAGTTTTCGCTAATGGACAATCACCCTGATTTAGCTTACAAACCACCAAGCAGTCAGAGTGAGAATGACTTAGTTATCTCAGTCTTGACGTTTTCCTGTGTGATGAATCTGAGACCCTGATGATATTTATTCATTACATTTTTAATGATATATCAGGTTACCATAGCAATTCTGGTTCCCTGGAAACTTCTTTCTCTCCACACACATTTATTGTGCGCAGCATTAACAGCCCGATCCTATTGTCTGAGCTGTCTCATTAGCTCCAGTAATCTGAAGCTGTCTCAAAATGTTAAGCAGTAGCAATATATTAAAAAAAATACTTATTGAGGAATAACATTTATTTAAGGAAACAGCTCACCTTCAAAAGGACCCTTGGTCCACAAGGCTTTCATTGACCCTGTAAGCCACTATCTTTATTAAGTGTAAGCATGGCTAAGGGATTATGTCATTCATTGTAATTAAATATATACTCTTTTGTACAGTTGGTCCAGCAATTATTTTTATATTGGTCTTTCATCCCCTTAGAGATTATGGCTTCTATAAATTTGAAGCTGTTATAAGCTGGGATGTGTTCCCTATAAGCATGCTGAAGCTAGTTACTGCTTTCATCAATGAGACAAAAATAAGTGACTAAACACTTTTAAGGAAAAAAAAAGGGGGGTGTATTTTGGCTCACAGTTGAAAGGGTGCAATCAACCATGGCAGGGAATGCACGTTGGCAGAAATGTGAGGTGACAGGTCACATTGCATCAGCACTCAGAACTCAGCAGAAGACCAGTGTGAGTGCTCCACCCACCTTCTCTTTCTTTGCAGTCTTGGGACTCAGCCTGTAGGATGCTGAGTCCTCTCACCACAATCAACCTGGCCTAGAAACGCTCTTGCAGATGTACCAGGGATACGTCTCCTAGGTGAGTCTATATCCCATTGCACTGACAACTAAGATTAACCATCACCCTAACTGAATGTGATCATGACTTCATTTGGAAAGAGGATCTTTACAGGTGACAGGATCAGGATAAAATCAGATTGCCAAGGTGCGTTCTAGCTCAATATGACTGTCGTTATAAGAAATTAATAACGTAAGAAGCAAGAAACACGTATAGAGAGATGCAGAAGATGAGAGTGAAACATGGAGACCATGTTGAGGCATGAGGGCAGAGAGTAGGTGATGCTTTGTAAGCCGAGGAATTCTTTTTTTTTTTTTTTTTTCATTTTTTTGGAGGGTTCTTAATTTATAAATTTACATTTTCTTTACTTTTTAGTTATCTGCTTTACATCTTGCTCACTGCCTCCTCTCAGTCACCTCCTCCCACAAGCCTTCCTCCTCCCCACTTATCTTCTTCTCTGAGAGAGTAACGGAGTCACCCTGGTTATCGCCCCACCCTGGAACATCAAATCTCTGTGGGGCTAGGTATATCTTCTCCCACTAAGGCCAGAGCAGGCAGCCCAGCTAGAAGAACATATCCCATGGACAAGAAACAATTTTGGGAATAGCCTCTGTTCCAGTTGTTCAGGACCCACATGAAGATCAAGCTGGACATCTGCTATATATGTGTAGGGAAGGCCAAGGGATTCTAAAGTTCACAAGCAAACTCAAGAGCTAGGCATGAAGCCTGGGGAAATTAGCTTAAGTCACTGGTTCTCAACTCTCCTAATACTGCAACCCTTTAATAAAACTCCTCATGATGTGGTGTCCCCCAACCATTAAAGTATCTCATTGTTATTCACAGCTGTAACTTAGCTACTGGAATAAGTCATATTGTAATTGTCTGATATGCAGGACATGTGACGTGAGATCCCCAAATTTGGGTCTCGCCCCACAGGTTGAGAACTTAAGAACTGTGGGCTTACGTACATAGCCTTCAGATGCAACTACACCCCCACCCCCCATCCAGCAACGACTTTAACTCACAACTCTTTTTTATACCTAAAAAGTTTACATTTATTTATCTTCCTCTCTCTGTATATGTATACATGTGTGTATAGTGTGTATGTGTGTTGAGTATCCATGCATGTATCCTGTGGCATGCATGTAAATGTCAGAGAGCAACTTGTGGGAATTAGTTCTTCCAGCATGAGAAAGACTGAACTTAGGTCATCAGGCTTAGTGACCAGATTCTTGGTTGACTGAGCCATCTTGTTGACACTGAATTGAGACTTTTACTATCTAGAATTACAAGACAACAAGTTTCTATTGGCCAAATCGCCAAGTTTGTGAGTGTTTGTTATAAGAACCTCATCGAGAAGTCAACACTACTGAATTTATGTGTGTGCTCATACTTGAATACAGCAATTTCTATTAATAAAACAATTTCAACACAGTGTTCTTCAATCAGTAATTCATCCACTTGCTCATTTATGTATTCTATAAACACTGACTGGTACATCTGTCAGCCAAGGAGTTGAATGCACGGGTATGAAGACAGGAATATAAACAAAATAAAGGGAGATTTCCTTTAGGCTCCAGCAATAATTTCCTTGTTTGAGGCTACTGTCTAGAAAAATTTATGGGAGATTTTTGGCTTGTACTCCCTTACTTAATCCTTAGCATAAACAAGGAATTATTGTTTCAAGTTTCCAGAAAAAGACTAAGTCACTGAGGCTTAGCAATTTGAGTAAATGACTAAAGATGACAACCGCTTACAATAGGCACTAGAATTGTTTGGTTTTGAAGTCCATGGAAGTTTCTCTGCTTCATTCTGAATCTTTGAGGTCCTGGAAGCACAGAACACTGATGTGAAGCAGACACATGGTTAAGAGACTGAAGTAAAACACCATTGGTGTTCATGAAGAGAAGACAATTGGTAGTGTGATAGTGTGTATGTTATACATATACAATATATGTTATATATTTATATATATAACATATGTATATTATGTTTATAATGTATATATAATATATATAGTTGTATATATGTATATATACATACACATACATATATACACATATATATAAGGAGAGAACCTACTCCCTCAATTTGTCTTCTGATATCTACAGTTGCATTCTGACATAGGAGCATAGGAGTTACCCCTCTCCTCCCAACACACACTTTCACACACACACACACACACACACACACACACACACTTTTTTAAATTACAAATATAAACTATTAGAATTTGGGGGACTTGAAACATGGCTCAACAGGTAATGATTCTTGCCACCAAATTTAAGGATCTAAGTTTGATTCCCAAGATCCACATGGCGAAAGGAAATAACCAAATCCCACAAGAAATTTTTCTCTGACCCCCCACCCCCACTTAATTAATCAATTAATTAATTTTAATATTGTAGTGGTTTGAACAAGAATGGCCTCCCTCCCATGAGGTCATATATTTGAATGCTTGTTCTCTATTTAGTGGAACTGTTTGGGAAGGATTTAGAAGGTACACACTGTTGGGTAGGTTTGGCCTTGTTGGATGCGGTTATTTCCCTGCTGGTGGGCTGTGATATAAAGCTTTCAGCTACTGCTCCAGCACCTGTCTGTTTCCCTCCAAAATGAATATAGACTAGCTATTCAAAACTGTAAGCAAGCTGCCAGTTAAATGTTTCTTTTATAAGAGTTGGCTTCATCATGGTGCCTCTTCACAACCATAGAAGAGCAACTCAGATAAAAATAAAATGTGCAATAGAAATAAAATATTGACTGCAAATTCTGAAGACAACAGACCGCTATCTCTAGCACCACAGCATATAACTGTGTCACACATTCTTGGAACACAGAAGTGCTGGGGATAAAACTCAGGTCCCTATAATTGCTTGCTAAGCACTTTACCAACTGAGCCAGCCATCACTTCAGTCATGAGCTCAACTTGCACTGCTGATATTTTGAACCAACTATGAAACACATACGTGGCCTAGATGGGAAGGAAAGTGTCAGCATCATTCTCCATTAGCAAGCACGGCACAGGCATTGTCTTAGTTAGGGTCTCTATCACTGTGCAGAGATGCCATGACCGTGGACACTCTTAGAAAGAAAAGCATTTCATTGGGGCTGGCTTAGAGTTTCAGAGGTTTAGTCCATTATCATCATGGTGGGAAACATGGCATTAGTCAGGCAGAAAATGGTGCTGGAGAAGGAGCTAAGATCTCTATATCTTGATCCTTAGACAGCAGAAATGAATGCCTCACTAGGCCTAACTCGAACATATGGGGCCCATACCCAAAGTAACACACTTCCTCCAACAAGGCCACATGTCTATGGGCCTGTGGGGCTATTTTTATTCAAACCATCACAGGCATGCAGCATAGAGGGAGAGGACCAGGAAGGGTAACACCATATCTTCAAGAGTGAATAAAACAAGGACCACGAGCAATCGCCCCCTTCTACTCTGTTTAGGATGTATATATGTGTGTGGGCACGTGTACATGAGTGCGAGTGTTCACGGAGTCCAAAAGAGCGTGTCAGAGTCCCTAGAGCTGGCAGTTGTCAGTTGTCTGATGTGGATCCAGAGAGCTGAACTTGGGTCCTTTGAAAGAACAGAAAGCATTCTTAACTACTGGCCATCTCTCGAGCTCATTGTGTCCTAACTGTAAACTCACTCTGACGGGATCACACATGGAACAGGCACAATGGTTCACATCAGCAGAAGGGCAACATGGGTACCTCCCACTTCAGAAAGAGACAGAAGAAAGACAGCAACAGCTATGTACCTGCTCCTGGCTTCCTATTTCCACTCAGCTAACTCTTTCCTCTTACTCTGGGAAGAAATGAGTGAGGGGTTGGTAGGAGGAGGTGGCACCTTTTCAATGTCCCTGAAGCCTAGAAGAATGGACTCAGCCAACCTTCATGCTACTCAACTGGATGATCTAGGAGGTCCTGCACATGGCTTGGTCTTGGTGGTCCTAGATGACAGACATGCAAACAACAGAATCAACCTCCTGGGGCAGAGAGGGAGAAGACCAGGTGGGAAAACACTGCGTCAAGAGTGGATACAAGAAACATTGTGGACTGTCTCCATCCCTGCTCTAATTAGGATGTACAAGGATTTTCTGAATGGTTCTTGAATGGTCCCAAGAAGGAAATGTTAACTTAATGCCAAGGATAGTTTACCAGGTGATATTGAGACCTTTGAAAAGTGAGGCAGGATGGGAGATCTTTACACTACTGAGAGCCTGCACTAGGAAGGGACTATGAGATCCTGGATCTTTTCTTCTGAAGATTTTGCTTCTTGGTGTTAAGGTGAGGAGTTTCATCTTTAATTGAATGATGAGCTATTTCATACAAGCCCAAAGTAATGGGGCCAATCTGAACACCAACTACAACCTCCAAAACGGTGAGTCCAAACCAATGTTTTTCTCTTTGTAAGTTGATTACCTCAGGCATTTTGTGTCAGTAACAGAAAGCCAGCCCAAAATGATGGAAATGTTTAAAAACATGATGTCTCATTTAAGACTCTGAGTTACTGACTTCTGGTGGCCTTGATCCCACTTTGTAGCCAGGCAACATCCAGCTGAGCACATCATTATCCTCAGTTTAGCCCTGCCCCTATCTGATTGATTAATAGGGTTCAGTGTTCACCTGGCCCTCGGAGGAATTTGGGTTAATGGCACATCTCCAAGGAGACAATGGACTGTTGGCTTTGCCTTTGGATTCCTACAGGAAAGTGCTAAACAAAATAACGCTGGAGGAAACCAATCAAGAGAGAAAAAGGAGGAGAAAGAAGGATTTCCAGCATGCGAGTTAGAAACTGGCACACTTGAAGAGGAAGAAGGGAGGGGGCAGCAATTGGAAAGAACTGGCAAATGGGGTCCTAACAGTCAGGAACCTTCCTGGGGTGAGAAAATCAAGGATGTAGAACTGCTTGATTAGTGCCGAAAGGCAGGCATATAGTGCGGGGTTGAGAAAGCCAGAGCCCTGAGTGTGTTCAGCCAAGGGAAACTCGCTAGCCTTCCTGTCGGTGAGTCCTTCACAAAAGACAGTGTTCTGTCCACCCGCTGTGGTCTGAGAACTTCTGAAGATGGTTCACAAAGACAGGGCGCAAGGCAAGGGGAAGAGAAAGTGTGGATTCTGCTGAGAACGACCTCGGGTTTGAGACAGACGTGAAGCGGCATGCTCTAACTCCGCTATGTGGCAAGATGCTGAGCCAAAACGAATAAAAGTAATAGCCAAAAAAGAAAAAGAAAAAGAAAAAGAAAAAATTCTCTGCATCCAGCGCGTGGGCTTAACTGCATCTCAGATACTTCCCAGGCAGTAAACAGCAGTCGAATGCTGTCTCTCCTTGGCTCTTAAGTCTCTGAAGCCTGTTCAAAATGGCCATTGTTCAAATGTTTCTCTGCCCAAGATCTTGGGCTTGCACTTCAGCCCCCTTCCACCAGATGGTGGTGGGTTTGTTTAGCAGTCTGCACTCTTAGCTGCAGACTCCAGACAGGGGAGTTGGGAAGAAGAGTTTAAAAGACATTCTGGAACCCACTTGAAAAGAAAACACAGCAAAAGCCATTCTCTTAGCAAGCTGTGGTTGAGACCCCATGTCCTTATGCTTTACAAACTTCTTCCCAGGAGCGTTTGAAAGCCAGGATGCCTGGTGTCCACTGTGAGGGACTTTATCGATCTGTTTTTCTCATAAAATATGAAGAACTTCTAGATTAGAAATGAGCATGTGAAGGGCATTTTTAAAATGAAAAACATTATTATTATTTCAAATTTCAACCCAAATCAACCCTGTAAGACATAGGTAAGCCACATACAGAATACTGTTAGCAAACAGCAGGTTCTCGGGTGTCTGGAAGTTGTTCTGTGATCAGCTTCCTACACCAGGTATCTAACCTAACTGCATACTCTTAGTTGCTCAGCTATCAACAGTTTGTATTGGTTTCGCATGCATATGGATTTTTCATAATCCCCTCAACATACTTTGAGATGGGCTTTGTTTATGTAACCCAAGTTTGCCTTAAGTGATCCTCCTGCCTCAGCCTTCCAAATAACTGCAGCATTACCATGTCTATCAAGGACCTTTAATAGAGTTTAGGCCATGGTCACTTTATGGGGTGAGGAGGAGGAGGAGGGGGTGGGAAGGAGGGGCAGGGGCAGGGAGAGGAATTCCAGTAATGCTTTTGGGACCAACAGAGCCTCAAGGCCTTGGTCCTCCTGCCTCAGCCTCCTAAATGTGTTGGGATTACAAGCAGACCCCAGCTTAGCAAATTAATTTTTAAAATTTGAAAGATATTTAACAATTTGGTTACTATGAGCTTATTCACTTATTAGGCAGGTATGTAGTTTCTCTGGGTCCCACTAAATCAGTCAAATGAGACAAGAAGAGGGTCTGGCTAAAGTGCTGAACCTTGAAGGAGAACTATGTCATACCTTATGATCAAGGCAAAACACACATAGTACTAAAGACATCACCAGGCACTGTCCTAAGTCATTCAAATTAGACAGAGAGTACTTAGATACGAAGACATAGAGATCCTGAGTTCAAGACCAGCCTGGAATACACAATGAGTCTGGAGCTATCCTGAGTCATATATATATATATATATATATATATATATATATATATATATATATATATATATATAGAGAGAGAGAGAGAGAGAGAGAGAGAGAGAGTATGTGTGTAAATGGTAGCATATATCTTATATCATGATAAAAATGTGATAGTAGCCTATGAGCTAGATATTATTGTTATTATCAACTCCCATGCATTGATTAAAACTTAAACAGAAAAGTCAAGTGGGTGTTCAAGTAGGTGGGTAGAATTTGCTCAACTGCCAAGAAACGGATGTCAGAAACTTGTTTCCCTAATGTATAAGGATGTAGCCTCTCTTAGAATGAATGACTGTATTTTTTCTTGTCTGGCTTGACTAAACCCAGAATTGGTTTAGTTATTTTCTGTAATGACCAAAGATATTGGCTATATGATTAGGTGCTTAGAATTTTAGCTACTAGATATACTCATTGGGATAGGCCGTTATCTAAAATAGGACTTACATGTGGATTGTTTAACTAAATAACATAAGCATCGTTACAGAGCTTGCTCTGGCCTATTTTGATAAATACCTATTGAGCATTTTCAGGTATCAGGCTCTGCACTAGGAGTGGAAATACCCAGGGGCATTAGGCAGAAGCTGGAGTTTACAGGACCTGCAATACATAGGAGGTAAGGGTAATGTGATTGCTGATATATAAAGAATCAAGCATAGAGTAGAAAATATTGGTATTGGTATCAGTAAATAAAAACAACTACCAGGGTTCTAGTGACATGAACTCTGTCTCGAATGATATAAGACAGAAAATCCTTTCAACACTTTCAACTCTACATTAGTTTTATTAAGCACATCAAGCCTTTGCCTTTATGGTATATTTCATTTTGGACCACGTCCTAACAGCACATAGTATCTAAATGTAGTACATACTCCTTGCTAGGTGAAGCGTATAGTCCTTGGCTGAGCTATTTGAATATTCTTTCTTGGGGAAGGTGCAAAGGGATATTAGCAATCACAAATGGGTATTACATTATAATGTAGTTGAGAAATACCCCAACTTACAAAGATTTTGTGAACCAGATAAAAGATATATACCGTCAACAGGAAACAAAATACGGAGAGAACACTTAACACTTTGAAGTTAATATGCAGGGGAAAAGTGGAAGTGTAAGGGATTGCCCAAAGAACAAGTGAAAAATGAGAGAAAATATTCAGCAGGTCCCTCTGGAATCTCTCTCCCTCTCTAATTAGAATTTCTGTCATCAGCCTCTCACCACTAGTGGTCAGTCTTGGGGACGCCAGAATGTAAAGTTGACAACCAGCATTTACCTCAGAATAAGCCAAATTAAAACCCAAGAACATCTGATGTCTGCCATGCTCATTCATGGTTCTGACCAAACCTGCAGATGAACCAAAGGATTTAACAGTCTGGACAGACCCAGGATATTGGTAGCATGGCACGATATGGAATGTGTGAAATTAAATTTGAATATCAAGTTACACAGGATAGCATAAAAAGAACACATTTAACCAAATTTTGATGTAAAAATCAAAGTCATTTCTGTTGATATGGCTGCACTCCGAAGAGTTCCTCTGTTAATTTTAAGAGTCTCTCCAAAACAAGTTAATTTCTAGAACAATAGCAACTTGTCTTCTCTTGCTCCCTTAGTTCGGTGTGCCATTATCTATTATATATAATAGTTCATTGAACTGTACCAGGTCGGGGAACAGACACTCTAGGCTCCCACTATGTATAGAAAGCAAGTAGAAATGTCCAAACAATTTCGAAAGTCAGTTAAGGTTTTCATTTGCCAAAACTGCTAGTGTATGCCCAATACTTAAAGCATATTTAAACAGAAAATATCTGGTTTTGTCATGGGAAGTAGAAACTGACTTTAGTCCAACTGTGAAATTTCACCAGGAAAATCAATCAATAAAAGCTACCCAACCAGTCTTTGGTTGATCTTGTGGATGTTTTTGCTGTGTTTTTGAGTTTCTGAGACAGTCTTGTGAGGTAGCCCTGGGTTGCTTGGTACTGTTTATGTGGCCCTTGACTACACCAAGTCCTTGATTTGATGCCCTGTGTTGGCAGAACTCTCTCCTTAGGACTTTTACAGCCATATGTTTACATCTTACTAACATATGGATCTCAATTCCCTTTACCATGTAGATACTTATGAACTAAACTTATCTCCCTTTATACCTGTATACTACTTAATAAAATAGACTAAAGCCTCTCTTAATTAAATATTTTAAAATTAAAGTGCTTCGCACATGGTGAACCTTTATGTGGGTTAAGTTCCAAAGCAACACGTTTGTGCATGCATGTGTACATACATGAAGGCCTGTGCACTAGGTTTTCAGTGAGGCTGGAGGAATGGAGGGTCAACAGTCTACCTTATATCCATTCATACATACCTGCCTCTTCCATCAGATGGAGACCAGATGTCTTTCCATAGTCTTATGCATGTTGATACGTTTGAATTTATGTGACTACATCTCTGATCACGTACCACAGGAGAGAAAGAATTTTGACTTATCTGTGCAACCCAGGGTCTCCAACAGAGAACGTTATCTAGTGTGCACTCTAGATAATGTGTGTAGGTTAAATGTTGGATGAACCAAGGATCTTAGAGAAGTCCTGAAGGATTCAAGGAGGATAAGAAAGGAAGGAGGAACAAAACCACCAACCAAAGGAGAAAAGTTGGCACTGCCTTGCCTCTTGGTGTTACAAGCGACTACTTTATATATTTGTTCCCCATAAGGTACATAGATGGCTGGCTATGGAGTTTCAGAGCCAGAGAGGTGTTCTGAGTCTCTCCAGCTTCCTTTACTTTTGAGGATGGGTTTAACAGACCAGGGGTAATAGCATGCTGTGGAGCTCATCACTCAAACAACAGGAACACACGAGCAAGTCACTGTGACTGCACTGACTCCAGCTGCCTTCTGAAAAGGATAGATCCTAAACAAGTCCTTGGCATTGGGACTCACTGGTAGGAGCCGGAGTAGACTTACAGCAGAAAGGGAGAGATGAGAAGAAAAAGCCAAGGGGGTGTCAACCTAGCTACATGCTCAAGATTGCATCCTCTCTCTCTCTCTCTCTCTCTCTCTCTCTCTCTCTCTCTCTCTCTCTCTCTCTCTCGCTCTCTCTCCAAGGCCAGGGATCAAGCTTGGGATTTTTTATCTGTAGACCAGCATTCTAGTATATTTAAAGGAAAACTAAATCCATACCTGTTTTTATTAATNAGGCCAAGATCCCGAGATTGGATAAGCCATGGTCTTAAAGGAAGACCTACCACTATTATTCTGCAGAATGGCCATGGCAGTAGGATGATCTTCAAGGCTGGATTGCTGTACCCATAGATCTGTGTGTCACTCACCTCTCCACAGAGAAGACTCTTCTTGCAGGAGATTGCAATTAACATAGGGACCCACAATTCAACAATGCAGAGACAAAGAGACTTCAAAAGGTTTATCCCTACATGGGATATCTTGATCAGACCACTCCCATCAAGATTCAGGGATGGATACAGAAGAGAAGATGGAGAGATTTTAAGAGCCAGAGGTGGTGAAGGACTCCATGGAAACAGCATTTTTTTTTTTTTCAGACACAGCGGGGAAGATACGCATGTGAATTTATAGAGACTACTAGCAATGCAGGTGACCTGCACTGCACAAGCTCAAGCCAGATAAAACCTCAGCCCAGAGGAGGGAACCGTGGGCTGGAAGTCTCAGTCCTATCTAGGAAACGATTCACAGTGGGTATCCGCTGGAAGAGGGAAAAATCAGTGTTCTCCAAACGTATGACACTGGGTATAACAATCATAATTCAGGTCAGGCCCGAGGCCCAAGAGGAACTGGCCAACACAAAATTTGTTTCTTTTGTTTAGAGAAAGAGCATGACGTTTAGCGGGAGATTGGTGGAGATATCGGAAGAGCTGGGGCCAAGGAAAGAAAATAATCAAAATATATTTTATGAAATTCTCAGTGAATAAATAAAAAACATAATTTAAAAAAAAACCTGGTCATGAACTATAAATATTTATTTAGAGAGTTCTAGAAATCAATTAAATTGGAAACAAACCCCACCAAAGTTTTGACAGAACAGTCAATACCACTTTCATTTTTAACACTAAATATTCCTGTCCCTTAAAAAAATATAGCGTCTCACAAAACGTAAATGAGGTCCAGAGAGGTGGCTCTGCAGCTAAGAACACGTATCACTCTTGCAGAAGAGCTGGGTTCTGTCCTCAGAATCCATGTTCAGTGGCTCACAACTGCCTATAACTCCAGCTCCCACGGACCCCATGCCTCTGACCCCCATAGGCACGGGCAGTCAGGAGTCCATATCCACACAGGCACACACACACACACACACACACACACACACACACACACACACACACATCACTTAAAATAATGAAAATTAAATATTTAAAAGGAGAAAATAAAACAAAACAGCTGGAAGAGTTGAGCCATCTCTCAAAAGTCTAGAATCAAAGACATTGAATTCTCAGCACCTTCTCTGCTCTATTTTGTGTTCACGGAAGAAAACACAACACAATAAAATAAAATGCCAACAGCTCTCTATTAGGGGAAGCTGATAGCTAAAGACAGGATAATATTCCAGGTGTGGTTGGCATCACTAAGAAGCCCCTTTAATGCGGTATTGGAGTTAGGAGAAGTAAGAGTGCCTCAGTAGGCTGTAGGCTCCCTTTTTCTTTCTCTCTCTCTCTCTCTCTCTCTCTCTCTCTCTCTCTCTCTCTCTCCCCTCTCTCTCACTCTTTCTTCCTCTCTTTCTTTTCTTCCTTCCTTTTTTTTTTTTCCTTGCAGATTCCCATTCAACTAGCTGCCTGCTTACAGAGACCTCAACAGTCTCTACCCACGGGATCTGAAATTCATCAGCTAAACAGTCCTTGGGATTTAGAGAGGGTCTGTGGTTTCTGGGAGGGAACATTTGCCTGCTGCTCTTCCTGTGGAAGGGAGCTGATGAACTCAACTCTTCCCTGGCTGGGTGTTTGCAGCTTGCTCTGGAGGCTTAAACACTGGCCGTTTGGCCCAGTTTTCGATCTAATCTGTGCTGACATCAGTCCTCTAAGGAGAGTGCAGGCACAGAGCTAAAGCGCAGCCCAAGGTCCACTGTAGACACTAGAAGATCAAAGTTGGCATATGCCGGGAAGAGGATGGAAGGAGCAAAAAAAAGAGAGCTTTGATTAGTTCGATACTCTATGGTTGTCTGTGTACCAGGCATGTTAGTCATGTGGACAAGAGTCTGGGAGTCTCAGATCTGAGAGTGTATATTATTTAAGGAGCAATGGATTCACACACCCCAATTTATTGTAATATTCCATGTGCCATGATGGGCCATAAAGGAAGACTGAGAACAGAGGCAGTTAGACAGATACAGAAAGCATTTCTGGAGTGGAGTAAAAGCACATGCAAACACTGAAGTAAAGATAGTATCTCGGAGGTCTTGGAGGGTGAGGACAACTCAACATTTCATTCATTCATTTCCTCATTCATTCATTCATTCATTCAGTATTTTAATAGTACAGCGAGGTTATCTGAGGCTGGCCTTGAACTCCAATGTTTTTGCCTATACATCTGCAGTATCTGGCATTATAAATGTCTGTTACCATACCTAAACATCTTAGGTCATTTGATAATATTTATATGGCTAGAGATTGACATAAAATTAGCACTTGATATGGTCAAGTATTGATAGCTAAATGTAGTGTGAAATTTTATAATAGAAGGAAGCACACTTATTTCCTGGAAAAATAGACCTTTCCTGGAAAATAGCCAGGGAAGGTTAATGTGCAGACTGTCTTGAACCTGTATCGCATTCTCTAGAGGAGTTCATCCCATGGTGTTAAAGACTATTACTATGGATACAGGCATATGTCAAGCCATTCATCTGTTTATGAAAGAGTTATTGGAGATTTTTCTATGTTGTACTCCTTAGCTTCTTCAACAATCAGGAGCTCTTCCAGAAAGGAATTTTTTAAAAAATAAATAACAGCTTTCATTACTTGAAGAAAGTGGATTGAAGTTGTGCTTAAACTGCTGGGTCTGAGAGCAGAGACAGTAGATTCAGGATGCCCATCAATATTTATGAGGGCTGAGTGCCCTGGGAATGCTGGATTTTCAGTTTCTGAGGCAGCCTCTGAGCTGCCTGAGAGGCAGGCACCCAAGAGCTGGGCCAGGGCTTGAGCAGAACACCTAGAAACTGGCTGGATGTTTGTTTCCCTCTTCCCCATTGGGAAAAAGTGGAAGGCAAAGTCTAGACCCCTGATGACAAGCCAGCCCCAAGGAGTAGTATTTGCCAGGAGTTAGGACAAGCAATTAATTGAAGGATTGGTGCTGAGGGGAACAGGCCACACAAGGGTTTTCAGAAAGGAAGCCACAAGCCCAGAGGTGCTAGGCTTCAAAGGCACAAACCCTCACACTGCTTGAGGCCATTTAGCACCAGAGCAGATCTTGGCTGCAGGGCTATTTGAATCCCAAAGTCCTTGAGTGGATACAATGCCAGGGGCATCCAACGAGAAGGGAAGTGAACAGAGCTACATCTCAACCAGGCCAAAGCTTTGGAGGCACTGGAGGAATTTTTGAACCTGGGCCCAAGTGAAGTCCCAGGCTCACAACTTTAAAGCAGAAGGAAAAGTAGGGGAGCTGGCGACAGGGCTTGTCCACTAGAGATTCCAGTTAAAGGGAGAGGCTGCACCACAGCTCCTTCCAGACACCTGGGCCTTCAAATTCAAAGTGCAATTACTAAGCGTCCACAATTCTGCCTGCCCTTCTGTTGGTGTCTCGAATTGAATATTCTTTCTTGTTAAGCTCTAATGACAATGCATGTACGTTATCAAGTTATATTTCGCTAATAAAACTTTTAATTTGCTTAAGGAGGTAGCTTCGGCTGAGGGGCTCTCCAGAGGCCCATTTACTGGAAGAGAAACACGATGCTCTGGGGTAGGCCTCCAATGACGCCTGCAAGCTATCTTGTTATAATGCGAGCAGGGCCCGACACTAGACACCTGCTGGATAATTCCTACAGGGGGAAATAAACTCGAAAGTGGAAGGAAACTTCAAACCATTCTGTTTGACTTATTTCACAGAAGAGATTTTGAGGCCCTGAGATTAGGTAATTGTTCCAAATTGCATATATGCGTGGACCTGTCTCAGAAAACCTTTGCAATACATTTCCTAATTTTGTTTTATTAGGTATTTGTTAATGTTTTAAATGTAACATGGCCTCCACAGGCTCACTTATTTGAACACTGGGTTCCTAACTATTGTTGTTTGGGGAATTTGATGAACTTTCAAAAGATGGGACCGAGCTAGAGGGAGTCGGATGCTAGAAGCAGACCTTATAAATTACATATGGATCTTAGATCTACTACACTCCCTCTCTGTTTCTTGGTCTATTAAGATGTGAACCAGGGACCATCACATTTGCCTGCTGCATGGTTTCCCCAACATGATGTCCTCTTAAAGCCAAAAAATCCATCCATCCTTCCTCCCTTAAGTGACTTCTTTTTGGTATTTTGTCAGTGATAAGAGAAGTAACTAAAGTAGGGTTACTTTTCCAGAACAGTGCCATAGGAACATATATACACATGCATATACATATACACATATACATATATTTATGCATATTGTATATTATATAAGTATTTGTAACATATATGTATACATTAGTATACATTAATATATGCATATTAGTATATATGTGCATAAACATATATACTAGTATATACTAGCAATATAATACTATATAATATATATTAATAAATGTTGTTTCACAGTCATAAGGGATAAAATAGCCACTCTGAGCCTGTGGTCATCCTTTGCTCTTCGCCAAGCTATGGTAACAGTGAAGTTCAATCTTATGCACAGAAGACAAACCCTCCTATCTAAGCTTGACTATTGGAAATCACTTTCAATTACAATTAACACATGACCCCACTCACTGTTTAAGGTGGCAGCACTGATTTGTTGGTTACACTGTTTTCGGTGAGGCAGAGTTTACATTGCAAAGGGAGTGAGTGCACAATGGAAGAAAAGCTGTACTCACCACTAAGAAGAATGAGCTGGGGTCCCAGGACCCTCCCCTTAAGGGCACACCTCCTGTTACTTAAAGACTCGCCACCAATTAGGCCCCACCTCTTAAAGGTTCCACACCACCTTTCAATAACACACAGTCTGTAGCTCATCCATTTAAGACATGGACCTCTGAGAACACTTACCTAGCAGATGCTAGGTAGGCCAGACCTTCTGGTAAAGTTTTATAGATGGGTCAGATAGACCCTTCAGTAGAGGGTCAAATAGTAGCCTTTGTTGAAGACGTGCCCATGCCCCGATCCCCAAACTGTGGGTGTGACTCAGTTGGAATAGGATCTTCACAGATGTCATTAAACTAAAAGAATCTTGAGAGGAGAAAACCATTCTGGAGTATCTGAGTAGGATTGCAATATTTGATGACAAGGACCTCTTCAAAAGACACACAGAGGAACTGATAAAGAACTGGAGAAAGAAGTAGACAGGAGAGATGGTGACTGGAGCTAAAGTGACACCAACCAGAGAATGTCACCAGCCATTGGCAGCTTCAAGAAGGATGGATTGTCCTCCAGCTTTTGGAAAGAATATGGCCCTGTCAACACTAACTTCTCAATTCTAGCCTTGAGTACTGCAGAAGAAACTCTTCTTGTTCCAAGCCACCACTGGTGTGTTGTAATTTGCTGCAGCACCCACAGGACAACCGACTCAACTTCCAGTCTTCCAGAACAGCCATTTTTCTTTCTCTGAAATATCTATGAGTTCAGTCATTTCAGTATTAAAGTAGGACTCAGATACTGAGGGGGTATATGTTTGATTTTCTTTGTTCTTCTGAAACAAACAAGGCTTTTAAAGACGAGGATGGATGCTGGCTGGCTTCCTTGCAATGGGGAGTCTAAAACAAGTTCTCTGACTTTACACAGACACTTCCATGTTACCAATCCCTTCCCTTACCCACTGCTCTGCAAAATACAACACAGGAATTTAAATGATTAAGAAGTAGCTCAGAGCTGGGCGTGGTGGCGCACGCCTTTAATCCCAGCACTCAGGAGGCAGAAGCAGGCGGATTTCTGAGTTCGAGGCCAGCCTGGTCTACAAAGTGAGTTCCAGACCAGCCAAAACTATACAGAGAAACCCTGTCTCAAAAAACCAAAAAAAAAAAAAAAAAAAAAAAAAAGAAGTAGCTCAGTGTAGTTCCTAACAACACAAAACAGTTGCCAAGGCCAAGCCGGCAATATTCTCTGCCTTGAGTATGGATGGAGCAAGTCTTTCGGTGTCTTCCCCAAACTTTTCAAATCCAATGTTTTCAAAATGTCTTTGTAAAGTTTTTCTGTCCACAGCACTGTAAGGAATACATCATGCTATATAAGGATTTCAAAACAGGACGTTCTGTGCTGACTTTCTTTCTTCCTACCTCTTAAACTTGGATCCTTGACCCATGTTGCTATAAATCTATATTCAAAAGCTATAAAGCTACACCTCATACTTGTATACCATGGTCATTTTATAAAGTATAGATTTCAGTGTTTTCCTATTCCATTTAAAATCTCTCCACAGCCTCAGTCACCTTGATTGAGTCCGACAATACCTACCACACGAGAATCTGCAGTGGTTACTCTAGACCATGTATTTGTGTATATGTGTATATGTTTATATATGTATATATGTATATGTATATATGTGTATATATATGTGTATGTGTACATGTGCGCATGTGTGCATGTATGCATGTATACATGTGTATGTGTGTATATGTACATATATGTATATATACCATTATATATGTATCATATATATATATAATACACATGTAATAGTAATATGCAATGACAAGGTGTCTAAGAATTGGATAGCTGGAGGGGCTGAAGAGAGGAAAGGGGCAAAGAGATGTAATTCTGTTTTAATTAAAATGTATTTTAATAAATTATAAAAATAAATAATCTATGCACTGAGAGAACACACATACACACACAAACACAGAGACATACACACACACACACACACACACACACACACACACACACACACACACACATATGATTCTGAGGCCCTCAACGTGTTCAGACTGTATCCATGCTTTACCCTCCTAAGTAGCTGAGTTTTCACATCAGCCATGTGACTTTATATACTCAGATGTTGATTTGCTTACCAAGACAGAGATGACACCTCATTCCACTTCTTTCTCCTCTCCCTCTTTCGTTCATTTATCAGTTCATCATCAATCAATACTTCATCTTCCTCAACATCCAGGTGATCCTGATGCTGTGCTAAAAATATCAGGAACCCAAGAAGAGCTTTCCCAGACTCTCTACCCCACAGGGAAAAGCATCTCTCCTAGCAGTTCCTGGTCATCCATGTCACTGTGAATGATGACTGCCTGCTTTTCTTCTCGGGAGGTCTAAGACATGACAGCATCCACAACAACAGCAGGTATCTCTCTTTCATGCTACAGGTCCAGGAGCATCCTTTATTTGAAATTCCCACCACTGACTCTTCCACTAGTGAAACTTCAGAAAGAGATGAAGAAAGGAAGTGTGGAAGAGAAAGAGAACAGGGAACTCTGAATAGGCTCACAAGGCCAGCTTCTTTTATAATCTGAAGTAAAGTTTTGTGAGGGGATTTGCAATGCCAGTGGGAAGAGATAAGAAGGAAGAGGGAGAGGAAGAAAAGATGGTAAGGAAGCAAATACTCCAACCTTTTCAAACCCAGACTCAAGCAAATCCAGACTGAATTTCAATTTATAGGAGGCAGTAGACCGTTCAAATCTCTACCCCAGGATCCAAAGCCTTAACCAGGCACCATGAAATGTGCTTGCTTTCTTACACCCACCCCCACCCCCGTGCCCCGAAGAACTCATGCTTATAAACTCATTCATCAGTTGTTTTCCACTGAAATAAGTGCTACCCATCTGATGGGATCGGGGGCCTCAATCACATTGGAAGTCGACTGAAAGTGATTTTTTAGAGTCTTGAAGTGCAGGAGGCCATCTCTGGCTTTGTTTGGGCTCTCTGATCCCAGGAAGTGCCACATTAGCACTTCAGCTAGGAAGAGATGCATCTTGCTGGTGTTAAAAAGAATGATCCGGTGCTCAGTAACACAGATTACTGCTCCATAGAAAAAGCCGCCATTTGTTTTGCAATAGAAGACCAAAAATAGAGACCTGGGATTATGCAGCTGTTGTGGAATGGGTTCAGAGGAGGAAGGTGGCTTTATCAATGCCTAATAGGAGGGACCTGATTCCCAGTGGTCATTCAGTAAGAAAGAAAAACCATCTGTGCATTCTGCCAATGAGTCTATTAGGGAACTAATGTCAAGGGAGCAAAGGCATCAGTATCTATGGGACCTATGGGAGTCATGAGAATGTCTGCTTGAAGTGTCATCATCTGTTTTGTGTCTATCAGCTGTGATTGTCATTGAAGAGCAGCTCAACTTCCGTGCAAAAAAAGAAAAAAAAAAAAAGCCAACATAAAACAAAGCATGGGAGTAGATTTCTCAACCTATTGGTCTACCAGATGGACGTCTCAGCTTCCCTCAACTGTTCATCTTCGCTCTACAGTGGTGGACTCTGCATTACCTTAGAAAGTTCTTGGGAGGAGTCAGGTCAAATTCAAGATCACAGACAGAAGCCTGAAATGATTCATCTTAACAAGGCAGAAAGCACTCCACAGCTATCACTGCAAGAAGACACCCTTTTTAGCAAATTATGTAATGGATTTGCCTGCCCAAGAAGAAGAAAAACATCCATTTGTGTTAAGTATGTGGCTAGCCCTTGTCAGGCGAAATGAGGTAGGAGCTAACGGTCAATTTTCAACTTGAAACGTCTTTCTTCCCTCGTGGTCAACCTGACCTCCCCAGCGGTCAGACATTTTTCTGGAATTGGTTCTTACTGCTTAATATTGTCCTAGCCTTCTACGCAGACTGCTTATTTCTGAATTTAACTTTCACTCTACATATGGGTCTCCCACTCCTAACATAGGTCTCTATTTTGCATCTCCATTTGCCTCTGCATAATAGCAAAACAGGCAAAGCCACTAAGGACAAGTGCTTTTTCTCCAGTGGGAACGACGGACAGAGACCAGCCAGCCCCTTGGCCTTGAGACATTGTGGGAGAGAGATGAAAGCCATATATATACATGATAATAGTGAGAAAGATTGATCCAGCATAGATATAAATGAGAAAAGAAAAAGAAAATCCTACAAATCATCCCAGTTTATGACACTCGAATACATATTTCTTTTAAAAAAAAAGAAAGAAATGGGTATGTTGTATGAGAATTTGCAACCCCTTCCTGGAAGACTAAGAATTACTAACCATAATTTAGTTTTTCAGAAAGGAGCCATGACTTTCTCTTCCTTCCACATTACCTTCTTTCATTATTGTTTTGACTGTCACAGCTCATCCGTTTGTAATCAGGACGATTAATATTAAAAATAAATAAATTAAAAATAAAGTCCACACGTCACTTTCTGACTACTCTCTTTTCTATTTCCTGTTTGGTTCCTATCATTTCTTAACTACTTAATCTGACAATCTTGTGTTCCTGCTGAATATTCATATTTCGGTTGCAATAAGCTACTCATTAATGCTCAAACCCACTTCCATCTCGTAGAAACCCTTCTCACCCTTTCTCTCACGCGGACTCCTTGAGCTTATTCATTACCTCCACTCTTGATCTCTGTAATTCACCGATGCTGGTCTTCTGACATTCTGTCTCAAAACACTATTGAAACCCCATTTAAAGACTTGAATCTGGGATAATTTATTCCCCCACTCCATCAACTCCACTGATTGCCAGCTCCATCTCTGCCTCACATTTAAATGGCTGACTCTCATTTCCCCCCAAGCACTTTATAAACCTTTAACTAACATTATCTATTTCTTCCACAAAATTACATGTATTTTCATCTCTTTGTGAAGCCTGTTTTCTAATTGGTTTCGTTTATTTAGCTTATCTCTCCAATTTTCTTCTTTTATAGTCATTTTTCATAACTCTCCTTATTGAGCCGCTTTTAATCACGGAAATGCACCTTGGTCTAAATGGCCTGAAGATAAATATTGAAAATGCATATGCGAATAGTCTAAACTTGATTACCTAATGGCTTGGGTGAGGATAAAAGGAACAAGAAGATAAATTGTCACTGGCCAGATTGAAATCCATAACTGGCTTTAGCATTTGTAAGCCCATATCTGAGCACTCCTACAGCGGCTCACCAGCAGCCTTTTTCAAGGTTAGCAACAGGAACGTAATCTGAGATGCGTTTTCTCTCTGGGCCAAATGTCACTTTCATGGTAGAAGACACCCTCTTTAAGTATACCATGAGCCATTTAAAAAATCAGAAGTTGAGTTGTGAGCCTAGACAAAGGATGTTGAAGATGCATTTCATAGGTCTCCAGACACCTTTTCACACTGCCGTGTTTTTAAGTTCCATGCCTACTTAATTCACTGATACAAAACGAAACAAAACAAACAAACAAACAAGAGAACATGAACCTGTCGTTTGTGGGCATCACTCCTTACAACTCTGCACATCCCTATCCTCCACTGAACAAGTTAACAACTTCAACTGTGGCTCTGCTCAGGAAGTGGCACTGTGATGAAAGGAAAGCTCCTCAGGATATAAAGTCCAGCTTACACCAGGGCAGCCAAAGGAGAGTTCAAGCTTAATAATCAGCAGGTGTTTTATTGGTTTCACTGGTATAAGAGATGCTTATGATCAAAGTGCATCGTGCCCACAGAAAATGGATGCTTTTAGATCTGCTTCTAGGTCATTATAAGTTCACTGTTTCTGAATGTCAGCCACTTGCACCTCCTTCTTCATGCCAGTGTTCACATCATTTCCCCTTCCAATACCCAAAGAAGGGTAAGGTGATACACACACTCTACATATAGGTGTTATTAGTGATTTACCCATGGCCTTCGACATATCTAAGACATAGGAGAATTGTTGGGAATCTGCTTAATATTAAAACCTACATGTGCCTAATTTAATGGCATTTAAGACTTGAAAATAACTTCTGTTTTATCTTCTAGAGAGCTGCTGTCCTAAAGTAGGTTATTGACTTTGATCTCTAAGAAGAAGAGGTAGATAAATACTATTGGTGGAAATGTAGGTGGATAAAGGATGGGAACTCCAAAACTATTCTCAATCCTACGTCTGTCTGCCCATCTGATGGTCTATCTCTGTCTCTCTATGCGTGTGTATGTATATGTGCATGTGTCTCTGTGTGTGTTCTGTGTGTGTCTATACAACTCTCTCTCTCTCTCTCTCTGTGTATGTGTGTGTGTGTGTGTGTGTGTGTGTGTGTGTGCTGATTTCCAGGCAACTGGAGGGCACAGAGTTACTGTTGTTATTGCCATCTGAGGAGAAATTGCCTCTGATTTCTTCCCAAAGTATTACAGCCCATTCATATATGGGTGTCACCTCTCTACCTGGTACTCATGTCTCTCTCGTGGCCAGTCACCCATGACTTAATAAATGCTTAAGACATTTAGATTTCATCCAACATGGACAAGTAAGTCTCTTTAACATCAGTTTAGGTGCTAAATTGAGGAATGGTTCATAAGGAGGAAGTCACTGTGTGAGTCTTGTTCTTTGTGGTGTGTGAGCATGAATTCCAAGAAGGTTGTAAGTTATAAGGTGAAATGTAGGTCAACCAGATACATTTCCAAATCAATAACAGGATTTCCCAAACTGTTCCCAAATTGTTCAAGGGCTACACTTACCATAAGCTATCATTGTTTTCTGAAACTCAAATATGAATGGACACATAGCATCCTTATTTGCTAGTCTAATGATCCTGCCTAGACTTAGCATCGCTTTTTGTAGATGACATGTTCAGTTCTAGGCTCTCTGGTCTCTTGTGAGAGCACTGGCTAGATAGAGTAATCCTAGGTAGAAATGGAAGAGGCTAGTACTCTATTTAGAATCAACCAACTTCTTGAGTTTAAACTATATCTCAACATGCACAGGGTAACCAATTTAACGACTGTACATGAACCTCCGTTTCCTAGTCTGTAAAACATGGGGCTTCATAAACACTATACTTTCTGCTTCTACTGTCAGGAAGAAATGGTGATTCCTGAACAGGAAGGAAAGCCCATACCAAAAGCATTTAATAAATGTTAGATGTCCTTACCAAACCACACACATCTTTGCAGGTTCCTCATCTGGCATGCAGGATAGTCAAGCTGCTCATTAAAGTTGCTTTCTGACTACTGTTTAAAATTCCTTTTTTTTTTTTTTTTTTTTTTTTTTTTTTTTTAAAATTTTTTTTTTTTTTTTTTTTTTTTTTTCTGATTTGACAGACCCTTTGTTTAGCACTTCTCATAAGAGACCCATGAGCAATATGATTTTTAAATTGGAAAAAAAAATAAAGTTTTAAATTTAAATGTATGTCTCTGGAATATCTTATGGGTCATTGTACTGAACTCACCAGTCACACAATTAATTCTTAACTTGTTTCTCAGTTCTGTTTATCTCTCTGTCTGCCTATTCTTCTTCTTCTTTTCCCTCATCTCATAAGAAAGCAAATGTCACACCAGCAAATAGTCACTTATTTTATCCACCAGACAAAACAAGATACTTTCTCCATTGCAAATGATTTACTTGCCTTCTAGACACAGCACTCCTGCCTGCCCACAAAACACACATCCACCTGTTCCCTCACTCTCCCCATCCCGGAATTATGTGTCTTGGTGTATTATTGTCCTCCTCTTAACTTAATAAGCTGCAAACTCAGACAGAACAGTTAAGAACCTGCTCAAGGGGGAACATGGGGAGCCAGTCGCAGGGCTGAAATGAGTCTGCCCCAGTTCTTTGGCACCCTGCCTAGCGCTCTGTCCAACAGACTCACTGCAGACCTGAGTCTGTTGAATAGGGGCCCATGGTTGCTAAGGCACCGGATGAAGCTAAAGTTGGGAAGCTCTTCTGTTGCTCCCCATGGCGATTAATCTGTTTGAAGGTCTGGGCTCTGAACCTTGGATTCCAGGTCCGAATTCCTTCATAAAACCTCATGTTTTGAAAGCCACAGGCAATGACCCTGTGGATTTAACTAGATGCATTCTTACAAAGCAGAGTCAGAAAGGAAAGCTCCTAAGTGATTGGAATCTGCCAACAAACTGTCTTGTGCCCCTGGCTCCCAGCATGGGGGCCTGGGAGAGGAGAATCCCACGCCAAGTCAATTTTCACTGCTTGGGCTACCAGTGTGGAATGCTGGGTTTCCTTAGAAGCAGGGCTGTCATTTTGGATGCTCTTCTTAATGAAGGCTTAGGCAGTAATCGAAAAGGTCACTGCCTGCTCACACCGTGGTCCTTGTGGCCACACATAAATTACACAGCCTCGGTTGATAGGGTAGGGTCTGTTTCAGGCATGAGGAAACCTGTAACTCTGCAACCTTGATAAAATGAAATGTATGGGCTCTTTGCTTCTGGAAGCTTCCAAGTCTTCACCTACTTCAGTGATTAAGCTAAAAGGAAAAAGTCAGGTGCACTGCTTCTGAGAAAGGATGCGATAGACCCTGTCTGTTTCCAAACCCATGCTTCTGAGAAAGGATGCGATAGACGCTGTCTGTCTCCAAACCCATGCACTGTGTGTGTGTGTGTGTGTGTGTGTATCAGAGAGAGAGAGAGAGAGAGAGAGAGAGAGAGAGAGAGAGAGAGAGAGAGAGAGAGAGAGAGAGAGAGAGAGAGGCGGTTATCTGTTGCTATGAGAACTAAAATGGATGGAAAGAAAAATACACAATCATACGACGCTGGCTTAAGAAAGGATACCCTGCATCTCATTCAACAAAACCGCACCAAGAAGTACCTCAGAAAAAGTATGTTCCACTCACTCCAATTAATTAAGCTTCATTTGGCTGCCCAGCCTTATTTACTGATCTCGCTCCAGTTGGTATGCCCATGGCTGAGGTAGTACCATTACTTAAGAGCACCATTAAGATGCTCGGCTGAGCAACTGCGATATAGTCTGCTTCCTTCTGGCACCTGTACTTAAGCATATGGGCAAGAACTTGGAACTCCATGAAAGACCAACTAGCACACTTGCAAGTGTTGTCTGTCTAGCCTGCATTTCACTGTGCTGTTGTTTAGACCTTGTCCCCCATGTGACATAGGTTTGGTTCCCCAAGGATGGAGCTATGGAGAGGAAGTGGGATCTGTTAGAGGCAGGGCCTAGTGGGAAATCTTAAGATTATTGGTGCTGGATCCCTAAGAGGGGGTTGTGAAACTATAGTTATTCTCTTTTGCCTTTTGTCCCGGAATGAAGAGATAAGGGGTTGGTTTTACCATATGTGCCTGCTGTATTCTGCCTTATTGTAGACCCAAAGCAACTGGTTAAAACTGAATCAAAATGAATCTTTTCTCTTTATAAGCTGACTGTATCGGGAATTTTGTTATAGTAGACGAAAAGCTGACTAACATAAAGTTTGAGAATGTTTTGATCTCCCTTTTAGAATCTACACTTCCTCCTTTACTCTCAGCCCACACAACTCGGACTGAATTGATTCCACCGATGAAGGATCATTTTGACTGTAGCCATCAGAATTTTCCAACCTGCCCACCAGAGCCATTTGTTCTGTACTGTGGTCACCCAATCTGGCTTAAGGCTCTAGAATTTGCTGGGACTAAAGCAGAAAGGAGGGAAGCATGGCATCCTTTGGGGTTGAGAGGTCATACCCAGGGCTCTCCCAAGGAAAAGCGCATGAGAATGAGGATGGACACAGAGCTAAGGGATAGAGAAATACTGATTGTTTTGGGACACTAAAGCACCCTGACCACCAACTCCACACTGAACCAGGAACACCCATGGCACTATCAGTCAGAAGAGCTGTGCCATTCTCCGATTGACATCAGGCTTTTTTGCACTGGGTTTCTGTCACTTGCAATGAAAAGAGATGATAGTAAGGGTATGGATATAAAATTGTCCTTTGCAGGACACCTAGATTCAGACTCTGTAAGAATTCTATGGACCAGGTACAACACATATTAAATTGGCAGGCAACTATGTTTGCTAGGCTTTGCTTCCTCGCTGAAGGTTAAGAACTGCCCACATTACCCATCCTAACCCTCAAAACAGCCAAGCAAACACTTCCTGCCCACTCTGTATCTTCACCTTCTTCTGAGTTTCTCCTATGATGGTGTTTCAGACGAGTCTACCAAATATCTGAAACACATATTAAAAAGAATAAGTCTGCCTTAGAAGAGAGGGCTTGTGATTTTGCTGTTTTTGTTTGTTTCTGTTTGTTTTGCTTGTATGCCTTGCTATTTGGCTTTGAGTTTAGACAACAGATCAAAAAGACATGGTCTTCAGAGATGAACAAGCCCACTTCTATGATAAAGACCGATGTGCCAGAACACAGACACACTTATTCATGACCACAGCTGACTGAAATAGCTGCCAGCGTAAACAGATAGCCCACGAACTCTGAAGTGTTTAGAGAAAAAAGCATCTTGACCTCTAAGGTTATCATTTGATACAGAATGGCTGTAGCCTTATTGCCTTTGTGTTTTGTATGTGATGCTTTTGGTACCCTTTCTTTGGGTCAGCATTACCCTGCATGTTGTGGTGATTAGAGGGAGATACTTCACTTTACTTAATGAGGAAAAGTTCCTGTTTACTTAGAGCAGAGATGGAAGTCCTCTAATGTAATTTGTCTCTGGTGTCCCTCAGCAGAGTAAAGAACACTAACATGATCTGGGCTCCATCCAGTCTGACATAATCTTCCGACTTCTGTCCTATCCCTTATATCTCAAGAAGAAAAGTTTTGGCAGGAGAAATGGTTCAGCGTTTAAGAGCCCTGACTGCTCTTCTAGAGGTCCTGAGTTCAAGCCCCATTAATAACATAGTAGTTTACAATCACCTGTAATGGGATCTGGTGTGTCTAAAGACAGCTACAGTGTACTCATACTCATATACAAAAATAAATAAATCTTAAAATAAATAAATAAATAAATAAAGAAAGAAAGAAAGAAAGAAAGAAAGAAAGAAAGAAAGAAAGAGGAACAGAAAGACTTAGGAATCACATTTCCCAGAATTCTTTGTCAGCAAATTTCCAGTCTGTAGGACACCAATAAGTTCCATGACAGGAAACCCAGAGGGATAGATTAGTGTCGCTCATGGAGGTGGGTGTCTGTGTGGATATCCACTCAGCCTCTAGAATTTCCTGTTCTCACTACTAGCAACTGTTCTGCAACTTTAGCAGGAACCAAAAAACAAAACAAAAACAAAACAAAACAAAACAAAAACAAACAAAACAAACAAAACCAAAACCACCCAGCTGAGAATGTCCATGGTCTTTCTGCTCAGCCACTGATTTTCCCAAGCACCCCACCCCTTGTTTTAATTCTTGTCCTGCTTGACACACCTAGAATGGTCTATTTCCCTCTCTGACCCATAGCTCATGTCTGACGATATTCCCAGAACAACACAATTAACTCTGCCCTTCAGCCCCAGAAGCAGTGGCTGGCTGCTTTGTGGTTTCTTAATACCCCTGCTTGTTCAGAACATAGTCACTAGGTAATCAATCTTGGTGACTTACAATTAATAATTGTTAGTGAGGCATTGTGTGCAGCCAATCCATCCCAGTTGTTGCCATTGTTATGCTGGTTTTTCGAATAAAAGGGCTGGTACTTAGGAGGATGCAAAAAAAAAAAAAAAAAAATCGGGAGGGAATGTTTGCAAGGGACAGAGTGGATTAGAGTCACTGAGGCATGAACCCTTGCTGAGTGTGGAGGGGGAGGATTGTGGAGAACTTTTATACTTCGCCAAGGTGTTTAGAATTCATAGGACAGCCTGTTTCTTCGGCCTCCTGGAAAGGCATAAGAAGAGGAAATGAATGCACGAGCCAACTGGCGTTTGTCTGATCATATTTTCGGGAAAGCTCCAAGTGACATCAAAGCACAGATAATGAGAACAGTGAGCAGTGGGCCAAGCGTGTGCCTGCAGCAGTGACAAAAGTGCCCGGCTCCACACTGGGGGCGGGGGGGGGGGCATAGCTCCTGGTGCAGCTGCAGCCACAGCTGGCTGGATGACCTTGGCCGAGTCAGCCTCTCTCAGGGCTTTAGTTCCTCTTCCCTCCAACATGAACTGGACAACCTCAAAGGCTTTTCTGAAGCTGAGATTCTATTATGTCTGGCTTAGAGGGAAATCAGTCAATGGAGGGCCTCAGAGCTGAGATCCGATTAAGGCGACAGAAGCAGAAATCTCATCTAAAGCGCAAAGTTCTTTCTACCCTTGATAAGTTATCATAGAATCAATCTTGCTCAGTGGACAGCAGCCAAAAAGCCAGGACACCATCAAGACCCCCCTCTGCTTCCTTTTTATTCTTGCTTGTCTGTAGAGCACTAATCCTCTTCTGTCTTTGCCTTTTATCTCTCCTCCTCCCTCCCTGCCCCCTTTCTGTCTGTCTCTCAGTCTAGCCTCCCTTTTCTGGTTTCCTTCCCCTCATCCCTTCCTTCTTTCACACAGACCTGATTTCAGGTGAGAGAGGAAAAATAACAAGGGCACGGGGCAATTCCCGAGAAGACATCCTTCCCCACACCAGCCCTGTGTCTGGTCTTCCTTCTGCCAAGTTCACACAGGTCATCAATGTGACTGTCAGCCAACCTTGGCAGGGAAGGAAAGAGGAAGGATGAGCAGAAGGACAGTAGGGATGCTGAGAGGCTCTATTAGGAAAAGTCCTTTGAGTTAATCTAGTCTATTAGAATGACTGGTACGAGTGGAATCACACTCACAGATAATGTGTATATCAAGTGTGTGTGTGTGTGTGTGTGTGTGTGTGTGTGTGTGTGTGTGTGTGTGTGTATCTCACTCTGTAGACCAGGCTGGCCTTGAACTCAGAAATCCACCTGCCTCTGCCTCTCAAGTGCTGGGATTAAAGGTGTGCGCCACCACTGCCCGGTGGTATTTGTATTTCTGGAGGCCAGTAGTCAATCTTATTTTTAAGGCAGAGTCTCTCAATAACTGGCCCAGAACTCATAGATTAGGCCAGGCTAACTGGCCAGAGACATCCAAAAATCTATTTGTCCTTACCATCTCAGTATGGAGACTAAAAGCACAAACTACCATACCTGGGTTTTTAAAATATGGGTCCAGGCACTCGAACTTGAGTCTTTGTGCTTGCAACGAAAGGCATTTATATACAGAATCATCCCCTTCACCCTCAACTGGTTCTTTTCTCCAGACTGATTTTATTTTTCAGAACTCCATTATACAAGATGCTTTCTTAGGCCCGAATCATTTGCCATTAATTTATGCTAAGAATTAGCTTTTTCTGGAGGGGGCAGCCAAACGAAAACCACTGTCTCTTTGGAAGTTTAATCAGGCATGGGATTGAAAGCAGAGACAGGCTACCTAGTTCCAAGTCCTTCCCCCAAGGAAAGTAAACCATGCTTTGTCCTTCGTCAGCCAAGTCCTTTCAATTAAGGGAAGAGAGTCTTGTTGTCTTTCCATTCCAGTCCTGAATTCTTCATCCTCGCTAATTTATTTACAAATATTGTGTGTGACCATGTGTTCTGCTCTGTTCAGGAAGGCTGCTCAGCTGTCATCTGTTTGGTGTCTCCCTAGAACTCACTGTTTGGATAAAGTAGGACAGTTTGTATCATGAGCCTCAAAAGGGACCTCAGCATGGATTAGAATTATGCTTGCCAGCTGTGTGCTTCAGGCAATGGGAGCTCTTGGGCCTGTCTTGCTGTCCCCTGACTCTGAATGTCTTTGCTTAATCCAGACAAAGAATTTCAACAAGTGAAAATCTCTCTCTCTCTCTCTCTCTCTCTCTCTCTCTCTCTCTCTCTCTCTCNACACACACACACACACACACACACACACACACACACATACATACACATACATATATTTGGAAAGCAGCTTATACAGTTATTTAGATCTTCCAACATTTCTAAATGGAATCTTCAATTTAGCCAAGTAAATAAAGATTGTGTGAGACAAACACCACGCAGAGAGGTTGTATCTACAGTGAATACCACACTACAAATCAGCAAGACGTACCTCATCACCCAAGCTACCATTTGGCATATGACCCCAGTGTCAGGCACCAGTGCAGCCAGAAACACATCTTACCTCATCTGATCTCCATCTTACAACCTGATGTATATTTACCCATTTTACAGATAAGGAAATGAATATCATTCCCAAGAACTGGAAGCAGAACTATTCCCAGAAGCCATATAGATGGCCAGAATTTTGATGCATACAAAGGAGAATTTTTTTCAGTGAAACTGAAATTTTTCATTTTAGTAAAATGAGCCAGACATAGACAAGTACAGCACATTCTCTAAGTGGAGGTGGCCTTCAGGGAAAATCATGGTCACTAGAGGCAGGAAGGGTTTAGTGGCGGAGGGTAGATAGGGAAAGGTTGTACTGCATTAATGTGTGCTGTATGCAAGGTGATGGAATATCACTCTGACCTCCACCAATATATAATATGCATTAATAAACAATAAGATAAAAACCATCTCTTTTAAAAGTCTGCAACTTGCCTATGTTAACTTTGAACACATAAGATGATGCTCAAGGGTACACTGCAGGCAAACAAGCATAATCTGCTGCATGGCAGAGAAAGTTCTGAGAAACGTGGCCTTAAGTGTCATCGTGGTAATACATCACAGCCTGTATTTAGGCAACCTAGAGGGTATAGTCCACTGTATACTGGGATGTCAGGTATGGGCATCTAATGAAAGAGCCAAAATCACTCCTCAAGCGTGATGTTAAAATAGAGATGTGGCAACCATGAGATGCATCAGCTGCAGCCACTGCAACGTAGCAGAGGCACGAATTCAAAGTTCCCTTTTTATAGGTGGAAGGCATACATCCTGGCAAAACCATAGAGTCAGACGCAATGTGTTTGTAAACCAGTAGTGGTGAGTGCTGAACACTTCCAACTGTCATAAGGTATGCAGAGCTGGATGGGTTGGTTGCCCCTGAACGCTAGGTGGAGACTATGTCCCCTTGCACCAGCTTCACCATAAACACAGAAGTAATGGAAGTAACCTCAGAACAAATGTCATCTATAGACCATGGTTGATCAAAACATCATGATAGAGTCAGTGACTAATACAAACTGTCTCTTTTCTGAGAGCAAATGCCGGACAGGATGCATAGCCTGGGCCTGAAATGATCCCAGCTTATCCCCTGCTCACCACAGTGCCTCTGAAATGAGCTGTTCACTTCTGCTTGACAAACCGTTATGCCTGGCTCCTGTCCCTGGTTATGTGTCACCTGTTTGGGCCACCGTGTTAATCAGCACCATGTTTTGGAGATCAGGAGGCTTGAACAACAGAGGTGGGTTATATTGCTCACGGTTTCTGAAGCTGGACATCCCAAGATCAGAATTCCAGTATGCTCAGTTCTGCTGAGGGTCCTTTACTTGGCATGAGGACTCCTAATTTGGTAAACAGAAGGAAACTGGGGGAGAAAGAAAAGAAAAAGGGGGCAAAGAAGGAGAGATAGGGAGGGGGAGAGAACATCTCTTTCTTTTCTTACAAGGTCACAAAATCTATGAAATCTAATTACCCGGAAAAGGCCACACCCCTAAATACTATCACATTGAGGGGTTATGGTGACAACACATTTTGAAGACTGAAATATCCAAACCTCACAACTACTCAATCACTGCTCTAAATGTTCTTATAAAGGCGACCTCTTGACTAACATTTACTGCCGACAGACCTTCAATGAAGTAAATTGCTTTGCGTAAAATGTGTGGAAGGGGTTCATCCAGTGAGCCAAGAGGCCCAGAGAGAACTGAGTGCTGCTCCCCACGAGAGAGAAGAAATTCTGTTAGAGGTTGCCTTTGCCAAACAGAAGCTGTTCCCTGGATCTCCAGCTGATCTGTCGCTCCCAGATTCTGTTATCAAGCCTCCACACTCAGATGAACCAATTCTCTACAAATGGCTCTCTTGGCAACTATAAACACATATTAGCGGTGTAACACGGCTAGTAGAATATATATGTCTATTATGCACAAAGGCCCAAGTTCAATGTTCAGAACCATATATAATGGCATGGTAGGGCAGGCCTATGCCACTCTGAAGGTGGAAACTGGAGGACCAAGTTCAAAGTTAGCCTCAGTTACACAGGTAATCTGACCAGCCTAAGGCACATTAGACTCTTTCAATATGAAAACAATCTAGAGGTACGAAGCTCCCTGTCCCTTCAGGTGGATGGAGACGGTCCAGAGACAAACCCTACAACATTTGTTGATTCTGTTTCCAAAGTTCCTAACCAAGGAGCCTTTCACAACTCTAAAGTCATTCAAGATTGCCATGTAAAGGGACGGAAGGTGGCCAGCCTGCTATCATTCTCAGTGAGTAGACCTGTCGCTGAGACAGTTACAATGAATGAAACTTCAAGATGGAAGGGGATTGCTGGACACACTTCAGAGTTCCATAGCTGCTTCTGTCCTAGTCAATGCTGTTCCAGTGGCTCATGATGTGGGATGATGCAGACACAAACTACAGAGAGAATGAAGACCAGAGAGACATTACTGGTGACAAAATATAGATGTTGTCAGGCTATACCGAAACAGCAAGAAGGATAATGGCAAACCCGAGAGTTTAAGGTTCTTTTGTTGTTGTTTTGATCAACAATAATAGCACAGCGAGAAGTTTAGATTTAGATTAAAATAAAAAAAAATCTATTATGTTTTTCTCAAGTTCAAAATGAGTCAGCACTGCAACGTGTCCCCTTTAATATGATCTGAGCACTAAAATCAAAAGACGCAAAATATTAATGCATCCTGAGGATCAGTCCTTTTGTAATCTGCACAAATATAAAAACATCAGAAACAGTACAACCAGCTCCAAGAGCTCCACATTTCAGAAGGGTCGTGGCCCTAAAAGGTTCTGAAGAAAAGGAGATAAAGCATTAAGAAATTACTTTGTTTGAAGAGCAGTGTGGAAAACAGAGGGCTGGTGTCATAGACGAGGAAATATCTGATGGAAGACAGAAAGTTCCTCAGAAGTCAAAGGAAGGAGACTTGGTTGGCTTCCTAACAGCAAAACTGAATGCAAACACACAAATTTTAGGTCAGTACAGAGAAAGGCTGTCTAAAGCTCAGTCCTCCATGTTCAGAACTTTAGGTTCAACATGCAAAGAGATACTCTGGCTAAAATGTCCAAGCTAGGTATTGTGGTCCCTTTACTCAATATGTCTTAGATGGGCATCCCATGCCAATAGCATGGCTTTACTCCTTTGCCTTACAGAAATATGGGAAGGGACAAGGAATTAGTCTGGCACATTATGGCCTTGGGGAACCAACCATTCCTGATCCTTGGGGATCATTTACTTCTTTTCTGACGGATGACACTGTGGTTAGTAATTTGTGTAGGCTCTGCTGTCAGTTTTACCAATTATTAATTTGGAATTTAAAAAAAACAATGGGTTTTCATTTTTCCACCATCAAAACCATTAATAACCTACCATTATTGATAACACTTCCATCTCTGTGTCAGATAATCTAATGGTTTCAATAGCTTGTTTCATTCAGATCTTTAACCACTACCTGAACCTCAGAGACCTGGGCTCAGGACATGAGCCTACTAATAGAGATGATCAGACTTAGACCCAAGTGCATCTGATTCCAAAGTTCCTAGTCTAAGCTGCCCTGATTTGAGAGCCAGTCTCCACAGATGCCATATACATCAGTATTCCACGCCAAGCTATCTTTACGCGGCGACTGCTGTGTCTTTCTGCCTCTCCCCTCTGTCCCTTAGAGCTCCCAACTCCCCTTGTTTTGCTCCTTCTAACTTCTCTGATCACTCCACCCATGTTGACCTTTTATCTCTGTATTAGACATTTTGGTTACAAGCAAATTGAACAAGTTTATGTAAAACGGAGTTTATCAGAGCATAAAACTTTTACTGAGCAGAAAAGAAACAGGCAGATGGGAAAAGTGGGAGGGAGAAATAAGAACCTACAGAGGTGCCCTCTTCTCCTCTCTCTTATCCTTCTGTATTGGTATATGACTTACCTCTCGTAGTCTCTTCTAACCCATAAGACTGGAAACCCAGGCCTGTGGTATTATATATTTTTGGTTTCAATTTTAAAGCATAGCCTCTCACCCCCATCTACCTATGTTGAGATTTATTATAGTTACAACTAATGTGCTTATTTTCAGCTCCCATTTCAGTGAGTATTGGTGAATCTATACAATCATATCCTCTATTGTGACCTTAATATAGAAGGTTTCTATCGACCCAGTTCAATTTATAAAAATCATAGGAAATACTATAGTCAGCTTGAAGTCAATATCTGTACTATATGTCAATTGCCAATAGATTACCATTCAAGAAGGTAGTCCCCTCTGAAACCATATGGAGGACCTGAGTATGGGCACAAGCTGTAGGTCCCTAGAGAAATCATTTGAATTTGACTGGAAAGTAAAACACTGTTTCAAAGTAGCCCAAAGTACAGACCAAAACCGCACAGTAACTTCAGCCAGAGAAAAACTAGAACAGAAGTGGATTACTAGAGAAAGGTAATGTGAGGGTAATAACCGATTGGTTGATAAGTAGAGAACTCTAAAACATACAAGTATGTGTGCCCCTGGATCCTGGAACGGGCACAACCATGGTTTACTGAGCAGCAGCCTGATAAGCCGTGATGGGAATTCTTCCTTTGGAACTTTCTGGAAATCCATTGCCCAGACTCTCAAGAAAAGTTGTTCATCACAAGGTGTTTCATGAAAGTAATCTCCTACAACACTATCAGCATCGAGAGTCAGGCTGATGCTGGCCACCCATGGACCCCGGGGCGACTCCTGCCTGCCGTGTACGCATAGGAACAGTCAAGCCATGTGCACTGTCGCTCAGGCACTAAAGAGGCTTTGAGGAAGAGCCAGATCAGCACATCAGATTCGGGAGCCAATTATTTCCTTCGATTACTATGACGCTTGGCATCATGCCTGCTGAGGACAGAGAGCATTTAAAGGTCCCTGATTCACTTCACAGATCTGGAAACAGAGATGTTCTCTGAGACAGTCAGCAAGGTGTCAGCGATCAGCACACCCATGTGCTTCCACGTCAACCTTTGAATTTCTGTGGAATTTGGGATCTCACAGACACAATAAAACATTCCTTATACAGTCTGTAGTCATCGTCTCTCATGCTTTCTGTGCCTATCTCTCTACATGTCTCTGTCATGTGTACTTGCGTGCATATGTACAGGTTATTTATTCCAAGTGAGTAGGAGCCACACCCCCAGAAGATAAGGAAGCATATCCTAAGTTGCTGGCAGTTCCCTTTCTTCTGTCTCTAGGGGATTTTAGTCCCTTCGATTCCTAAATGATCATGACTACAAAACAATCCCAAATAACTACACCTCATGCCAAATCTATTTAACAATGTTTGCTCATTTTACAATGCCTTTTTAACAAAGCCTGTGAAAAATGAATATGATGTCACCCACGTTAGGATCTTTCAAACTTCTTCCATGGATAGTGTAGTTAAGAAGAAACTCCACAGTCTCAATTCCTTGGCAATGAAAAGCAGATTAAAATTACATACACAGAGAGAGAGAGAGAGAGAGAGAGAGAGAGAGAGAGAGAGAGAGAGAGAGAGAGAGAGAGAGAGAGAGAGAGAGAGAGATTTAGCTCAGAAAATGGTAAGGTACTGGTGAATGCCTGGTACAAAGAGAACATTAGCTCAATAAAGAACCCCAAACAGTGCCCCTAGGGGCTTTCAAGAGAATCTAACTCATTTATTGGGTCTGAAATTTAAAAGTTTGTAGCAATTTTATTCATAGCAGCAGTCAAAATGTAGAACCATCCATGATAATCTTCAGTTGATGAATGGGTACATTAACTTGGGTAGCACTAGAACAGTGAAATACTGTTTGGCAGTTAAAAAGAAGCATATTTGTCACTTGGTTTGCCCGTGTCACCATAGCTCTTCTATCATCAAGCACCAGGGCAAACTTTGAGGGAAACAACCATACCATGAGTTTATCAGCGAACAGAAGCATCTTCAATAAACAAATCAAGATTAAAAACAAAACTTTACAACTGCCACTGAGGCCAAGAAAATGGTTAACTTGGGAAAATACTTACCTAAGGTGCACAAAGGCTTAGACTCAATCCCCAGAACCACGCACTGCAGCCATAGCTGTTCATGCCTGTAATCCCAGCAGGAGGTGGAGACAGGAGGAGAAGGAGAAGCCCAAGTCTCAGGCCAGCCTGGGTTACCTACAGCTCTGTCTCAAAGCAAAACAAAGCAAGCCTGCAGCTGAATGAATTGAAGTAAGAAATGTTATCAAACACCCAAGACTGTCCCACACTGTGTGTTGTCTATACATTTAGTGCCCTCTGCATTCTGGCAAACTATCCATCTCCTTTGTAATCAGCATGCATTCAAAATTCACATCTATACTGTTAATTATATTTTTAAATGAAAATTGTAATTTAGTCAAGTGGATTAGAATTAAGCCTTTCAAAGTGCGACTATTTATTAATGAGGTGAGGTCACTTAATTACTTATTACATGTTCAGATGCCTAAAGAAAATGCAGCTTCATTTACTCATTTATTTATTTGATGAGTCCATCAACTGTGCTCCCCCTAGCCTCTTCCTGCTATGCAGAACCTTGTAACCCAACAGGCCAAGTCAATCCAACCAAATGATTTAGGCAGTTTCTCACTAAATATTTTGTTGCCATGTTTTGGCTCATTGGGATTATCATTGTCTTCCTTAGGGGTACCTCATATATGGAAGCAATGACTCTAATCTTTCCCAGGGTTGTCATGATGGCCTTCCCCTGGGATGTCCTCTATGTGAAAACAATGGCCACAGTCTTCCGCGGGGGTGTCCTATATCTCGAAGTGATGGCAATGGTCGGTAATGTCCTTTAGTTCTCTGCTGTTCTATGACTGAGTTGTGTACATGGTTGTTTTTTGTTTTTTTTGTTTTTTTTGTTTTTTTTGCCTGAAGTCTGAGCAGTTGCATTTGACACACTCTATCACCTCCTCCTTTAACCTTTGTATTTGTTTAGTTTCTAGCTGTTCCTTCCTGGTCCCTCCCACTTTGTCATCCTTCACAGCTCACCTCACCCCTCCTTGCAGTCTTAGTAGGTGATCTTTAAGCTTCAGTGCTTTAAATAGTACTTCCATGTGGTGGGTAACCAAATTATGCCCACTAACCAGCACTCACCCTTAGCTTCCAGGGGTACTTTTCCAACTTAGTCATACCCCCCAAATTTCCCACCCAGTTAAAGTGGTTACTTTAACTAGCTGGGTGAGAGCTAGGATGCTAGACCCAACATATCCCATTTCAGATTCCTGATGGCCATCCTAAATACCGTCCCACGGCCTGATACATATCATTCCAGGTGCTACACCATAAGTCTTAGAGTAATGCTTTGGATTTCTTTCTTTCTGATCCTACAGCCAAACCTTCTATGCTACATGCCTCTTACCCTTGGTCACCACACAAGACCAGCCTACAGAAGACTTGAGATGTGGTCTAATGGGCCTTATGGTGAAGAAAGCCATCAATGATGGATTTGGCGTAAGGAAAACAAGTAGTCTTTCTGCAAGCCAGCATGAGTGCAGGGAGATAAAAGATGACATTAGAAGAAACAGTTCCTCCATTTCCCATTATAGAGACTAGTTGCACATAAAGGGGCCTCTTACTTTTTTTTTTTTTTTTTTTTTTTCAGAAAATCAAGTGTAAGTCAAAAGGATTTCCCACACAACAGATCTGGAGCCAGGGAAAGGCACTCCCCAAAATGAAGCAAGCAGCATTCTTCCCATGGGTCACTTCAAAGAAAGTGCAAACAAGCTCACAGCACCGGACAGAAAAGGCAGGAAGTAAAATGAAACCTGGCTAGTCTTTGAATGCATGGAGAAACACACACACACACACACACACACACACACACACACACACACACACGCGCCTCAAGTTCTTCACCGTTCCTTCATCCGAAGTGTTAAACAAACTCGGCAGCCTCAATGAAAAGAAACCTCCTGCAGCTTCAAGCAAGCAGGCTGTGGGAAAACACAGAGATGGCAGATGAAAGCGACTTACCTGAGATGTCTGAGTTTGAGGTCAGAGTCACAGAACTCTCACCAGATCAGCCAGAAGAACCTGGGTCAAACAGAACAGATGGCAGGGAATCAACTGATGACCCCCCTAACCAATCACCTTAAAGCTACAGCATCAAAAAAAAAAAAAAAAAAGCAAATGAGACCATGAACCCTTCAGGATGGTACTGCAAATGCTGGTTGAAAAAGATCCTTTGTTAGAAAAGTCCATGCAGCCTGCACTTCGGCAGGATTTACATGAAATAAGTGAGCAGTGTGCAGAAGGGTTCCTGCAGCTCAGTGCAGAGAATGACACTTCTTAAGAAGAACTGGCACTCCAGCAGAAAAGTGTTTCTTGATTGTTATTCCAGAATAGCATAAATCTTCCTGAATGGAATTTTTGTGATGGAGGAAATGTTCTGTGATAGTCACATTTTAGTGTCATGTAAACACCTAAAATAATCTATTCAGAATTTTTTCCAACCATAGAACCTCCTAATTTACACACACACACACACACACACACACACACACACACAATTCTACATCAGTATTGGGATGTGATAGGCCACAGTGGCTTGTGAACTGTACAGGGTTCAAGTTTCCATACAGAGAGTCCTTTACAACAGAGGTTATGATAAGTTCACAGCTGCCAAGTCACCGAGCAAGCATGTTTTAGGCCTGGATATAGGATGTTATTATACTCATACTTGCTGACCTCCAGGACCAGAAAAAAAAAGCATAATAAACCTATTCATTCTGAAATGTCCCTCAAGTACCCTCTACCCATCACTCACCAAGTCTAGGGAGAAATGTGTAAAGGAATATCACTGGTTACCACAGAACATCTATACTGAAAGGTGTGTTCAGTGGTTCAAAGCTGTAAGGAGACGAAAGATACAATGTCCCTCTGTGCCACTTCAATCAAACATCAAGAGCAATGGAGAATGATAGAGACAGAGCAGTTGCAAGAGGGGCAATGCTTTTTAATCTTGCTTGGCTATTAATACTACTCATTGTCCTAGTGACCAATTAGAGACTAGCAAACACACAGTACCATAGGAAGTGTTTGACATTGGCACTTGCTGCCTTGCCTCCGTGGATCTTCCCTGCCGCCATGGAAAGGAGCTTGAGTTGGCCTTCTTGAAGGATAAGAGAGTACCCTGGGTACTTAAATGATTTCAGAATTCCTAGGTGAGGCCAGCATAGTCCTTTTAGACCCAGGAAAACTACCTAGACTGAAAGGACCTTGCACATAATCCACAGAGTAGAGAAAGTTAGTATTTGCCACTCTGAAACATCCACGCTTGGGTTTTGTTAGAGAACTAACTAACTAACTAATGAATAAACGAACGTACTAACCGCCTAAATACTAATACAAAACAATAAAACCAGTATTATAACATTTCCGTATATAGTGTTTATATTAATAGACTAATATATCAGGTTTTTACCATAGCAGTATACTAATATAAACAACTTAATTATCATAAAAAGAAAAAATTTGTTTACTCTAAGGAACAGGTGAGTTTGTCCTACAAGAACTTTGTCCCTTGAGGATAATTTGTCTATAGGACTGGCCCTGTTTTCCTGCCAATCAAGTTGCCAAGAAAGGCAGAACTTTGTGCTGCTCATCTTTGAAACTTCTTTTTATACTTCAAATTTTCTGTACATTTTAGCTTTCTATTTCTATGGTTACCTCATCCTGTTTAATAACTTATGCAGAATCTGCCTGTTCTGGTTTATGTATCCACATAAGCTGTCTCTGATGACATTTTGGGAACAGGATTAGACACAAGCATATAAAAACGGTATCGCTGCTCATGGATATAATGCTCAAGCCATAAACCCCACAGCAGTTTCTTTGTATTATTACATTAGAGCAGTTTGCTTCCCTGTATGAACTTGATATTTGCAAAAGAGAAGAATAAAATGTGTGAGCTCTGGGTTAGATGATAATTATCTTGAGCTTTAAAAGCAAATCAACTTTTTTTTAAAAAATCGATTTTTAATAAAATTTCCATTTTTATAAAGTTAAGAAAGATACTGCTTGTTTGCACAATTAGATTAAATTAGAATATGGGTCTAAAATTTTTATTTCATCACGTCTTTAAACACAGAGCCAAGCAATTTTCTTGCTTTCAACCCTCGTTTTGTTCTGCCCAGGGACATTACCTCGAGTTTGAAAGAACTTAGTTACTGACATTTTGTTTTGTTTTAATTCACACCTAATTCTTAACCAGACATGTGGATAAGGCTAAACCATTTTCTGTGTTGATCCATTCTTCTTTTAACAAAAAAAATGTTCTTGAAAGAAATGTGATAAAGTTAATAGACCAAAACAAGTTACAGAACTTGAAATAAAGAAAAGTAATCTTTTAAAGAAATGACAAATTTGCCCTTTTATGACAACAAACACAGGTCTACTTTTGGAGAGTGTTCTAGAATCCCATATTGGGAGGTTGGGGCAGGGGGGAAGGGGAAGGCTAGCCAACTGTGAAATAGGTTGTCAAAAATATAAGCCTAAAATATGGTTCAACTACAAAAAAAATTACCAATTTGGGTTGGAAAGTCTAGGGTGTTCATTTATTTAGCAGAAAAACAGAGTAAGTTGAGTTGCCCTGCAGAGGAAGTTAGGATTTCTCAAGTTGAGATTTCTGCAGCAACAAATCCCCCTGTAATTAGAATATTTCATAATATTAAACACATAATCCGAGAGTAATTGGAAGGCAGAGCACATCCTCATAATTAGTCCATCACTTTTATTTACCTCATGTATAATACATGGCAGCCCACATTGTAAGATAAATTAACAGAGAAATGTCAATGCTTCCCTCTCATTTAGGCCACCTGTCTAGGTGTCCAGACTGACACCCATTGGCATGAAATTACGGAGTCCAGGGAAATCTAGCAGAACAGAGCTCTTACCCAGGACCTGATCTTCCTAGCTTCCTCCTCTCCTATCAGTCCTCATTAACTCCTAAAGTTTAAAGCTTTTATGATCTAGATTATCATTTTCACACACATTTCAGGACACAATAAAATGAACTGGACATTTTCCTATAAGAACATGATTCTACATTCAGGCATCTCACAAATGAGGGAGAACCTACAGGTTCAATGCTGTCATTCTTGAGTTTCATCGCTGCGGTTTTCTAGGACTGAGAAATATGGGGCACTCTAACCGAGTTCCCTTTGAGGGAACTAGCATTTGCTCCTCAAAGATCTATTTCAGAGACTCTTGCTGATATCCTCGAGACCAGAGGGAAGATGGGCAGTAACTAAAACGTAAAGCAACCCAAAAGCTTCAATCAAAATTGGGGGTTGGGACCTAGGCTTTCTACTCTCTAACCCACTCTCTGTTCAAGGAACATGGAGTGTTTGCTCACGAAGATCAAGCCAGCCACTTCAATCTTCCATACTTTCCCATTCACTCAACCAAGGATTTCACTGGTTAGAAGGATTTGTACATTTCAAAAGCAAATCATAGTCTCACTGTATTCAACCCTTGGGATATTGCCCCCTGATCCTGCCAAGATCCCCTTCTCATGAGTTTAGGTCAAGTGCCAAGAAACTTGTTCCCTCCATAGGATACGAAATGAAGTCACTTGTTGGGTTTCAACAGCACCCTTTGTGGTAGATTCAAACTAACGTGATCAGACCAGACCTGAATTTCAATGACAGTATCAGGCCTTCTGTGGTTTAGGACAAATTATAAAACCATTTCTCCCTCCTCCCAAGAACGATAGAAAACAATTTGTACTACTTGTGGCCAAACCTTAGTTGCCATCTGTCAAATGGTTAGATTAGCTTCCTATTCATGTATCGCACTGTGATGTGAAAATTAGCTAAGGTCTATAGTGTTTTCAAGATGAAAAGCGCCATATTAGTGCTATGTGTAACCTATGAACATGAATTAAGGTAGCTTCAACAGAAATATAAATGGCAAAGGGATGAGTGAATAGTCAGCTGGAAAAGTCAAGGAAGCTGAAACAAACACATATAAAACCACTGAGTAGACTTCCAAGTCATAGACTTCTTGAACCAAGAGGGAAATGAGCATACTAGTGTGGAAACACACTTAGGAATCAAGACTGAAGCTAGCAAGACACTCTGAGTGGGGCCAGAGGTACACTCAGTGTTGTCAAGGTCAATGTTAATATAATCACAGGCCCAAAGACATGTAATTTAATAGGATATGACAGACTATTTACTGCACTCTAGTAACTTGATAGCATCAACTCTCACTTGCTAATTCTCCATTTTTACCCACACCATCCATCTCTCTTCACCTGTAAAATAACTTGTGAATGCATAGAATGATTGTTAGAATGATTGTTATTATTCCCATTTTATAGATAAGGCCATTGAATATCAGAGGATTAATTCAATCAAAATTATAGAGCTACTAACAAACCCAGTGCTCTTTCTATCAGTTCATATTTAACAGACACCACACAGAATTGACAAAGCTTCTCAGAGTGATTTTCATTTATGTATATGTTCGACCAAATAATTTCACTTTTAGACTCTTACCATAAGTAATTCAGAGTCTGCGGTACACACAGCATCCCTCCCCCACTCTGTGCGTGTATGTGTGTGTTGCACACATTTGAGTATACAAATGTTTTTGCAGGGGCCAAGGCTGCTGTCATTCTCTCTGTCACCCTCACCTTGCACTGAACTCTAAGCTTACTGCTTTACCAAAAAGCAGGACGCACTTGTCTCTGCCTTTCCATGTTGTGGTTACAAGCACATCTGTGTCTGACTTTTTATATGAATTTTGAGACTGAACCTTCTTGCCTCGCACACCAAGCCCTCTTTCTGCTGCCCCTCATGTGAGACTATAAAAAAAATTCAAAAGTTCAGCAGAAATGACTGAACAAATACTGATTTACTCCTAAGATAAATGTTAAGAGACAGCCACTAACCATAATGTCAGAGAGATATCTTTATTGCCATGAGAGTCTTTCACTGTGAATTGGCAAACCTTCTATAATAACCTGCTAAAAATTAATTCACCCATGCTTTAAGAAATGGTATCTAGGAAGACTAGATACAAAGGTAGTCTTCCTGGGGTGGTTTTATGGTGGCAACTTTCATTGTCAACTGGTGATCTATAATTTCAGAGTTTATTCCATTTATTTGTACAATCATAACCACCACCATAACCATCAAGTCATTTAGAAATACCACAAAATTTACTCTTTTAATCCCAGTACTCAGGAGTCAGAGGCAGGTGGATCTCAGTGAGTTTGAGCCAGTCTGGTCTATAATTCAAATTCCAGGACAACCAGGTTACACAGAAAAGCCCTGTATCAAACAAATAGACAAGCAAATCCAACCCAACCCAACCCAACCCACACCCCCAAAACAAACAAACAACAACAATAAACACTTAAAAGAATAACTTCATTTACGGCTGAACAGATGTCTCTGTGGTTAAGAGCACTGGCTGGCTTTCCAGAGGACCTGGGTTCAATTCCCAGCAGCCACATGGCAACTTACAAATACCTGTAACTCCAGTTTCATGGGATCTGACATCCTCACACAGATATACATGCAGGCAAAACCACCAATGCACATAAAAATTTAAATAAGTAAAAATTTAAATAAGTAAAAACAAAACAATAACTTCTGTATTAGGGGTCTCTAGACCTTATGGAATGTCTCTCTATATTAAGGGAATTAATTATAATGATTTACAGTGTGCAGTCCAATAACCCAACAATGGACTGAAGCTGTGAACAGGAAGTCCAACAACCTAGTAGTTGCTCAGTCCCCAGGGGCTAAGTCTGGTCTCCTGTATAAGCTGGAATCCTGAACAAATGGGTTCCAACAGAAGTGTTGGCAGGTAAGGACAAGCAAAATGAAGAACAAACACTTCCTTGTTCCATTGTCCTTATGCAGACCTCCAGCAGCAGGTATGGCTGAGATTAAAGGTATGTACCACCACACCTGGATTTGGAACCTGCTCTATCCCAGGTTGGACTTGAACTCAGAGACCTGCTTTCTGAAGTCTCTTGGGACTAAACGTATGTACTCCCTTGCCTGTGCCTAAGCTTTTCATGACCACTGTGCATCAAAATCTGGATCACAGATGTGCCCTCCATTTCTGGACTATAGTTCATTCCAGATGCAGTCAACGTGATACCTAGGAATAGTCATCACAACTTCATTTAAAATACTCCCCCAGGAACAACCTAGGCAGTAGAGGAAGGCTGACTAGCCCTCTGTCTTTGTCTGCTGTCCATGGATAAGCATACTGGATAGGTGCTGGTTTCTGCTGGGGCTTATTCCATAATTGCTCTACAGTCTCTTATGCCAGCCTCCCCATCTACACTACTGAGAAAATGCTGGCATACTTGGAGAGAAGTGGGCGGGGGGGGGGGCGGGTTGGGGTGTCCCTCTGCCTCTGGCACTAAGATGTGTATTAAGATAAAATTTGATTTAAGAAAAATGCAGGTGGACCTGAAAGCCCTGTGTTTTAATACTAGCAAGAGGAATTAGCACTAGACAAGAGAAAGTACTGTCAGTTGGAAAAAGCAGGGGGAGGGAAATGTTATAGACTATTCTCTGCAAGTTGGCAAGATGTGGAGTGAAAGATTCTGGGAGTCCGTAAGAAAAGCAGAATTCCAAAATGGTCACTTCTGACATACCCAATTCCCCCAGCAGTGTAATAGTACACAGTGATTGGCTTTTGTCATTTCCAATTAAGATGACTCACCAACTGATTATGCGTTCATCAAAAAGACAAGTATTCAAGTGTACAGAGTCGGATCACATGATCCTTTAAAAGCACAGCTTTCCCAGGTTGGTTACAGAAGAAGGTGGAATCCGAAGAATCTGTTGAGCTGTTGCTGGCTGAAGACAGATGTGGCCATGAAAGGAAGGTGATGTCTAAAAGCAAAGTGTGATCTCTCAGTCCTTAGAAACCTGAAAGAAAACAAGAACCTGAACCCTTACAGCCATAGCAACACATCAGGATTGCTGTCAATCCAGATGTGTGCTGATGCGGATACTTATCCAGAGTCTTTGTGTATGAGCCTTATACCTTGATACTTTAATTTTTATTTCTCCATGGACAAGTTCTATTGTAACCCAGGCTGGCTCCAACTCACTATGTGGCACTGATCCTCCTGCCTCCACCTTTAAAGTTCTGTAAATTACAGACACACGTTGCCATCTTGGTTGGTCTATGTATTTGTTCTCTTTGGCTACTTTATTTGGGATGGCTTGAACTAGGATTTCTAACTCATTTATTTATCCCCCTGCCTGAGTCTCTGCAATGCTGGCATTACAAATGTGTGGCCCATTCTTGGCTGAACACACTTTGATTTTAATTTTAAGAAAGAAATCCTAAGCAAAGACTCCAAATGAGCCTTCCAGGAACCCCCTGAACTCCAGAACACTGAGTTTATATACAGACATTGCCTCAAGCAACTATGCAACACTATATAACACAGTCAGGAGATGTCATAGCAAATATCCTGTCCATTTCTATTATTTAATGAATAAGGAAACTGAGACCCAGGTAAATTGAGGGGTTTGAGGGGAAACTGAGGCAGAACTGGGACTACAGTATGAGGTGACAGTATACATAGCCCAGGGCTTTGTTCCCATCCTCCTTCCTTGCTCTAAACCATCATCCCAGGATAACTTCTATCTGGCATGAGTTATGGGCTAAGAGAAAAAGAGAGGATTGCCATTTGAGGTCCCTGCCAGCACCACAATTCTGATGTATTTCTTGATTCCTCCAAAATGAGCTAAAATTGACATCAAATGCACAGACACTTCTCCAATTTAAAAACAATCAATAATATTTATAACGTTCACCCAAGATTTAATATGCTGACAATGCTGTGCGACCCACTTCATTCTCCAATAAGTGACAATTTCAGTCTTCAATTCACTGAAGTTCAGCAAAATTTACTGCATTCAAATTCCCTACGAGGCTACATGTGGAGAGATTTATCAGGGCTAGAATTCTATAATTTCCCTTAACCGAGGCAACTTAAATTGTTTGGGAAAAAAAAAAAAGTACATGAAAAAAAAGTTGAGAAACTTTTTGTTGAAAAACTATCTTCAAAAGTAACCCGAGTTTTCACCTTGTCTCTGTGGCAGAACTTCATCGCACTGTCACACTCACTCAATTCTGGTGACTTATTCTGAAGGCAATGCTATCGGTTGTGTTACTAGCAATTGTCAAGATGAAGACAGATGCAAGCTCGTGCCTCTCCTGGGATTAATTAAGTAAGCACTGTTAATAAATGCAACAGTGCATGATGTGATGGATAACTAAGAGTTACTCACAGCAATAAGTTGCCAGAGGCTGGGACGGTGGCTCCAGGGGTAAGAACACATGACATAAATGAATGAGAAACATCTGTATAACCTCGGCATGCATTCCCGGAACTCCAGCGTTGAGGGGCGGAGACCAGAGGATCTCAGGCACTCATTGGCCAGTAGACCTAGCTGCAACTATCAGCTTCTGGTTCAGTGAGAAACTCTGCTTCAAGGGAATACAGTGGAGAGTAATAAAGGGAGATAGCTGATAGCCACCTGTAGCCACTGAGTGTGTGCTCACAGACTTGCCCCACCCAAGTTTGCAATAATAATAATAATAATAATAATAATAATAATAATAATAATAATAGATTTAATTGACAACTAAGCACAATTAAGTTCAGAGGTACTTAAAGGATTTTCAAATCAAGTTGTGTCTGAAAAAGCTACATTGAAGACCGCTTTCAAGATTCCTGAACCATCACACCAAGACCTGCCTGCTTGCCCCTCTTGGTTTGTGCCCTTCCTCATGTTTTAGCTCCTAACTATGCATGGCCTGCCTCAAGGGAAGTAGACAGAAATGTTGAGCGATGGTGGACACCCCCTCCCACTTAACCTGCCCAGGTCCACCAACTATGGAGTTGCTCAAGAGAAAGTGAGGCCACTAAATGCATCTACAGGGTGCAATTGGTTCTTCTTTGATTCTTTGCTAATTGTTGTCCTCAGCCTGTTGTACTCACTCTACTGCACAGCATTTTTCTGCATTTTGTAGATTTGGGGCTTCCAAGCTCTTGGATCTTTGCAGGGTTTACCAGAAAGCAGTGCTGCCCAATACAGTGTCCCCATGGGAACATTCTCCATGCTCTCTATGGGATAGCCCTTGATTGCCTGTGACCATGAGCACTTTGGAATGTGACCAGAATAACAAATCTTAACTACTTTGTATTTCAGCACAAAATGTGACTCGTGGCCGTTGTTGTCCCTAAGAAATAGGCTAGAATCCTTATGAGCTATTTAAGAGCCAAACCAGGTGCAGTCTGGAAGGAGTTTGCAAATTGGGTGTGGGTTTCTTCTGAAATGCTCATTTACTCTGCTGGTCTTGCTCTAGCCTATACCGTCTGGCTATCTACTAAAGAAATGTGTGAACTATAATCATATCCCTAATTGTATCTTACACAATACCTGGTCCAGCACAAGTACTCTATAAATAGGAGTTGTTGTTGCTGAAGTTTACATCACATGGAATGTCCTTAAAAATAACGGTTTCTGAATACAATGTTTCATTCACTGAAGAAGTAACAGAATTAAAATTAAATACATTAACCTAATACGTTTTTTCTGTGCTATCATTTTTAGTGGTTGTCATGTACCTTAACTCTATAATGTCTCATACTTCACATTATAACCTGATAATCTAGGCACAGGTCAAGTGATGGTATTACATGTGCTGCCACAGAAGTAGGACATGTTAGATATGCTGTGTCATCATACAAAAAGTGCCAGGACCTGCATGTAGTATTCTGTCTTTTGTCCTGAGTTTTGTTGAGTAAAAAGTGCAACTGTGGGTAAGATTTAGAACTAGATAAATGTCCTTAGACCGTGTGTGTGTGTGTGTGTGTGTGTGTGTGTG
>NC_034598.1:82676334-82726119 GCF_900095145.1 Mus pahari | reverse complement strand
GTGTGTGTGTGTGTGTGTGTGTGTGAGTGTGTACATGTGCGTGTATGTACGCAGAGATACAAGTGAGGGGTCACCTGGAGATCAGAGATCAAGGTCGAATGCCATTCTTGTTTCTTGGGTGTTGTCTACCGTCGTTTTTTGAGAACTCATCAGTTAGGCAAGCTTGACTGGCTGTGTAGCCCCAGAGATCTGACTACCCCTGTCGCTTCAGTCCTGGGATTGCTCATGCACACTACCACAGACACTTTTTTATGTGGTTTCTGGGGATTGATCACAGATCCAGGTTTGTGTGGCAAATGTCTCTGACTGAGACATTTCCCTAGCAGCCCACCCCTGTCTCATACATTCTGAACCAATTTGCTTCCAGATTCAAACTCCTGATAGCAGTGGAAGAGAATAAATTTCTTCGGTAAAAGGGAGCAGGTTGGAAGCAAATCAGCGAATACAGTTGTTTGGCCTGGAAATCCAGGGATGCAGGATGGAAGAAACATTAACATTCCACAAACAAAGATGTCTGTCAACCCCAAGGCTCCTTCGCCAGAAGATACATCACTGGAAAGTCGGAGTCTGACACCATTTCCCTCCACAGTGACGGCGCTATACAGTCACGGTCAGCGATGCAGAGTACTAAGTGTGGAGATAGGTATTTTCTTATTTTATCTGAACCTTTTATACCTGCAAAACACCAAGGTATTTGCAATCAAGTGTAATTCAACCAAGTTGGTAAAGTACTATCTTAGAGCTAAAAACTTAATAACAACTTGGTTCAGAGGCTGGCTGTCAACAGCAAGTAGAGAGCTCTGGTACACAAAAACACCAGTTTGTGTGATAAAGCCTTGACAGTCTTGCCTACACACAAACCAAGGAAAATAACAAGCCTGTGACAGCTACAACAGCAGCAATTTCCAGCCTCTCGCTGATGAAATGCACTTTGCAGTCATAACTCTTGCATAAATCTGTGTCACGACTCTTCTTGTTCTAATTCCGAGAACCAATGGATCATTGTGTAGACCCTCTACCTGAAAATGAGCCCAATAATGCAGGATGTGCACTGTCACTGAGCAAGCACTGACATCAGGGGCTTGGTGGCTGGGGTTATTAACAGATATTTTTTTCACCTAGAAGCACAGACTAAAATCAATCATTCTGATAACTAGGCATGGCATGAGCTGTCTGCACTTTCATTTCGATTTGATTAATCACACAGAGAGAGACCTTTACCTTAAAGGAGCAACTATTCACATTTAATCACAACTAAACATTCATGCATAACATTAGGCATTACTAAATTTGGCTACAATGTATGCCTTCTATTTTAGCAAATATATTTCGGGTAAAATGGCTCTCTGCATCTAAATACTTGGTTTCATTCAGTTTATGCATATTAACATGGAAGCTAAGTAAAATGATTCAAGCTTATACCATTTATCATCTATTTATCTCTTGTGAAGTTGCCATTAGATCAGCATATTTTATTGCACAGTTTATCCTGATAATGGAAGCACATTTGTATTATTAGCAATATGGGTTTTCTATAAAGTGGGGCATGCTGAATATCAGATTTCATCATGTTGTACAGTTACTTCTTTGCCAAGATTACCTGTCAGTAGCAACTGGTTTCCCCGAGACTAGCAAAGACTCTCTGATTGGTGCAGGATTTATTTTAATTGAAATGAAGTTGGAAACAAGTGACTATATCTTAAATGGTCCTTCCAAAAATGCTCCCAATAAACAGCATTCCAGAAGGCTTACCTGCCATTACTACCACAGGAATCAGATTCAAAAGAGAATTGCCTTTATTAGAGGACCGTCTGCAAGATGGGAAAGTAGAACTCTGAATTCTTCAGGAAGGCAAGAGGGAGAATCCTGTGGGAAGCAATAGACTTTGGAGAGGGCTTTGATGGATGGTTGGGGGAAGGGGTAGTCAGAAGGAGGGAAAGGTAGGTCACTTAATGTCCAAACAGAGCATGCAAATCCACTGCCAAGGTCAGCTAGCACATCTACTGAGGTACATACATGCCTTAGAACTGAATGGAGAGGGGATAAGACTAAGGAAAAGAAAGAATCATTCTCCATCTGCTTGATCCAAGGAAGACAGAATTACTGGGATCCACTTCTGATCAACCAGGTCGTTGAGGATGGAAATGGTCTAAAGTCTGGCTTCCCAGGAATGGGCCGATATGCTGGCTTAAAAGTTATATGTGGAAAATTTTCCTCGAATCTTTCTAAATCTCTGCTTCTTTCTTTTGACTGCTTTCCAATATGGGTTTCTATTTTCATGTGTGTGCAGGTGTCCCAGTCTCATGTATGTCTAAGTATGTCTGTGGAGGTCCAAAGTCAATCTCAACCTCACACTGTCTTTTCTCAGGAGCTGTTGACATTACTTTCTGAGACAGTCTTCCACTTTTGTATAGAGATGACTGATATAGGAACCCCAGAGATTAGCTTGTCCCTACTTCCCCAGGGCATGGATTACATAAGCATACTCTAACAGCCTTTTATACAGATGCTCTAGGAACTGAACTCGGGTCCTTTTGCTTGTGCAATCAACAACTTAGTGACTGAAGCATCATACTAGAACACTCACCATCTTTAACTGTGATTTCAATGACTTCTCAGGTCCTGGACTTTGTTGGTCTTTCGGGTGGGTGATTGATCTGTATATGTGAGTCCACTCAAGCCACCCAAGGTCTCTCAATTTCATTTTCTTCCTGCCTAAGTTGTAACCCACCATCAGCATGGAGGTCCAGACTATTCCTAGGTTGAGCCTTGCCTGTTTTACATCATAACAGGTAGGTGGAACAATGGAGTTGCTATCTGATAGAAGAGATCAATACTTACAGAATACCTAACACCCAGACATAAATAAAATGAAGAGTGACTTCTAGAAATTTGAAGGGGAATGGAAAATAGAGTGAAACTTTTTGGAGGTAGTCAAGATATCTCTAAAGTATATTTAAAGCTAGAATTCCTCTAGATTAATTGAAGTTGCTCCTCTTGCAGAGGGGAAACTGCTGGCCACATGAACAGTGTGAGTAGCACTTTGCGTCATGGACCAGGGGAAAGCAGAGGAGAGGAAATTCTCCGGAGTGTATCTGCAGGGGCAGAAGAGTAGGGGCACAAGGAGGAGAAGGAGGCACAGACCAAATCCTTAGGAGAATTATAAATTACCATTAAAGAACTTAGATTCCATTCCAAGTTTCTTACATGGCATATTGTCATCAGGCTGGAAGACACCTTTGGGACTCATCCCATCTGTCAGGTAGCAGGTAATTCCTTTTGCTTTTTAATCCATGCACCAACTTTTGCAAGTAAACTTGACTAATGTTTGTTTATAATCAGTGAGTAAGCTGCTACTTTAATACTGCTACAGTGGAAGAGGCCCCTTCAAGGCATGTTAAATTAACTGATGTGAATAAAAACAATGAATAAAAATACCCCTCTCCTTTAATGAGAACAGCAACTTCTGTTTCCCTGGGCCTTTTCAGTCCCATAAGACCTTTTAAAGCGGAGCGAGCGTGTTCTGGTTCAAATGCTAAAAACATAATCTTGTCTCTCTCTTGTTGGGTTATGTTTCAAGAACCCATTTTAGATCAATCTTTTGAGCACAAAAACTCCTTGGCTGAAACATTCCCAGCTCCTCTGCCAGATTGCCTATTTCCCCCTAAGGCTGTTCAACAGAACCAAGAGGACCTCTGTTTGTGATGATATTCTTCACTCAGACCCTCCTAGTTCAGGGATAGTGGGTAAAAGGTTTTAAAGCTCATTGTACCTGACATTTGAGTAAACGTCCATTCACTTCCCCAGCTTGTCACTCTACTGTAGACTATAAAATGTCTATGTACTATTTACAGAATCTATCCATGTGTTCTGTGTGAACCATCTCTTGGGTACTGGACTCTGCACGTGTTGATCACTTTATAAAGACACAGATGTAAATTGATGTGATGAAGGTGAGATTTCACTCCAATCCTGTGACTAACTTGTTGTGTAGCTAAGTCAAACTCGTTTCCCCTGCAAACATTATTTTTAGTTGACAGATGACCTCCAGGGTTGCTTCTAATTCTCTTTACTCTATGAACCCCTCTCATTCTGTAATCCTAGGCTCAGTTCATTGCAGGTTTTATTCATGGCACACTAAGACGCTGTTATAAATAGGCCTAACGGTTCAAAGGCTTGTATATGCTCTTTCTAATCACTCAGTGGCCCAGGACAGGCATTCTAGATAGGTCAACAGCTCCACTCCCCAGTTCACGTCAGGAAAAGAGTCTGATAATCCAACCTCTAAGGTTACTCAGCTAAAGCCCTCTCAGCACATGAGAAAAGGGATAAGCAATGGAGTTGAAGATGGCTCAGTGGGTAAAAGTGCTTGCTAAGCAAGCATAAAGACCTGCGTTAAAGTCCTAGCACTCTGATAGGAAGGCAGGAGTTATTGTCCATGCCGGTAATCACCGCACTGGGGAACAGAGATAGACGTATCCCAGGAACTCACTGGTCAGCCAGCCTCGATGACACAGCAAGCTCTGGGTTCTGTGAGAAGCCTGGTCTCAAAGGGACAAGATGAAGAGCAACATAGGAAGACACTCGGTGCCCTTACTCTAGCCTCTATACAAAGACACTTGCACTAGTGCACACATATGCGCATACATACACACACCTACACACACCTATGCACACATGCACATGCACACTGTCCCACATGTAGCGCACACAGAAGAACAAAGAAATAAAAAAATAGAAAGAGAAATAAGAAGAGAAAAAGAAAAAGGACAAGCTGAAGTCTAGCACCCAAGAGTTCCACATGATTTTACTTAGGTATAAAGAAGGCTGCACAATAAAGTCTCAGACTAGATCCAGGCACAGCTCTGTTACTGGGGAAGAAAAGGAAAAAGGATTCATCTAGAAAAGAGCAGCCTCTGCTACGTGTGATGTTTCAAAGACTATAAGGCGTTTCAAATACTGCAAGACCATTATAAATATTCCCTGTTCTATAGAAGCAAAGAACGTCTCAAATAGCTTAAGGAAAACACGGGCAGAGAGGCTTAGTTGGTAACTGTTCTCAGCTTCAGTTTTAGGATTGTTGGTCAGTTTATTCTCTTTTACAAATACTACGTAGAAATATGTGCATATCGGGTAGCCATTAGCACACATCTGCATAGAATGGCATTTGAAGAACAAAGATTGCTTATTCTAAAAAGCAATTAAGGAGAGCTAAAACATGCTACTAGCCTGGACTTAGACTGCAATCACTGTGTTAAGATGACTCTGCATGAGAATTTAAAAATAAAAACTGAGGCAAAAAAAAAAAAAAAACAAATCATCAAACAATGTCTGTCTTAAAAAAAACAAAAAACAACAACAACAACAACAACAACAATAAACATGAAAATCAAACACGGAGTTAGCTGATGAACTACTTGCATTAAGGCATTTATTAATTTTTTTTTTCTGTCAACCCCAGAGGGCTTGTGAAGAACATGTCCAGGATGGGCAGGGTGTGTGTGTGTGTGTGTGTGTGTGTGAGTGTGTGTGTGTGTGAGTGTGTGTGTGTGTGTGTGTGTGTAAGAAATCTGATTGGAGGTAAAAATTAATCAGTTAAAGAGGCGAGAATCTGAAAATACCCAAAATAAAGGCAGGCAGGGCAGACCCACACTTCCAGAGAACTGCTGGCTCTGTACTGATTTGCAGATCGCTAGAAAGAACAATACATTCCTCTCTGTCCTCAGCCATCATGCACACTCACAAATCATTTGCTGCTTCAACTATTTTATGCTCACTTATGAAAATCCATCCATAAACCACCAATGAACCAACCTTTTGCAGAGTCATCAAGCAATGTCTAAATACAATTTTGAAAAATCTGTCCCGATTTCTTCTTTCATTTAAATCAAGTCTCTACGGAAACAAAAGATTCCCCCCAAAAGTGTGCATTTATTCCTAGTCCTAACCTTCAGCAAAGACCATCAAACTTCAATGCTGTTTCCCTGCCAACTCCTTCCCTGTGCACAGTAATTTGTTTTTGTAAAAGTAATGATTCTCTTTTGCACAAATATGCTCAAAAAAAAGGTCATTTTGATAAGTGGCCATGTTTTATGGGTTACCAGCTCTATGGAAGGAACTTTACGTTGTGACCAGTCTCCACACCTGGCCATTGTTCATAAAGCCTAAGTCTCCAGAAGAAGACATTGATATATCCCCCTGCCAGACAGGACAAGGTAATCTATGACTTTACAAGTTAATACAGGTCTAACTGTGCCCTTTTCGAAAACCATAGAAGAGCTTATCAATAGACATGATTCTTAACAGAGCATTTTCAGATTTATTGTCACCCTATATCCTGTCATAACAAAGTTCTCTGCTAAAGTCCCTTGGACCTTCGCTCCTAACTCATTTTTATTCTAGACACTCAGAGGCATTACAGAAACAGTATTGGGTACATTTTGTCATCATTTAAGGGAAACTGGAGATTTTTCCAAATCATGCCACTGCGGCCTCTAAAGAAAATCCAACTATTACCAACTTCCTTGAGCAATTTTGAGTACCATTTTGCTTTTATGCCTAAGCCTGCCACCAGCTGGATATATTTATTGAGCAGTTTGGTGTTTACAACATTCAATTCGATAGAGAAAGGAGGAGAAATGGGGAATTTTTTACAGTTTAAAGAAAAGCACCAGATACACACATGTGCGCAAACACAAACATGAACACAACACACAAAGGTGCACGCACACGCATATGCACACTGTTCACTTTGTCTGCATCACTCCACACCCCAGCATCCACTGTGTCTCCTAACTTCCAGCTCCTTTATCTCCTTCTTCTCCTAATGATATAACTGAGCTGTGTACCAGGTCTCATTGGCCGTTTCAGGACAAGCTAAGGCTCCAGGTGACTCTAACAGTGTGCTCACTCATTTTCGGAGCACTTGTTTGACAAAGATAAGTCTTCAAAATGCTTGAAGGCAAAGATGGTGATTTTCTCATGGGCAGTCAAGGTAGCTACGTAAAGGAATATATCTTTAGTGGGCATTTGTCAGATAGATCTACCTAGCTTCCAGGCTCGGATGCCAGGAACTGAGATTTAAAAAAAAAAAAAAATCTGTTCTGGTCAACTCTGAGTTAGTTTTTGGTTTCTTTGCACCACTCCCCACCCCACCAAAGCATTTATATAACATATTATTCTTTTATTAGAAACTAGAGCTCAGAAAGTTGTCAATGTTGATCTCAGGGTAAATATTCATGCATTTATTCACTATGTATTAGATAGATGATAGATAGATAAATAGATAGATAGATAGATAGATAGATAGATAGATAGATAGATAGATAGATAGATAGGCGGGCAGACAGATGAACAGATAGACAGAGAGATGTCTAATTTTAGGATTTGGGGATTCTTTATACATTGGACATCTCATTTCCTGTCACATTCTCACTCAACTGAGACATAAACAAAAGAAGAAGAAAAAAAGAGCAAAATTAAAATTTCAATTTTTTGTTCAAATTATTATAAGAATCCAGATAGGATGGTGCATATCTCTCCATACCATCATGCAGGAGACTGAGTCAGGAAGTAGCAAATTCAAGGTCAATCTATGCTTTATAGCAAAACCCTGCTGCGAAAATAAATCAGTAAATATACAGTGCTAGTCTACAACATTAATTTTTATGTTTAAGAAAAAAAAATTTCCTCAAGCTGAGCGCCAAACTTAAGGAGAGCTACCACATAATTCTTTCTGGTTGCAAATTGCCCCCCAGCCCTCTTCCGGTTGTTGCCAAATTGAGGGCACACAACAATACAGAGCACAAACTCCAAGCGGTGAAAGAGTCAGCTCCTGCCCAGTATCTTATCTCCCAATCCACCATTCGATCTGTGGATGCTGATGTTTTCTCTTTCTCATCTTTGCATTCCTCCTTCAAAGTCCAGCATCTGGCTCTAGGAGCAGGATGACCAGATATTCTTTGAGATATAGCTTGTACACATGTACTTTTTTCTCGATCCAACACCTCTCAGCTGAGCCACACCCCTCAACTCTTCCCCCTAGATGAAGAAGTTACACAATGCTGACTTTGACAGGTTGACCCCCATGTGGAGGGAGCTATAAGATTTGAGAATAAATTTCTGTCCACTCAAAGTGTGTTGGCAATAGTCTAGAGAGTGCACGGTCTAGAGAAAGGCTTAAACTATTAGAAAAAAAAATGTGCTATAATATTAGCATAAGTCACTATGGATACACAAATGAAGATGTAATCAATTGTATTGAATTTCAATATGCTGTAAACTCCAGCCTTTTTAAAAAAACATTAAACACATAGACAATTTGTACTGCATTTTTTTTCCACATTCAAAATAATTTCTTCCATGTCTTTCCACTAAATCTTCACCTCTTCTCATGCATCTCAGTTAAGCAATAGTAAAACCTGTCAAAAGTGGGAAAATTTCAGATCAACTTTGAGAATATAGTATCAAAAAATAGAGGGGACTATGAAATACTAAAATAAGAAACCAATATACCAATAAATATTCATTAAGGTCAGAAGAAATTCATATTCGCAGTTCTTTTAACAAATGTGTCCTAGATATAAAACGAGTTGAATGTAAATACAAACGTGATTCAAGAAATTATTTACCTCTAAAAAGATAATGCTATCAGTATTCTAATAGCTCACAAAATTCAAGAATAAGCATGGTTGAATCTGAATCCTTCATAGGATCTTCTGGAACAAAGAGCTTATAGGAAGTGACTTAATTTAAGTCCTCTGATTCTGAGATAAAAAAATATTCATATCCTTCATTCAACATGTGGAGAAAATGTGTTGTTTATTATTTTAAAGTTCTACAGAAATATAGAGTTTCCAATAGCCTTTATTTTTATTGCCACTTCAAATATTTATTAGCAGTTAAGCTGTTGGGTGATTCTTTAGTATTTATTTGAAAAAGGAAGGAGAGAAGATTCAGGATTTGCTGATGTTTGTCACCATGCTAGAGCAAGAATAGGAGTAGGCTTAGCTAGAAGAAAAAGAACAAAGATAAGACAAGAGAAGCCTACATAGGTTAGTGACTCAGATGGAATGGGGAGAGGAGATGCTGAAGTGCGTTAGCCTCAGGATTTAAAAACTGAGGGTAGGAGTCCCACATATAACTGTGCTAGTAGGGCATTAAACAATGTCTTAGTGAGGGTTTCTATTCCCGTACAAATATCATGACCAAGAAGCAAGTTGGGGAGGAAAGGGTTTATTCAGCTTACACTTCCATACTGCTGTTCATCACCAAAGGAAGTCAAGACAGGCAGGAACTCACACAGCGCAAGAACTTGGGGACAGGCGCTAATGCAGAGAGCATGGGTTGGGGGTACTTACTGGTTTGCTTCCCTTGGCTTTCTCAGCCTGCTTTCTTATAGAACCCAGGACTATCAGCCCAGGGATGGCACCACCTACTAGGGGCCCTCCCACCCCTGATCACTAATTGAGAAAATGCCAGGCTGAATCTCATGGAGGCATTTCCTCAAGGGAGGCTCCTTTCTCTGTGATAACTCCAACTTGTGTCAAGTTGACACACAATACCAGCCAGTACAAACAATAACTGGCTTCAGAGAGGAGAACCTGCCTTCCAGTTATCTACTGCTGTGTAGCAAACCAGTATGTACGGTAGAGACTTAAAACAACATCTCTTCTCAGGGGTTTAAACATAGCCCCACCAGAAATCAGGCTGCCTTTCACAGTCCCACATTCTACTATTATTGCACACCTTTTGGGCAAGGATTTGGACAGGGCTCAGCTGGGTGGTTCTTCTGTTCTGTGTAATGTCACCTGAGTCCTTTAAGTTGTTTGCAGTTAGAAATGTAGCAGTATGAAGGGTTGGCTTCCTAGCAGTGTGACTGGGAGGGAGAAATAAACCTCTGTCAATCAGAGCAGCTGTATCTAGGGTTTCTATTGGAGGGGATTTATGGCGATCAGAGTGATGCGTGACTGATTAGGATGCTTGGAATGTTCAAAGGGAAGCAGGAGAAGTACGTAAACATGTTCTAACCTTATAGGTCCTAGAATGTTCTTTCTTATAATCGAGTGTGTGTGTGTGTGTGTGTGTGTGTGTGTGTGTGTGCACGTGCTTGAGAGAGAGACAGACAGAGATACAGACACAGAGACAGACACAGAGAGACAGACACAGAGAGACAGACACAGAGACAGAGACAGACACAGAAAGACAGACACAGAGAAAGACAGACAGAGATACAGACACAGAGACAGACACAGAGAGACAGACACAGAGACAGACACAGAGAGACAGAAACAGAGAGACAGAGACAGAGACAGAGACAGAGACAGACACAGACACAGACACAGACACAGACACAGACACGGACACGGACACGGACACGGACACGGACACAGACACAGACACAGAGAGAGTATGCATGTAGAAAGTACCAAGCAAACCCTCTAGGGAGTAATTTGAAAAAGATTACTGCGTACTCAGTTACTACTTAGGGTTAAATAGCAATAGATATGGCTTTGTTTGTATCCGAGAAATACTGAAATAAGCTAATGGGCTTATATAAGAAATGTTTGCCCCCATGTGATCTCTCTGCTCACACAGTGTGAGAGAATAAATGACAGAAGAAATTGACTTAGCTCTTTCTGTGAAATTGACCCAATTATCGAGAGCCCCTGATGTTGATCTATATCTGTACATGCTACAGATGTCACCTAAAACCCAAATAGCCCCTGCCCCTAAGAAGCTGGAAGGGCATGGCAGCAAACTAAATAGCAAAATGGAGTTACAAACATATGGGGAGATGTATAACATTTTAGAAATACAGACTTCCTGATAGACGTATGATTAATCTTGCCAGCTCGAATTCAGAGGAAACTTCAAAGGGGGACATCTAAGGAGACTTTCCATGAAGGTGGAGAAACAGAAAGTGGGTGTAAAAACACATGAACCTAAGAAGGAACTCTCACGCTTTCTAGCTCTCTCTCTTTGAATATGTGTCATGCATGCATGTGTGTGAATGTATGTACATGCTTGTGTGCATGCATACCTGTGTGCATGTGTGCATGCATGCATATGTGTGTGTGTGTGTGTGTGTGTATACTATAAAAAGTTTAACATGTTGAGAAGGGAGAAAATAAAATTAGATATAAAGCCATTCCACACAGTTGAATCTGAAAGCTAGAAGATGACCTTTGAGAATTTCAAGTTTAAGTCTAACATGTTTTCAGAACATACACCACAGTGGAGAAGTTGAGAAGTAACCAGCAAGATTAAAAGCCATTTAGTAAGCATCCAGAAGTCTTGTGAGGATGGACTAATGGTCCTCTTACTTGAGAATCAAGCTCTTTTCTCCCTGGCTTCTAAGAACACTTGTGGACATACTTCCAGCATCCCCGGTCCTGCTGAACAAGAAGCTGGACCCTCTTGAGAGGCTAAGAACATATTCTACAGTCCTATCATCTGCTCCAATGAATAGATATTTGATAGGCAACACTCCCGTTACAGCTTTAAGACCCCCTACCTCTGTTCAACCAATGCTGAGAAAGGCCAAGAGGAAGATATGCTTTGTCTTCGGCATCTAATTCTGGCCCTTTTATTTTTATTACAGATTTTATATCAGTTTGACATTCTTTATGTTTTTGTTGCCTTCTACCATGTTCTAAATCCTTGAGCCAGAAAGGACTTCTAAACCCTCCAGAAGCTAAGCTTCCCAGTAGTAGGCCACACAAAATGAGGCCATCACAGGCTAGTCTCATGTCGGGGGGAGTTCTTTAATGTGTATCAACACATACACACACAAAGACACACACAGACACAGACACAGAAACAGACACAGAGAAACACAGACACAGACAGACACAGACACAGAGAAACACAGACACAGACAGACAGACAGACAGACGGACGGATGGACAGACGGACGGACACACACACACACACACACACACACACACACACACGGGATGAGGCTCACTTGTCTATGTACATGGATACACCTTGTCTATATGTACACACATGTGTTGATGTTCCCTTACTGATGTGTCTATATACATACACACAGGGATTGAAGCACCTTTATCAACACAAATTGGGACTACAAGTGTTTGAGTTATGAGAGGTTTTTGCACAAATAAAACATGATGCTTTTGAGATAGGACCCAAATATAAACACAAAATGATGTTTCATATAAACCTTGTGCAAAAGGACTAAGGAGAATATATTACCATATTTTTAGTGTATGTCTGATTTGACTTTAACATATGACCACAAGTTGAAATTTATCACTTGTAGATGTGGTTTCAAAAGAATTTTTGTGTGTTGGGGGTATAGATGTTCAGAATAGGAACATATAGCCTGTTATATTGTTTTAAATACCCATATACAGCGATCAAACACCTTAAAAGTTTGCATAAGATAACAATAAAGGAACACATGAAAAATATTTGTGTCCAGAGAAGCAAAATATCTCCAAAAGGATCAAATTAAGACTGTACTCAGATGAAAAATGACCTTAGAAGGATTAAATATTTTACTTAGGAAAAAGTTACTAATTCTAATTTTTCTTTCATCATCATCAGAGAGAGAGAGAGAGAGAGAGAGAGAGAGAGAGAGAACAGCCTTTGTTCTTCCAAACCATTTGAGGAGAAATAATAGCAAGGCAGAGTGTGTGAACAGATTGAACGAGCTGATACTCGTTGTTTGTGGTACATGATCCACCTGGGTGGGTGAGAGCTGCAGCCAAGTGGCTGGTCTGCCTAACTCAATAGGTTACCTGAGCCACGGCAAGGATGCTTGGCTGTTTGACAGGCTCCAATGGATTTATTACGCTGGACACTCTCCTGCTTGAAATAGCCTTTGTATCTGACCCCTTTGTGGCACCCTTTATTACACGAACAAAATTGCATTTGCCTTCAGGTATAGCAGAGGCTTGGTAGGAAATTAATTTTATTTTTAATTAGGAGCTGAGCTTGTGTTGTCTGCCTCCTGTCTCACCCTGTCAGCACCATCGGGGCAGGAATTTCTACCTTTCTAGCAAAGGAATAAAATCTAAAATCGGTATATTTTACACAGTGCCTATTGTGTACATGAGTGTCACACTTCTCCAGTCTTCCATTTTTATATTTCATTCAAAAGAATTGGGGAAGTGCTAAGACAATATTTTGACATTTGGGCAGAAGAAGGAAAAAAAAAGAAAGAAATTTCAGCCATTAGAGAATGACTATCAATTTCCCACTGAATATGAGACTCACCTGGAGAGCTTTTTAAGAACGCCACTACACATGTCATACCAGTGGCTATTTTTCTGAAAGTACTCCAGGAGATCTAATGTGCAGCCAGGCTTGAAAGCCACAGGGCCAGAAGATTCTTCTGTACCCAGTAAGCTGTAGAGAGACGAGTTTGAGGAATGATTTTGAGGGAAAAAAATTATATTTATGGCTTAATTTATCTAAGGCTCTTCAATAACATGTGTAACACCATATAAAGTATTTCAAAGAAATTAATTGCAACCTAAGTAAGTCTTAACTGCTAGCAAAAGCACACAGCAGGCCTAACAGCCTAATGTAAGTTCTGGTTACTGTGAAAGGGAAAAGGCTGAACAGTTTAACTCAAAGGCATTCATTTGCACATGTACCTGAGAGGCTCTGCTAGTGCACTGATACTTGTGTGATTTTTACAGACTCAGAAAGCATCATGCACGTTACTCACAGTAGTCTTTGTTCCCTCAAACTTTCTCTGAGACTCCTGGTAGCATCATGGTGGTCACAGCTACTCCTGAGTTCCCACAGGATGGAAGTTGGGTTGTGGATATGTGTGGTTTTTGTCAAATAGACTGTGTCTTGTATAGCCTGTTGATATTTCTGTGGGTTCTAAAGTCATGGCTAGCACTGACCCAATCCAGGACTGGCCTCACTGCTCCGACACAGAATAGCAATGTGAGATTTCAGGGCTGACAAAAAATTGATAATGACATTAATGAAACAACTGGCTAATGCATATTGTCAACTCAAAGGGAATCTGTGATTAGTCGTTGCACATGGAAACCAGAAACTCGAGCTCCTACAGTTTGTCTGGGAAATGAAAGTTCACAGGAGCTTTCTCCAGTCAGTCCAGCAAGGCACATGACATGGTCATTCACAAGCCTTTAAAATGGGGTGAAGTTTTAAAAAAATCCCTCCGTGATGATCAACACTGGTCACACCAAAGTGAAGTTGGGATTGTCTTTTCATTAACCCCATAGACAATAATATCCTTAAAGTATTATTAGACAAAAACTTACAAAATGCAGCCAAAAATGCACACTGGGGAAGGGGGGAAAGTATTTTAGGAGTGTGTCAGGAAGTTATTGATTTTTGAAATTTAATGTAATTATTTTACTGGATCAAGTTTATGGCAGATTTTTTTTTTCATTTTGATCGATTAGTTGTGATATCTTTTCCAATTTTCTTTCCGATCTATTTTTAATGTCTAGTTTTATTTGCTTTCTTTCTCAAGGACAGCCTTTCAAAATTGCATAAGCTTCCGCCTTACTGGGATCTAGTCACGCCTTAGGAAACTTACAGGCACTGGGCCACAGTCCCATAACCCAGAATACAATTCTATTGCTCGGATTCACTCTTCCCCCAGAGACAAAGCATTTGGGTTTCCGGATAAAAGAAGATGAAGACAAGATAGAAGGAGAAGCAGGTAATGAAAACAAAGGCAGGTAAGTCAGGAAAACCATCAAGCCATGGGCTCAGTGGTACAAACTGATGAGGGATACCTGGGTAGACTATGCCAATCTTATATTAACAGTGACACGGAGTTTCCAGTTAGAACAGATCATATTGTAGAGTTGAGAAGATAGCTCAGTTAGTGAAGTGTTTGCCTCATGAGCATTAGACTCCGAGTTGGAGTCCCAGCATCATCAACAACCAAAATTCAGGGTGTGGCATCAAGTGCTTGAAACTCCAGCACTAAGGAGGTGGAGACAGGAAGACCACTGGGGCTTACTGGGCAGCAGTTCAGTCTAATTGCTAATCTCTGAGCCAAAGAGAGATTGTCTCAAAAGAGCACGGAGGGCGTTCAGGAGGATGTCGCCTAACTTTGTACCTCTACATGCATACCCACACACACGTGCACCCCTAAAATTACATTGGAGCTGTAGCACAAACGCAGCAAGTAGGTAGTAGTGACTACCATACTACATAGGCAAGACAATCTTGTGAGCCATTGGTGTTGGACCAGTACTCTGGAGTCCGTTGGCGGCCATGAGCATCAGCCTCCATGTGTGATATATGATACCCAGGTCTGCTGGCCTGAGAGTTTCAGCTTCCCAGTGCCCCCAAGAGTCTGAGCTCCTCCCTGAGCTGAGTCAAAGTCTAGTGTTTGCAGATACATCCTTTCCCCGTTAAACACAGTTTGAATTGAAATCAGCTTCCTCACATGGCAATGCTAGAGGTTAATTGTTTATGTTCAAATGTGGGTATCACGTGACCGTTTAACCGTATGAGGCCAGGGCAATAGCTGAGTGGGTAAAGTGCTTGCTGTAATAGCATGGGGACCTAAGTTCAGATGCTCAACCCCCATGTAAAAGACAAGGATGGCAGTGTATACTTGTCAGGATTCTAGGGCCTCACAGGCCAGCCAAGCCAACCAAAAATGGAAAAATCCCAGATTCAGTGTCTTAAAAATGGAGTGGAGTTCAATAATAAAGAAAGAAAACAATAGATGTTAACTCTGGCCTCTACACATGCACACATGATAGATAAGCATGCACATGCACACACACACAGGGACACGCACACACATACAAAGAGACAGAGAGAGAGAGAGAGAGAGAGAGAGAGAGAGAGAGAGAGAGAGAGAAGCGCTTAAAGAGTTGGGCAATGAAAATGCATTTGCTAAGTATGTGCACAATATATACATGTCAAATATTTATAACTATATTTCTCTTAAAGCATCACAAAGCAACACACATTGCCTTGGTTTACCTTAATACTTTAGAAAGATGCACCTGGAAATAATATTCTACATGCCCTGTGCAATAGAAGCAATCCCGCAATGATCCACTAACACACATTTAAAGGTCTCCAATAGTCCAATGCATACCTCTTAGAACCCAAACCAGAGTATAATCAGCTATCTCTTCATTGGTTGATATTGACTATTTAAGGAACCTGACTCAATGCCTTCAAGAACATTCTATATTCTGGACTTCACCCGATTGTTTCCAACTCTAATATGTTTTCTCTATTGTTCTTTTGACCTCCCTGTAAGTAGGTGATTCATTCTATATAAATAATCTTGCATGGCTAATGGAAAAATAATTGATAAGCCCATTCTAAATACCAACTTTGAAGTCTGATTTGCTGGCTTCACCATATCATGCTAATTCATCTGCAGTAGAACTCTGATGATTGCATCCATGAATGTCTGCCCTTACAGGTAAAGAAGATTCAAGGCCAGGAAGACTAGAAGGGAAACCCAAAGTCGCACAGCAATGTAAGATCAAAGGGAATTGGCAAAGGATGGGTCAGCCTATTTTAACCAGTTTCAGGTCAATTAAAATGGATGCAGCCCTGAGCCTGAGAGAGGAAACTGGAGGAGATTATTTATAAATGAATATATTTTTTAAAGATTTATTCATTTATTTTATGTTTATGAGTACACCATTGCTCTCTTCAGACACACCAGAAGAGGGCATCAGATCCCATTACAAATGGTTGTGAGCCACCAAGTGGTTGCTGGAAATTGAACTCAGGACCTCTAGAAGAGCAGTTGGTGCTCTTAACTGCTGAGCCATCTCTCTAGCCCTTAAAAAAAAAAAAAAATTACGTATTATTATGTCAGTACTCGGCAGCTGTCTTCAGACACACCAGAAGAGGGCATCAAATCCCATTACAGATGGTTGTGAGCCACCATGTGGTTGCTGGGATTTGAACTCAGGACCTCTGGAAGAGGAGTCCTTAACTCTTAACTGCTGAGCCATCTCTCTAGCCACAATCAAAAGCTTTACAAGACATGTGTAGTGCACTAGGACCCCTTGCTGGGATGTCAAGGTGTCCTCAAATCCCTTCCAATTTAGCAGAGCCAGCATCCCAAAGATCATCCAAGCTTGGTTGATTCTGCCTCTAAAAAAAAAAAAAAAATCTTCTGAAGTCCAGGTTTCTACATAATCTCTCCACCTTTGACACCCCTCCGTGTCTTCTCCCCTTAGCAGGCCTCCCTGATGCCTTTCTTTCTGCTTCCAATTTCCATTAGTAGCCCTTCATAGACCTACAAGAAGAAACTTTTTACAAAGTAAATCTGATAAGGTGTTCTCTATCCACAGATGGATTAAAACCCCCTTCCGGTCACCCATTGTATTTGTTATAGAAACCATACTGTTAATATGCCCAACAAGGCTCAACATGCTACAGACTATGTCTTCCCGTCCAATTAACTGTTCTTTTCTCTCTCCCTCTGTATTAGTTACTTTGCTCGTTGCTGAGACAAAATCCCCAACAGAAATGATGGAAGGGAAAAGGGATTGACTTCTGTTTCTGACTTAAGAGAGGATATAATCCGTCACAGTAGAAAGGCATGGTGGCAGAGTGCAATTCTGCATATCCCACTGAATCTGACTGGTCACACTGAAGACAAGGCACAGAGAGAGATGTATTCAGGCACTCATGTTTTGTCTCCCTTTCTCTTCTGCTCAGTTTTGCACACAGCCCTAGGGTGGGACCACCCACACTTAGGATGGCTTTTCAATCTTCAGTTAGATATCTTTGGAAATGTCCTCACAGACATGCCCAGAGGTGTATCTCCTAAGTGATTCTCTCAATCCAGTCACCGCATTCAAATGACTTCCTTTGTTTAAAAAACTGCATCCTGTTCTATTTTGCCTGCAGACAATTGTTCAACTGGTTCCCTCTGTCTGGAAGATGTCCCTTGAGTTCTGTGGCACAGCCTGACCACCTGCCCTTTGCCAAGATACTTTCTAATCTTCCCATCAAATGTTTTCTTCCTCAAATAAGTCTTTTCTGACCTTGAAATCCCTTCTGGAGCCCTATCATCATGCCATGTGCTTTAATTTCACAAGTCTTAGCATCGTTCGCCTCCTATATTAGATTTATTATTAGCCTTACTGGCCTCAAAGCTGTATGTGAATTGAGACTGTGCGATTTCAGTTACTTGCTTAGCCAAATAAATGGGTTTTACAAAGTTGCTGCTGAATGAGTGCTACTGTTAAAAGAAAGGACATTGGAGTCTCAGAGCTAAATATGAGACTGAGTAGGGCACTAAATAAAGCTGAGTGCAAACAACCAGACCAAAAGACTAGGTAAATGGAAGTACAGTTGAGAAACTGGAGCTCCAATATGGGTAGGACCCAGCCACTCTGAAGGTTTTCCTGGAATACTTCTGATGATGCACCAGTGAGCCCTATGGGTTAAGATTTTTAAAGGGAAATGTTTACCATGTCTTTGGGTTACTTTGCTCAGTCTGGCAGCCTTGGTTCTTAGCATTATAAATCACTGCTCAGTAGTAGCAGTACCATTCCCTGGACTCTCCTTGACCTCTTACCATCTGAAGCATCCTGTGGAGCACCACTTCTCACAGTAGCCCTATGGGGTTTCTGAGAGTTCACGGACAAGCTATGCTTATCCAGGACTACCTTTTGTATGCTGATAAATCCCATTTCTTAAAATCTCCAAGTTTAGACTTAGGTCTCTTCTAAGTTTCAGTCCTTTTAAAAATCTGGATGTACTTGAAACTGACCTCATCTCCCACTCCCCCACCTCTGAAACACCCTTTGAGTTTTCTTACCATGGGTCCTTGTAACATCATTGTGAGGCAAGATTTAGTTCTGGGTAGGGACTCATGGAAAAGGGACCATCGGATGACTGCAGGTTGTTCACATATGTTGTAATGAACATGGACACTGGTGCTCAAGGAAGAGAGGAGTGAAAAAAAAAAAAAAAGCCAAATCCAGAACACTACAGATGAGAAACAAATCTTGCGACTGCCTATGAGCTGCCCAAGTGGACCTGGTGAAAACCAGACAGACAGGTTCAGAGAAGCAAAGCCAGTGTTGATAGGCCTGATGGACAGCTTCCATACAATACCATGGGATACATAAGAGGCACTATTACTCTTTTATATTCCTGCTCTTAATTTAGTTAATTGTAGCAGATAACCTCAAAAAAGCCTCTGCCTGTTTTACAAAAGAGATGCCAGACCATCTCCAAGATGATGAATTAACTCAGAAAAAAAAAAAAACGATAGCTACTTCTCGGTGGGAACAAAGAGAGTTAGGTATAATGAATAGCAATTGAGACACCTTTAAGACCAGAGGGCAGTAACGTCGGAACTAATAGCTAGCCCACAGTCAAGGTCGACATCAAACAAAGCAGGATTCATAGGTGGTTACAGGAGGGCTTCAAGGACTCATGACTGAGTGGGCAATACATGAACACTGTGTGATCGTCCCTGGGTAAGTCAGGAGTACATGTATATAGTAGGTGAACCTTCTATTGGCCCAGCCCATGATAGCACAGAGAATTAAGCAGTCTCAGCAGTTGCCTAACCTTTGTCAGTTTCTGTGACTGCTCTGTGAAACTCTCCAGGAAAGAAACTCAATGGTTTTATTCTCTCTTGGCAATCCTTGCCCCTTTGAGGAGTTTCTCGCCTTTCCTTAATTTCTCATTGTTTCTTGAGATATCTTAATAAATATTATATCTCTTTTGCTTATTCCAGTGAGTATCCACAACCATCATCACTACTGGTCTGAGATGGTGAATTCAAAAACTACCGTCTCCAGTTAATCTTTGGTGAGGGTGAATGCCCAACTTAGGAGTGCCCAACGCTGTTGTCTTTGGATCAAGCACAATGGGGATGAGTAATGTCCAGTCTCAAAACAGCAACAACAACAAAAATCACACACACACACACACACACACACAATTCTGCGTCAGTACCTAAAACAAAATACTTACTTAATAACATTGTGCATTCAAGCAGACCAGAGAATCAGGCAAACTAGGTGCAAAGTAGAATTTAAATATAAAAACCTAGTCCAGATGATCTCCAGTTTATAAGGATTCAGACTGCTCTTGGGTTTGGACACTAGGTGGTCATAGAAAGCTAGGGCTCCCAGGTCCCACCATTATTTGCAAAATGAGGACATTACTAAGCCACTGTGTTTGGGGGACCATTGATATATACATTTTCAGCGTATTTTCACCGTATACATATGCATTTTCAGCTTATTGGATTTTCAATTTACGGATGCATTTATCCAGACCTGGCCCCATCGCAAATCAAGCTGCATGTGGATTTGCAAGGTTGACTCCGTATAGCATGCTCATTACTAATACTCATCAATGGCCTAATTGAGTCCTTGTGGTTCTATGACATTGCAATCACCTCCATCGTTACCTGGGAGGAAGTCAACCATCACAGAAGTTAAGGGACAGGCACATGTCATCTAGAGAGGAGGTGAGAGAGAAGAATCTGAACTCAGCCCTATTTTACTCAAACACCCTTGAGCACTCCACTTGGTTCCACTGCACCTAATTATCCACTGCAAGCTCGAGTCCCATGATCTTGGTACCTGCTGTTCTCTGCTTCACTCTCTCCTCACAGGGATGCAAGCTACGAGACTTTGAAAGGGATGGCACACTTCCATCCTGTTAGTTTCAAGGCTCAGCACGCAATTTCTTCAAGAGAAAGTTCCTCTGGAGAGGAAAAGGATGAAGGGAGGGGCGAGCTGATCTGATCTGATCAGGTGGGTAAAAGAGTGATACCTCAGCCATCTGAGTGACCCCAGTGAGAAGAGACAGCGCGACCTGTGCTAGGCTATTTTCTAAGTGTCTGTAAGGTCAGCTGAGGTAAGCAAATGAGAAACAGAAGATGACACGCAGCCTCCTACTCGTGAGGGGTTTGAAAGAGAGGAGAGAGAAGGCACAAAGTTTCCACATTAAGAATCCCATCCAGGACTTCGTACTTCTAAAATTAGTATTAATGGCTTCTAATTTGGAGATGATCAAGCTGAGAGCCAAAGGTTAAGAGGAAAGCGATATTGCATGCTTACTTCAAGGGCCCTCGCATGCTTGAGAGAGAATTTTGTGTCGTTTCTATGCCCTAAGGTTTATTACTTCTTCAGTGTTGTTACCCAAGTTCACATGCTGAAACTTTTAATGACTTCCCATTTTTTTTATTACATTTTTCAACGAACAGAAAAAAAAAAATCCTTCCATACAGCAAATATGTCCCAGCATCACCCTAGTTCCCAAATAGACATATCCCAAGGGGAGGAAGTTCTCAAATAGACATATCTCAAGGGGAGGGGCGTCTACAGTGCTGTGGTCATTCCTCTTACAGAGCCTACATTCTCCAACCTCTTGAATCTTAGGTTCTCCTAAATGACAGTTAAAAATAAACAAAGTGAAATGAAAATTCTAAATGCCACGAATCAAAAACATGATTAAAGAGGGAAAAAATGATTTCTATAGAAGAGATGAGATTTATCTGTGATTGCTTTTACTTAAAAATAATGAACAATGAGTATTTAGTGTTTTATATTAAATTTACTATGTTGCTATTAACCCAGGGATGAAAACATACCCCATCCTGAATTGAGGGATCTCATCCTCTTGTTGATCTGTTTCTTGTGTCTTCAACTCCTCTTGGCTGTCTGGCTTCCTGACAACATAGAAACTCATCCCATCCTCTAATGCTAAAACGAAGCCAGAAGGCAGATGGCATCTATGTTGCCCCACTTCCCCCATTCAACCAGACAGTACCCCATCGTGTTTCCTCTGAGTTCTCACTTCTCCATCATTCATCAACTCACTGACTTCTGTCTATTCAAGTAGACCCTCCAAGATCAGTACACACCCTACCCCCATGCTGCTAAGCCTTCAGCACACTGCTCAACGAGCTGTTGCTGATTCCTTTTCTTGGAGTATCACAGCTCCTACACCACTCTGGCCCTGACTTCTTTCCTGGGCAGAGCATGCCACATTCCTGAGTCCCCTACACCCTGCTGACTGACCTGATTCTCTCTCTGCTATCCTTTCAAAAATTATCCTTGTGCTTGGATCATCGATTCCCATGCTTGTTGGGATTTTTTTCTTGGGTTGCTTTCTGTCTTCTTGCTAAGCATTTTAGCTGATGGGCTCTGTAGTGCTGGCTTTCAAATTCCACATAAATGTTGCTGAACACTCAACCTACATGTCCTGATCCTGCTTTTTGAATCAAAGACCCAGACAGAATTCTGGTTTTATTACTCATGAGTTGTTTGCCTTGAACACAGCACAGGCTGCCAGAACCTATGTTCTTTCACCTTAAGCTAGCAATGGAAGTTCACAGAGGCCATGGTGTGGGACCTACCAGAGATAGTACAGTTGCTCATACAGTCACCTCATGTATAGAAGAGAAGATTATTCATGCCCTATTTCTAGTCCTTCCTCCATGTTAATGCCAAAAACTCAGCAGTAAGAATAACATGGAAAAGCTCAGACTTGCGAGGAAGCTCTGTTTGTATCACACAAGGAACCATTTGCTAGTGTGTATATAAGATCAGGCAAACGTCAAAAAGCAATCTTGTTTAACTCTGTTCTGGATCCGTAAGAGGCTTCTTCTCTTACTGACTGGAGAAGGGTCAGATGGACCCATGGACTGTGGCCATGTAAACCAATACTGTGGATAGTGTAAACCATTGCAAAAAAACAGTGGTTCTCAGTAGCTTCTAGAAAGGCCAGGGTCAGAGTCTCCTTTAAAGAACAGAGATCAAACATAAAGTCAGGCATAGCAAGAACAGAAGCACTGACTACATTTTCTACATTCATTTGGTTATATTTTATTTTGTTTCCGAAGTTCCTTTAGGATATTTCTCTGGATGTGTTTTAATCTATTTGTCCAAACGGTCTGTCACTTACTTATCCAGAAGTTTCCAGCAATTATTTGTTGAGTGACATATGTTTTGTTCAGACACTGTGCTATGCACCAAGGAGAAAACAGAAAAGACTGATACAATCTCAATTCCCTAGAAGCTTCATGCTGGTGGGAAGAGATACATATTTGACAGATAAGAAGAGCCAAATGCTGAGATGGAGCGCGCTACACTCTGAGTCTATAGAGACACATCCCCAACAGGGAAGGCCCCTAGAAACCAGCGGGAGGCAGTCTTCCTGGAGCATCCTGAGGGAGACAGAGAACAGAACAGGACACCATAGGAGTAGGCCTTGGGAGCTGGGGCACCAAGCGTGACAAACAAAACAAAACAAAACAAAAAAAGAACCCAAAAACAAACTAAACAAACAAACAAACAAACAAAAAACACTTTTCAAAAGGCAGAAAATGTTGTGCTTCTTCAGTCACTTTCCATGGTACCTTGCAAAGAGCACATCCGACATCTATTTACTGATTTGGGGCAGCACTGATTAATGACACAGTAGGATGGGAAACATCAGAATAGGTCGGAGTCATGATGAATAGTACTTGTAAACCCTCCATTTCTCTTATATGTGTGTGTGCCCAGTGTGTGTGCATGTGTGCAAGTGTGCATGCATGCTCAGGGGTTCTCAGACCTAGCACTAATGTTATCCTGAGCCTGGTGAATCATAGTTGCTAAGGGTGTATAGTATTTGTAGAAGCATTCTTGGCCTCTATCAGATGCCCATGCTATATAGTCTTACACCTATAGTCCAGACAATGGGACCATGACACCAGACATTGCCAGATAGCTCCCAGTGAGCAAAATATTGCCCAAGAAAACTACTACTCCAGTTACAAAACATTTTTGAAGACAGTATGATCTCTAGATTTTGGAAGTCACCCAGTTCTTGGCTGAGAGTTGATATCTTCCTATATGCCCTTTCGCCGTGCCAATTCTTTTCTCTTTACCCCTGGAGTCGATTCCCTACTCTCCTCCGTCTGCACAATCTTCCCTTTATCCTACCGTGTTTCTCTACCTCACATCCCTTCTCCCTTCCCTCCATCACCAAAATTGTAAAACCCAGCCAAGTCTCTAAATAGTATTTTGGAACTCTGTGGATCGTTACCTTTGTAGACAAGGCCCCGTGGGGAAAGTAGCAACAGCTACTTGTGTAGGCAGCATGGGCCTCCTAACACACCGTGCTTGCTTAATGACTGCCAAACAGGTGTGTGGGTATAGGACTCCTTGTTCTCTCTCTCTCTCTCTCTCTCTCTCTCTCTCTCTCTCTCTCTCTCTCTCTCTCTCTTTCTCCTCCTCTCCTCTCCTCTCCCTCCCTCCCTCCCTCCTGACCTGATTGTTCTTTATATATTCTTTATGTATATGTCTCTCTCTCTCTCTCTCTTTCTCCTCCTCTCCTCTCCTCTCCCTCCCTCCCTCCCTCCTGACCTGATTGTTCTTTATATATTCTTTATGTATATGCAGAAACTAGAGGTTGTAAAAATAATAATAATAATAACTCATGTCCTCTGGCAAAGCACTTGGAAAAGAAGGAGCAGGCACCGGAATCCAGAAGTCATTAGGGAGGACAGTGGCACAGCAGTTGGGGCCCAGAGGGGTGAGCCACCAGGTATTTTCCTTCCCTATATTCTCCATTTCTTCTGGTGTCCTGTGTTTCCTTGCTCCCTGCTGTAAGCATCTATTCTCACTCTCCTGCCCCTCTCCATACAGGGAACTTTTAGGTTACAGTCTCCCTGGGCTCCCAAGGAGTTGGGAGGTTCCTGCCCTGTCCAACCTGCCTTTCTCCTTTGTCTCCTGCCATTATCTGTCTCTCAGCTCTTGCCCTCCCTTCCACCACACTCCCCTGTATATATTCGCTATTTTTTTTCATCTCTGCAAGCACTCTTGTCCCCTCTCTTTCCTGCTTGCTACAGTCTCTTCTCCATCCAAAGTCAGGAGCTTTCTCCCTATAATTTTTGTTATTCTCCCACAAACACCGTCGATTCTTCCTTACCCCGAATATTCTACAAGCAGGCTTCAGGAAAGCAGGGCTGAAATGAATGGTTATTCTCCTCCCCGGGAGCTTATTAAAAATGCAACTGCACAACACAGCTCGCTCTGTGCTCACTGCCTGGTTCAGCTCTAGTGGAGCACAAATTTCTAGAGACGATGCGGATCACACACCTCCTAGGTATGGGTGCTCTTTGTGGCCAGTCAATATTTCTTTTTAAAGAAAATGTCACCCGCCATACAGTTGGACTATGTCTCTGGCTCTCTGGCTAAACTCTTGAACCTACTTGAATGCAGGCCGTGCTTTCTCTCTCTTAGTCGGACTGCCCCAACAAAATACCATTAGGCAGACTTCATTGTCTTTCTCTTGCTCATTTGCCTGTGGGAGAACGGGAAGTCTTTCAAATGGGCTGTGTTTGTAGTCATTGTGGCTCCACATCGGTCCACCTGGTCCCATTAAGAGACAATGAAAACTACCATGTATTTGTTTAGGCTTTTCTGAACATTTGTCCCATTATTCCCATAGTAGCTTGTAACAAGTCCAAGAGGAAGGGAAAGGAGGAGGCAGGCAGATCAGGGGAGGTGTTCAGAGCTGTATAGGACTAAATACTACCAGCTTTGTACCCTTAAGGGCTTTTATAATGATCTCACTTAGTCATCATGGCAGCCACACAGAGGCACTGGGCTGATCCGTAAAGCCTCCTTAACCGGGGAATTGTGTTCACTCACTCGTATGACAGGGCTCAGAACATGACACCCCAAGCATTGTACTGGGGCATTCTGGATACTTTAAAATGCAGATGATTTGTGAACAGTGAAGAAGCAGGAAGGTCTCCATTGGTCACACATTTCTTTCATGGAGCTTGATGAGCTTGATGTAACATCTCAGAACTTTCTGGCCTTCTCCCACGAGAGGCAAGCTCCTTGTCTTCAGAGGACACAAAAGGCCCAGAGAAGCATTCAGACACTAGACTTGACAGAGCATCTTGCCCTGTCAGATTCCCTTTTTCCTTGGCAAACCCCCTTCACCTCCATGGTGGCCCTTCATCAAGCCAAGCACTGCTGTGTGCATGCAAACCTGTTTCTTACAAAGGCCCATGACCACATACAACTTACTATATACAGGGGCATGCTTTCCTGCTGTTAATCTGCCATTTCTATTTTTATTTAGTTCTAGTTAGGGAACCTAAAAGTATTGAGAGACACATTTCCGCCATGTCAGTTTCTGAGGGCCTTGAAGAGGTGGTAGAGTTAGCTCATTTGCTCCAAATCCCGAAGATAAAATGAAGAACAACCAGCCAAAAGCTAGACAAATACAAATATCTTTACTGATGCCTCTTTTCATGTTCCTGTGGGCCCTAGTGGAGAAAGGGTAGACATTTTTCCTTGCCCCTTCCCTCCCCACATTTAGATTAGCAGGAGAAAAATTGTTTGTTTAGATTGTGACTAATGTCACGTGACACATCCATGTCACATGAAATGTATACTAAATCTGTGTGCCTTTCTCTTGTTAATTTGTCTTTTGTCACATGAAGTTGGTATCAAAGAAAGAAGAGACCTTTTTTTCCTTCCCAACGCACTGCACAGCTGTGTGCTATGCAGCCTGACCTTGAGCCAGGCTCTGCTGTGAATTCTGACTTTCAATATCTCTGTGCTGTGGGCAGGGGCAACACCACTCAGCACAGATGTCGTCTGCAAGGACCATGCCACGCTGTTTTTAGTTCACACTCTCAGTAGAACGCAAGGAGACATGGAACAGCAAGAAGAGAAGGGAGGAAGTGTGTCCCATCATTCAAGAGTTCTGTCAGAAACCCCATTTTGAATATCTTAATCCCATTTTGGGCAAGTCCTCCCTGAAGGGCAAGTCTTGTGAGTCTCAGAGGCAAGATGCCTGATGACAGTGCATCCTGCTTCCAGTGGGAGTGCAACACTGGTGCCTGACCACTCTGCTGGAGCACTGGCCTCTTAGCCACACCTCGGGGAGGGCATTTTGTTGCCTGTAAAGTTGGAACATTGGCTCTAATAACTGTTCCCATTCTGATGGGCAGAGCCAGGCTCAGTGCCCCCACTGCTAGTGTAACATGCCTTGTTCTTTTGGCCTAGAAGGGGAGAGAATGAGCACATTGCCTTCCATGCCGAGGAAGAAAATGTCCCTTGAGCAGAGAAGAGCGAGCGAGGTGAATATTCCATTTTCACCACTGTGGAAATGAGGAGACGCGAGATCCCTGTATATATTCCTGGGTCCCCAGAAGCAGAAGCACTGCCAAAGAGAGCCAGCGGTGTGGATCCTATAAAGAGGCTACTTAGAACTCGGAGTGTGGCGTTAGATAATGAAGGGAGGCCGGAAAGCACTCTGCAAAGCGATGCTAGGGGAATTACGACATCTGTGGCCCTGCTTGGTCTCTAGTCAATAAAGCACACAACCCTATCCGTCCCCCCCTGTTTCGCCAGCACCATTAGAAACGGGCCTGGTTTGAGTAACGGGAAAGGCCTGGAAAAACACTTGTGTCAGAATTCAGCCCACACTGCCGTTGACCCACCACCAGCTCCTTCACCCTCGGCAGCACTCGGTATAGAGGCAATCAGAAGCCATCCTCGGAAGCTCTGTGAATTTTTCCTCCACCGGTGGCCTTTTACAATCAATTCTCTATGCAGTACTGGAGATTTCCCTTCCTTTAGAAGCTAACACAAAAGCAGAGAGTACTTCTCTCTTTAAAAAAAAAAAAAAAACCATCACATGGCAAACACTCACCTCAGCTTTTCAAGAGCCTAATGTTTATATCTTCCCTTTCTGACCCAGTTGGAGAAGATGATTCTTTTCCTCTCCTGGTGAAGGAGAGGGCTCGCTAAGCTCCGGATGCTAGAGTTACACACAACAGAAGCAGATTCTATGCAAAGCGCTGGGACAAAGCCTTGCACCTTGTAAGCCATTCTCTTCTTCGGTATCATGAAACGTAAAGGAAAGCTTTGAGATTAAAAAAAAGAAGAGTAAACCCTCACGTGCAAGCTGAGGTCTGAGAGTGCGAGGGAGTAGATTTTTCTAACCCTTTGTTAACAAAGATCAAACCATGAATGACAAAACCCATCTATCCTGGGAATACTTTTCTCCATCATCTGGGACGGTTGTCATATAATTTCTTCTTTCAATCCTGTCTAAATATGTCACTTACCTGTTAATATAAACATATTTATTCAACTATAATCTGAATTTTAGTCAGCCGTTGATAAAGAAAACTCCTTGTTAAGGTTTTGCGCCATTAAAACACCGAATGACATAATATCCGACAGATCGACTCAGGCATTACATAAAGAGCAGCATGATTTTTATTTGTATTATGTATGAGAGTACACTGTCACTCTCTTTGGGCAGGACAGAAGAGGATATCAGATCCTGTTACAGATGGCTTTTGAGCCACCATGTGGTTGCTGGGTACTGAACTCAGGTCCTTTGGAAGAGCGGTCAGTGCTCTTAACCACTGAGCTATCCAACCCGAATAGCAAGATCTTTAAAGCACAAGTATACTCGCTATAAATTCAACATGAAGTTCAAGTTACATTAACACTGCCCAGAAAGTAGTGAGGGAACAGGTAGAAGACACACACACACACACACACACACACACACACACACACACACACACGCACACACCACCACCACCACCACCTTCAGTTATAAACTATTTTATCACAGCTCATGATTGGCTTGTTGGCTGTTTGTTTTTGTATGTCTGCTGTTTTCATAAATAGACCGAAAGACTATACAGAGAAAGGATTTAAATATAGTGCATAAAAGACTATATCAAACTAGGCAGAGACACAGATACATATAACATACACTTAACAAGCATTTGGCACTAAAAGAAGGAGAGAAAGCATTAAAAAGGGAGGGGGGTCACAAAAATATGGGATAAAATTTCTGAATGGTCTAAATGACAAAGTTATCTAAGTAGAACTATTCTCAGAAAGTTTTGTAACAGGTGCATGTTTTTCTGCTGCCCTTTCACCTTTTAAAAAGGACCCTGGGTTTACCAAGATAAAACATCTCAATGGTGACAGGACTCTCCATCCATGCACTTTCCTAGATGAGGGAGCTATTATTTGCAAAGTCATGAAGACCGTGGACCCTACAGGATCAGCCTCAGAAGTTGATGGGGGAGATCAAGAGCAGAGTGCTACATTTAGACATCCTGCATCCATAAAAACATTAGGATTTTATAACTAGATACAGTCTGCATTTGTTACTTTTCTATTGCTGCGATAAAACGCCACGCCCAAAAGCAACTTATGGAAGGATGGGTTTATTTGGGCTTATGATTCCAGGGGCATAAGAGTCCATCTTGGTGAGGAAGCATTGCTGTAAGTTGCACACATTGTGGCCTGACCAGGAAGCTGAGAGCTTTCATCTACAACTGTAAGCATAAGACAAACAGAACAAACTGAGAGGGGCATAAGGCTTTTCATCTCAAAGCCTGCTTCCAGTGGCGCACTCCCTTAACCAACGCCGTCTCTCTTAAACTTTCCCAGATCCAGCTTGCACCAACAACTGGGAACCAAATTTTCAAATCTCTGAGCCTATGGAGAGCGCTCCCCATCAAACTACTACACAATCTCAATTGGGAAATGAAGAAGAAATGCCCAGCTAATCATGGCAGTGTGTGACTAGGATCCCAGTATTCATGAGATTAGGCAGTAGGGTATCAAGGTACCAACCCAATGCTACACAGAAAGACTTCACATTAAAAAGTTAAACGAATGAATGAGTGAATGAATGAATGAATGAATGAATACATCAATAATGATCTGTGTGGTGAGAGAACAAGGGGTAAGAAGAATAATGATCACAGAATAATTACAAAATGATAATTTTTCAAGAAAAAGAATGGTGGACTGAATCTTAGTTAATTTAATACAGACCTGTAGATACTGTAAAGAGCATCTGCAAATATCATAGCTATAACTTGGCAGCCAGAGAGCTGAGATCATCAGTCTGTCAGCATGCTTCATGAACAGTCTATTGACTCAAAATTCTGAAGATTATCAAGTTAGGCTAGATGCAAGTAAGTGTCCCTTCCAGTCCTATCTAGACTTCTTTCTATCTAGCATTTATCTGTTTGGGTAAGCAAGGGGCTTTGCCAATCTTGCGAGCCCCATCACATCTTTATGGAAGAATAACATTGCTGACTTTCCTGGAGTCTATATGGGCTCCCAACAGTCAGTAGGCTGTTCTCAGCTTGCTCATACAACTGTTAGGCAGGATTACAAGAAAATAGGAGGAAGCATACAAGAGCTGGCTTTTTTTTTTTTTTTCACTTCTATTACATCATGTCTTTAAGGAAAACAAAACAAAACAAAACCAACAAGGCTGGATGGGATTTAAAGGGGAGTAAAATGGAGTCTACCTGCTGATAGGAATAGCTTCAAAGGTCCACTGCCGATGGGAGAGGATGTGAGGCACCAAAAGAGGCAGAAGCAGCTGCAGTACTTTTGTAAGTGGTCTTTATATCTGACAACAACTAAGCATGCATTTCTGACTGGCAGTAGCCCTCTGTACTCACAGAATGCCTACTTTCTATGGCTGTGCCTACTAGCACCTTGGTGGTCCTCGGCATCTTTCTGTTATTTACAACCAGCCACCCAGGCCTTCTTTCTTCCCTGCTTGTTATCTGTTACCTTCTCGTTTTAATGTTTATCAAGACAACAGAAATGAAAGCAATTGAGATAATAATCCTGCCCCGAGAAGTTAAGACTCTTTGATGAATCCATAGACAAAATTACCCACAAGGAGTTCCTCTACCGTAGTGGTTCTTAACCCATGAGTCACAACCCTTTTGGGAATTAAGCAACCCTTTCACAGGGGTCTCCTGAGATCATCAGAAAACACAGATATTTACATTACAATTCCTATCAGTAGCAAAATTACAGTTATGAAACAGCAACAAAAATAGCTTTATGATTGGAGTTGATGACAACATGAGGGACTCTATTAAAGGGTCAGAGCATTAGAGAGGTTGAGAAGCACCATGATTCTAAGAGCATCATGGTCTAACTATGGCACAGAATAAAGCATCATTGTCTAATGATGGCACAGACTAGAGTATCACGGTCTAACTATGGCACAGAATAGAGCATCATGGTCTAACTATGGGACAGAATAGAGCATCATGGTCTAACTATGGCACAGAATAGAGCATCATGGTCTAACTGTGGCACAGAATAGAGCATCAAAGTCTAACTATGGCACAGAATCATTCCAAAACCAGAACCAGTAAGAGCATTTAATCCTACAATGGCATATGATCTGTCCCCTGATGAGGTACAGACAGGTGCATTTCAAAACCCTTTTCACAATGTCTAGACTAGGGGAATAAATTTTTTGGGCCATGAGTTTCCCACCATTCTCTCCTTCTTGGATTGTGCCTTCCTTTAACAAAGCCAGCACTGCTGATGTGGGTGTGCAATCTTCCAGTTCCAATTATTTCACCTTGACTCATCCGAGTGCTAAGAGTAGAAGCCCGTTCAGCACTCAGATTCAGCTCCTAGGCCGTCCAACAGGCCTCTGATCTCCCTCCTGTCCTAACCTGGAGAGTGGTGCCTCCTACTTCCACAGAGCATTGAGCCATGCTGTCCAATTATTATGTTTTAATCCCCTCTTCCCTTCCCACTTGGGACATTGTCATTGGAAGTGTGCCCTTCTCCTATGCACTCTAATGTTTACTTTGCAGACACAAAGACTTGTCAAGATGAGTATGTGATTTCCATCATCAGAAGAGATTTTTTTTTCCAACCATACATGCATGGCGTGTGCATCTGTGTAGAAGCATGTTTTATGTAATTTTACTAACCTGGCCATCACAAAGCATCTATGAAGGCACTATATGTCTCCAGACTGAGAAACCGAAGGAAAACAGCTGTGTGATTTGTCTGTCAGCTGAGTAATAACTGATTAAACTTGCATCTAGATGTCTTCACTGAACGCTTTCACACAGACTCGAGGACAGTAACTTTAAATATGATCTATGTGGCACCTGAGGAAGCAGCTTTCATAAAGTCCAATATCATAAGGCACAGAGAGTACCTCAAACAGGAAAAAGTTTAGGGGCTGAATTTTTTTTCAAAATCCACATAAGCAAGCAGTGAACATGTCTGAATATCTTCCTGACTTCAAAATGGCCACTAAGACTTTTTTTTTAAAAAAAAAATTGCAACTAGAAAGCTATCAGGATCCACCCTAGTTTCATTCTGGCCCACATTGATGTAATGGGGTTTCCTAGTTCAAATAAATAAGAAAATAACTAGAGCTTGCCTGTAGCCTTTCTCCATACTTTTCATTTCAATAGTCTTAAAACAAGCCTAAAGGATAGATGACATCAGTCAGTTCCATTTTACAAACCAGTAAATTGTGGGAGGGATATCTTCATAAGTCTCACGTTTATGGCTGAGGCTCCTATAAGAACCACCACCACCACAAAAAACAAATGGGAGCAACAGCAGCAGCAAAGTCTGCGAATATACCTTAGGTACTCCTCTATTGCTGTAAAGGGACACCATGACCATGGCCAACTTATAAAAGAAAGCATTTAACTGGGCCTTACTTCCAGTTTCAGAGGGTGTGCCCATCATAATTAAGGTGGGGAGCATGGAAGCAGACAGACAGGCATGACACTAGAAGAGTAGCTGAGAGCTTACATTTGGTCTGCAGGGAGGAGGCAGAGAGTAGCTGAGAGCTTACATTTGGTCTGCAGGGAGGAGGCAGAGGCAGGGCGCTGTGGGGAAGAGAGATAGATGATGGGGGCCTCCTTCAACTTTTGAAACCTCCAAGTCCACCTCATTCCCCAAACAGTTCTATCAGCTAGGGACCAAACATTCAAATATATGAGCCTATGGAAGCCATTCTCATTCAAACCACCACATTGACTCAGCAAGTAAAAGATACAGAATCCTTCAGAAATGAAGACTCGAACAAACAGCAGGAAGTACAGCTTCCTATAGTATGATTTAAAAAAAACAAAAGAATAGTTGCGAAAAAGTACAACTAGCCAGAAGTACGATAAAACTGGAGAGAACCTGGGTCTACCTGTTTGCTTGGGTACTTGACTTTCTCCACGCAGCTCTGTAGATTGTTGGTCCGTTCCTTAAGTTACAATGATTCTCTTTACTAAAGTGAATTTAACATATCTTCTTCTTGGTAATTTCATACACAAATACGATGACTTCAGATCACACCCCTTCCTTTCTCACTTCAACTCCTCCAAGACCCCCAACTTCCTCTCCCAACTCCATGTTGTCTCTACTTCTTCCTCTTTTTTTTTTTTAATCTCCCCAGAGTCCAATTAATGCTACTCATGTGTTCATGTGCAGAGATTACCACCCAGTGAAGCATGAACAACATATGATGGTTCACACTGCTATGAAAAACGACTCTCTCTCCCACCATGGTCATCGATTGTCAGTAGCTCCTTCCTCTGCTAGGTGTGGGATTCACAGGGCTCTTTTCTCTTCAAGCCAGACTCTTGATTTGCTTGACCTTGTATAGATCTCGTGCCAGCAACCACAGGTGCTGGGAATTAATAAGTGTGACAGCCCTGTCATGTCCCAAGACATTGCTTCTCAGCAATCTTTCCCTGCCTGTGTCTCTTAAATATTGCTTTCTGCTCTTCCATGATGTTTACCAAGCCTTGCAAGGAATATTAGGGCTGGCAATGTAGCTATCTCCTTGCTAACTAAGCACTTGAGTATAGGGGGCTCTTTTGAATGACTATCAACCAACCTTCTTTAAGGACAAGTGTCAAGGGAAATTGTGAGAGTGAGCTTCCTTACGCTAGTTTCTACCACATGCTAAGGTATCCTGTTTTGGAACAATACAACTGAAAATAATTACCTCTTGTCTCCTTTAGTCCATTGTTAATAAGTGCTGAAGTTGTTGTTGTTGTTGTTGATGGTGATGATGATTGATAATGAGAGTGTTGAGGTGAGTAACTGAAGACATTTAATACTTATGGGTCTGGTATAAATGTATTTCTGGGAGAAAAAAAAAAAAACACTGCTAACCTGTCATTGCACTTGCTTGAAAATCTGTGATTATAGAATGAATGCATAAAACACAAAATAATCATTTTAAATAGACTGAGGGGCTAATGGTGTGTGAATGTTTGGCAATGATTAATTACATTCATACACACACATATATACAGAACTACATTAGGAGCCAGTGATGCAAACATCGGTTAAGACAGACTTCTTCCAAAGCCACATAATTTCAAGAAGAAAATATGTCAAAAAGAAAAACACAGGGTAGAGCTTGGGGTGTGAGTCAGTGGTAGAGTACTAGTGTGCACACGGTCCTGGGCTTGATCCTTAGCATTAAAATGTAGATAAATAAATAAGTAAATAAGCATATATGTGAAGCATGAGATAGAGGGTAACATTTATTAAGCACTTAACATCAGCTATTATGAACCTTACACTTCTCAGATAATTTAATATCCAATAATGCTCTGAGGAGATCTACAGCTCTCCCTCTGTTACAGAAAACAGAAACTGAGGCAAATCCAGTGTCTTCAGATCACAGAACAAATAAGTACCAAACTGAGGCACAGGAACAGGGAGCGCACCTGAGGACCCACATCTTCTGAGTGGGTTTTTATTCTCTTTACAAAGAGAGAGAGACACAATGAAGATGTTCAACAGGAGAGACACAGCAGAAGTGCTCTCCAAGTGTGGCTATGTAGCAGCTGGGGGGTGGGAATCTCTCAAGCTCTCAGTCTCAGGGTGAGGAGGCAAGGCAATGTCATAAGGAGACCTCAAGATTATGTCAAGAGGCAAGGGAGAGAAGTTCATTTCAATTGAAAGTTACAACTATGAGGACTTAAAGCTTTTCTGGAGATATCTACAGCAACTCAACATAGTTATGTCTCACTTCTTTAAAGTGTGAGGAGGCATCCTGCCAAGTAAAATGAAGTCCCAGCAGTCCCTCCATTGTCCTCTCGTGATCGATCGATTGATCGACAATTCTTAGAGCCCCTTTCCATATGCTGCCTTGGGTTCAGTGCATATTAAAATGCCAGATGAAGGGATAATGCCTCCTCTTTCAGCTGGACAACCAAGAAAAAATATTTTTAAAGTGACACTAAGAGTAGACATCTGTAGAAAGCCGGGTTAAAGGAGGAATGGTGTCTGTGTTGGCAGACAGGATTTGCTACAGTGTCATCACAAGGTCTTCCTCCAAGAATCCTTGCCAGCCCTGGGGTCAGCCAACCTGCCTACTCACCCCACTTTTACAATGGAGGGTGGGGGGGGGAGTAAAAGAAGGAAAGAGGGAGGGAGGGTGGGAAAGAGAGAGGAAGAAGTGAAATCGTCTGGTAGCCACAGAGAAGGACTCTCTCTCCTGGTCCTCCCTCACTCAGTCTTGTCAAAAATTCTTCATGCTGCTTTGTCACAACCCAATTTTTAAGATGCTAAAAACATAATCTTTATACAAATAGATAATAAGCATGTGTCAGGTTTTATGTCGCCCATTATTAGGGAAACTAGGGGGATTAAAAAATACCCCGTGCAAGCTATAAAAACAAGAATTATCAGCCTAAAGGATAGAAAAAAATAGAAGCCAGGGGTGCTGCTAAGCTGCTTGCAGAGCCAGTTAATACTAAATCAAACAAGGCAACTAGAATTCTACTGGTTCTCTTCTCCACTGGGCAGAAGTACACTGTGGCTCATCATACTATTTACATTATGGGAAAGGAGCTAGAACCTTGTCCGTCCAGTAATGGATTTCAGACAGGCTTGGCAGAAGACCATGGTTGCTGGCTATTACAGGTCATTCAATCTGCTTCTGTCCTGTCTTTTGAAGTTTTCCTTGACAGTGGGTATTATGCATACATACATTACAGATGTGACAGCAGGGGTGCAGAGAAATGAGGTTTCTGACTTGTGACTATAAACATGTTAGAAGAACCTATAAATGCTAAAACTTTATTCCAAAGGTCACATTTAATGTATATATATATATATATATATATATATATATATATATATATATATATATATACAGATGAGAGATATGCCATAAATATTTCTAAGCTGAGAAATCTGATGCGATCTGGTATGTTTCAGGTAGTATGGCTGTTGATAGGGACATAGAAATAACAACCAAAACCTAAGATAATTAAAAGTAGCTAATATTTATTTCTAGAGGAGCAAAAGTACTTACTGACAAGTTTTACACACAGAGGAAATGAAAATTATTTAAATCATGGTCTTCCCATTATCTCTCAACTGATACATACTAGACAGGGAAGTTCCGATCCTGAGACAAAAAGCTATCTTGATTGTCTCTCTATCTGAAGGAACGGTTCCCTCGGATGTCACAAATGCCTATGTAATACTTGTCTTACATGATGCATAGACAAATCCTTTCAGTCAAGCACAAGATTCCAGGAATCTTAGTTTCAGCAGTAACACTGTTCATGGTATCTATATTACATTCCAAGTCATATATAACTTTACTGCATTTTGTTGTTCCTTCAAGAATGTAACAATGTCATTTGTTCAGAACTGAAAATAATCCGTGTCCTCCTGAGATCTAGCTGGCTTCCCAGTTCTAACTGTCCCATGCCATCTGGAGGGACTGCGTCAAAGACAACATCAAACATCCAACAACCTGGCAGTGAAACAAACACTCAAATTCTTCTCCTGGGTGGACTAGAAGCTCCCACGCTGCAGTTTCTTTGGCAAACAGATAATTTTGCAGTAAGTCTTACATTTTCCACGTAACTCCAGTTCATCCAGTCTCCCTAATCCAACAAGGCCTAATTGCGATCATCTCTGGATCCTTGTAGTACTGCTTCTGAGCAGCAGAGGTCACTATTAACAGATTCAGGCCATGGCTAAATTTTAATAAATGCAAAAGAGCAAGGAGGAGGGGAGAAGGGGGAGGAGGAAGAAGAGGAGGAAGAAAAGGAGGAGGAGGAAGAGGAAGAGGAAGAGGAAGAGGAAGAGGAAGAGGAAGAACTTTGGCAGTCTATGGAGCTTGTGGTCATTCTACAACAGCATGCATCTTTTCAGATCCTGCTTCCTACATTGGCTCTTTCTTATGAATCTTGGAAGGTTTGTTTTTACTGGAATTCTGTTTGTAACTTCCAGGAAAAAAAAATAGAAAAGAAAAACCGATATCCTAAGGAAGAGTGCACTGGTTGTGTAGTTAACAATCAATCCATCTGTAAACAATTGACAATCCCTTAAAAATCTGGGACAGAGGAGTTATCTTCTGATGATGCTGCAGCCATGACATTCAAAATCAGATTACAAAACAGCTACCTGACTATTTGGAAGTTACCCATCGGCTTGATTTACAGCTAGAGCAACACTGATGTATTAAGTTCTCATCCTTTGCTTTGACCATAATGAGACACTCAAATCAACAACTGTCTGAGTCAAACTCAAGGGTACCAAATTCCTCACGGATTTCCATACCCAAAGGTACTCGAGGCCAGTGGTGGTGTTCGAGCTTTCTATTGTAGTGGGGGCTCTGTGCCAAAGTCACCCAGGAGGCAGGGAGGACAGAATTCACATTCCATCCCAGCAGCCAATGATGCAATCATCCCCAGCTCTTATTGGCTATCTGGCGATGTAGCTGTCACTGGTCCAGCATCTCCCTTCACCAAACTCTGAATTGCACAACACACATCACAGCCAGGAAAAGGGAAAAGCAACCCCACCCTGGAATCCAAGGAGCCACATTTGTGGGCTATAGCTCAAACTAATTGTGCTGTTCTTCTGTTGATATTTTAATCAAGTCCTGTGTCATCCCTTTTTTTTTTCTTCTGCCCCTTATCTCAATGTTATTAAATGTTTTACTGGTGTGTCATCACTTCCTATCAACTTCTCTGGCACAGCACTATTTCTGCTGAGTTCATTATCGCAGGTTAAAAAGCTTTATATCAGAGTTAAATCATTTTTAGAATATTAAATACTAACAGACAAACTCATAAAGTGATCAGAAGAAAAACCACAGCACTGGGGAAAGGCTTACAAGTCTACAACACCTTGCTCTGTTTCAGACAGGTCTTCGTTAGCCCAGGCTGACCTCAAACTCACTCTGTAGCCAAAGATGACCTCGAACTTCCTTCTAATCCTACTTGCTCTGACTCCTGAGTGCTGGGATTACAGGCATGTACCACCATGCTCCTGCTGTGGACTGAAACCTGACCTTCCTACAAAGAGAATGAAGTCCTTTTTCTGAAGTCTGTTTTGCTCCATCATTAGCAAGAAGACCAGTGTTGACAAGGGAGTTAATGGGATGTATTAGCAGGACACCAACTTCCAACCTATCAGAACTTGAAACTGTAAAACGATGGGCAATGGATGTAGCATATTATGGCAGAATGCCCGTGCCTCAGGAATCCATCTCTCCATCTCCCAGAAAGATGTATTAGTGGCTTGATAGTCCCATTCATTGTGTCCGATAGAGCCAGATGGGTGGGCACAGTAGAACTGAAGTGTCCTTTAGTGTCCTCATTAATGACTTCAGCTCATTTCTCAGGGCTGTAAATGAAGAAAAATAAGAAAGTACAATGGAAACCACCATAATCTCTATTCTGAGCTAGGAAACAATGGTGATGAAAAGAATACATAATAAATAGCCAGACCTGTTCAAAGAGAACCATCCATCATGGCTCCATATTGTAGAAGCAATGTTACCAGCCAGCAATTACAGGCACAATTCTTTCCTATGCATAGAGGAAGAAGAAACCCGGACATGCTTTCTATTCAAACATGCCCTGTTACAGTACCGTCTGTTATGCCTCAGTATTTTTTTTTTAGATAACTATTTCTAAAGAAGTTTCTAGAACAACAACTGAATTTCAGACCAAGTCTGCAACCAAGTAGCTTTGGTTTGAAGTGGCAAGATTTCAGAAAAAGTCTAGTCTATTCAGAGCTATGATGGTAGAGTCAAAGGAGATCCTTTCTTTAACAGTGTTTTTAAAAATACTATTTTATCAGTATAATCCAAATAGACCTCTTCCGACCAAAAGACTTCATATTTTTAATTTGCATTGTGCCTCATATCAGACATAGAAACGTGTGCCCCATTGGTGACTGGGAAGCCCGAAGAAATTTCTGTCACCTGGATTTGGGACTATGCTTTATTCCGGGTCTGCACTTGTTTTGTGCCCCAACCCCCTCTGAGGCTTGCCCCAAATGAACCAGTATATGGTCTCCTCTGTAGGTTTGTGGCCACTCTTTTAAAGCTGGGTGACTCATCGGGCCACTGTAATTCCTCGACGTGGCTATTCAACTAGTTGATCCCAGGCCCTGTGACAATGTCACCACCCATGTCTCATTCTCACCCTGGCTGCATCGTGACTGCGCCATCCTGTTCATGCTCAATGCAACAGGACACAGGCCACTGGCATTATTCTTCCCTGTTCTGTCTACAAGGTGTCTGAGAATCAAACAAGTGAGGTTAGATTTTTATGGAAGACCACCAAGATTTTTACCGGACGACTCCTGAGATGAAAACAAATGGCAACTTTGCTTTGATTTCGTTAACCCTGAAAGACATTGGGACTGTCATCGATTTTAGATCAGCTCTGCTCAGACAAAATCTAAGATTTAAATAGTTTCAGTCCAGTTAAATAGTGTCATCTAATTTAAAATATTTTCCCCCAATCTTTTCCCTCTCATTCTCATCTGAACAAGAGGCTGCGAACCGCCGTTTCCACTGACTGTGATGCTCTGGCCACTTAACACAGAGCAAGGTCATGAATATCAGTCTTGTCTGAGTTCTTATCTTCCATGGTTCACAGATCTCATTTCTTCTTTGATCATCAGAGTCACTCCCAAATTGAATCTGGGTTGTTTTTCTCTCTGTTTTTCCCTCTACAATCAACTATTGCATTCTGAAGCAAGAGATTAATGAAATCACGGCCAGACTGAAAAAAGAAGCTAGTGAACCAAAGAATGATAAATTACTAAATAAAATTCAATGTAAAAAATGGAGGTGGGGGAGAGAGAGAATGCCCAAGAAGGAAGATGAAGAGAAATATAGATCTTACATTTTCATCTGAGCACTATATACATGTTTGGATAGTTAAAACCAAAAATGAAACTGAAGAAAGAAACCTTCTGAAGACAGGGCTGAACCCCAGAGGGTCTCTCTTCCATCAGATAGGTTAATTTACCTGTATTTTATTGACATCATTCTTAAGCCTCAAGTTTCTCATTTAGTTGCAATGCAAATGCTAACACAGATCCTCGGTTAGACACAAGGCTAGCCTGTCTGAAGTTAGGCCAGAACCATGCAGGTCAGAAATGAATGACTGCCTCCTTCTCTCTCTCTTTTTCTCTGAGAAACGTCTGTGATGCCATTCAAGTGGTTTAATCAAACAGACAATGAAGGATGTGAGCTAGCGTGGTACCAGAGATAAAACCATGACATTCTCTTACACAATTTAGCTGCCCAGAATAGGCCATGCTGACGAAGTTCTTGCTGATTCCAGAGACTCTTCTGTCAACTATGGTGCCACAGCTTACAACATGAAATCTCCCAAGTTAATGACACCTCCATTTAGCCAGCCTCATTTAGCTCAAGGGTCTGAAAAAAAAAAATGAGACTGTCTTTACTTATTGTTTTCAGAAAATCAGTGGAGGCATCTGCTCTAGCTGGGAAGTCAAGGGAATTCTTTTCTGACAGTGTCTCATGTCTTCCAGGTTGGCCTCAACCTTGTTATGGAAAAGACTAACCTTTAACTTTTGTTCTTCCTGTCTATACTTCCCATGTGAGTGTGGGCATTATGAGTGTTCAGTTTGGTGGGTGCTGGGGATGGAACCAGTGTTCTGCCACACTGGGCAAGGATGGCAATAGAGAAAAGTGCACATTTCATGACCTAGTGGGGAGACGATGTATGGGCTAAGCACTTTGCCTCAGAGGGCTTGGTTAGAAGAGAGTCCTGATAGTAGGGAGTGGCTGGGCGAGAAGTTCTTCTCAGCAAGATTTAGATGAAGCAGTCCTTGATGAAGAGACAGCCTGTGTTTGTCCAAACTATTCTATTTGATAGCAGATGTGAATAGATGCACTTTACTCAGGGTGAATCGGGGATAAAATACCTTTTGCAGGAAGGAATGTGTAGGAAGGGAAGCTCATGGGCTGAACTCTTGGGGCCTAGAGCTAAATGTCTCATTAGCATGGAGAACTCCGGGTTTTTATGATTGTCCTCTCAGTGGGGGTGTTGTGGTTACCCGTTCTAGAACAAGTAGAGCTTAGCAGGGAGCTGGCTCCATTCCTGCAGTTCTCAATTCTGCGATTCCCTGGGGTCGGAGCCTGCTCAACCCCACCAGTTCCTCTGTCTGGTGTCGCAGTCCATGCTCTCCACGAGAGAAGGAAAAGGGGATGAAGGGAGAGGGTTTCTTTGCTACAGAAGCCAGGAAGAACATTCCTCCAACGAGTCCCAGATTTCAGAACAAAAGACAGCAGCAAGTGTTGATGCTATCCTAGTCCTGGCTGGTTGCCGCCAAGGTCTGGGAACACATCTTCCCGAGAGATATCAGCCTGAACCATTCCAGAAACAGCAGCAGAGAACCAGCACCCATATAGCGCCATGAGTGAGCTTCTGAGTCCGTCAGCTAGGGGTGGCCAAAGAACCTAAGCCCCAACATTTCAGCATGCGGGACTGTATGCACAATGGTTACTCAAGGAGACAGCACTGCATGTGAACCAAGGACTTAGGAAAAAGAAATTGAAAAAAAAAAAAAAAGTGGGAGTGTTAGGTGCTACTGTCTCAGCTATCACAATATTTAAGAACATGACTGTCATTTTCCAGAATTTGATTTATTAAGAAATACACAATCAATTGTTGAAAGCAGCTGTCAGCAGAAAGATCTGTCTGTCTCAGAGGGAAAGGGTAGGCTTTGAAACCATGAAGTGTGGGTGTTGAAGTCTGTCTCCTCCCACCTGCCTTCCTCTGGCACCACCTTGCCTGTTCTGTGTTCTCTTCCCTGAATGAGAGCAGAACTCCCTACAGGTTCCTATCCTGACCTCCCTCTCCTCCCCAGCTGGGCGCATAACACTCCTCTCAGCTTGGGCAACTCCTCTGATTCATTCCTCTCATTTACCAAGCTCCGTCTGACACAGGGTCATCTACAGACTTTTCCATCCTAGGGTACTCTTACTTTATTCTGTTGGTTTGCTTGTTTGTTTGGTTTTGGTAATAAGGATTGAACCTAGGGCCTTGCACATGCTAGGCAAGAGCTCTACCATTGAGTTCTTCTGACTTACTATTGTTGTTGTTGTTGTTGTTGTTGTTGTTGTTGTTGTATGACTATAGTTTTATTTAGACCCCACTGTCTACTGATTTGGGAGTTAACCAGGCTGACCCTGAACTTGCAATCCTTCTGTATGGAGTTTACAAATAGCTGTTTTCCTGACCTATCTGATGAAGGCTGCTTCCCTGGGACAGACATTCAGTACTACATGATACTTGTTTTCTTACAACAACCAACAGGATAACCTTGACAGTGGGTTGATGTCTGTCTTCCTCCAAGGATGCTAAGTTCCATAAAAGTAAGGATCATGTCAGTTTTGCTCACTGTGCATCTCGGTAACAAAGACAGTATTTAAAAATCATCATTGACTGAATCAATTAGTGAGTGGAAAGCAGAAACCCACTATCAGATGGTTATTCACCATGGTTCATCTCAACACAAAACCAAAACAACTGTTTGAATTGTAGCACCTAGCTAAATCCTGAGCCGATGAAGCATTCATTCAATAAATATTTATTATGAGGTATATATAGAAATAAAGCAAATTTCCTGCCATTCATGTATGGGTACAGTCTGGCTTTCTTGTATAAAATATCAGGTAGCAAATATTTTCTGACCTCCCAGCCCAGATGATCTGTACTGCAACTGTGTAGTATAAAATATGTCATATGCAAAACAAGAAGAACAAGTATGACTGTATTGCAGCTAAACTCTATTCTAGCAGGCTTGTGGTGTGCTGTTTAGAATGGTATTTGATTGTCATTTGTCATCCATTGTACGAGTAGAAATCACAGGACAGACTAAGAGCCTGCTGTTCCCAGTGAAGATTCTGATTCAGTAATCAGAGGGTACCCTACTGTGAGCAGGGCTCTGGGCTGGACTTTGGGGATACACAAGAAGTCCTTACTGGCCTAGGGGTAGCTCTCCACTGAAGGGAAGAGATTCATGTGCCCGTCCGTTTTTTATAAGACAGCTTGGCAAATGATGCAAGGTGAAAGTCTGCATGTTACACAGGGAGAACGAGGAATTCTGAAAGCCCAGAGGAGGCAGGGATGTGGACACTGGGTCTCCTTTAAGATTCATTTCTTGTAAATGGTCCATATTCAGCCAGGCTTCAAAAAAGAGACGCTGAATGCTTTGGGTGGAATGGTTGTGAGGAGAAGGGGCCAGCGCCAGGGGGCCTTGTAGGAGCTAGTGAGTGCAGCCTGCTTCAAGGAACCAGAATTAATGTGGCAGCTGTTGAAAGCAGGAGGGGAGGGTGGATTCCAGGGACATCACTGAGGTTCCATCTGTGAGACTGATGCTAATTGGCTTATCCTACATGATAGGAAGAGCCTCCTGTTAACTTACAGAGAGAACGCCATGGTGTTGTTTAGCTACCAGCAGTTACAATAGAGTCTCTGAGTCACCAAACCTATATCCATCAGGGTCCCCAGTGATACACAGACACTTAGGGATATGATAAAATAAAAACACCAAGGCTGTAGCCGTGGGAGGAGATGAAAACTAGCTCCCTGCACCATGACTCTTGGTCAACCAGTCCAAGAAAGAAGCTGTATTGATGGATAAGGTGTCTCTGAACTAATTGTCCATCTCATATTTGATGAGGCATCTTTACAAAGCTCCTTCTCGCCACTGACTTTCAAAACAAGGTCTTTTGAGGGAAACGCTAGTTTAAAATTACGAATCAGAACTTGAGTTTCAACATGCACTTCCCAAATTCTGTGGATCATTGAGAATATGGAATTAATTGATTTGAGGCACAAGGAAGACCTTGGCAGTACCCCCAAAATGTACACAACGAATCACCCTCTCTGGCACTTATCTCTTCTTTACCCTCCGTTGGAAGTGTTGATGAGATATGAAAGAACAGAAGGCTTAGGCAGGATGCAGCGCTGAGGGAGGCAGGAACCAAGGGGAGAGGGAATACGCTCTACTGACTAACATCTGACTCACACAGATCTCCTAGGCCATCTTTCACATCTCAATTGCTTCATAAGGCTCCATTGGAACCCTCATAGAATCGACTTTACCTCAGAACCCACTCTGGGATCCTTATGGGATTGCTGTAGCACAGCCCAAGAATCACAGAGAAAAGGGCTGAGCCTGGCCAGTGAAGCTCAGATTCCAACTCCATAGAGTCACTTCTGACAGGTTATTTTCTCTCAGAGCTTGCCCTGAATCCTTGGAATCTCCCTTAATGGAAGACACCATTTAGCACCCTGAAGCATGCCTGTACCATAGCATCTCTGGATTAATGGTTAAAACAAGAACACACACAAAACTGAAAAAAGCATGAATACTATATGTGAAGGCCAAGCAAGAGGCACAGAGGCAGGACCACCAGATTCAAACTCTAACCACCCACACATCTCAGCTAAAGATCTGATATTAGATATGTCTCTCAAACTATCCACATACCAAGATTCCCTCTCTAGTGGGGGTGGTAGATGAAAGTATTTGGAGGGGTTTTAGAAATAATAACAGTTCTGTTTTCTCTTGTGTGATGAGGTACCATTAAAAATGTAAAAAAATTTTGGAGTGACAATGCCTATGATGGGGCACAAATGATGCCACAGAGTTTACATCTCTTCTGAACAGTGGAAAGAACATTCCAGGGGTTGTCAGGAGGATGCAGTAGATAAGGCAACTGAGGTGTTTGGTAAACTGTAAAGCACAAGGCAGATGTGATGTCTCTGTTCCCGTAGCAGAATCTGATGACCCGCCAGCCAAGTCAGATTCTTTGTGTGTTTTGTGGAAATAAAGCAAGGGTGTGGAACAGAAGAGAGACCAGAGCCCTGGATACTGTGGGGATTACAGTGATCGTATTTCTCCAGAACAGTAAATTAAGTATTAGTGAAGAGCTGCAGGGCAGAGAAAACAGCCAAGGCTTAGAGACGACCATAGCTCTCTCCACAGAGAAAAACCACTCTCGACTTTCCAAAGTATGGTTCATTGAGTATCTGAGCCTAAAAGAAACTCTGATTCCAGCCAAGTTGAAATTTCTTTAAAATAAGTCAACTTATATATATTTTTTCTGACAGCAGTGAAAGTCCTCCAAGTTTCCAAAAACTACACCTGTTGTATGCACTATTCTCCAGAGACAAGAACTACACCAGGTGATGAAGAAGGAATACCATGGTGGGCCTTGCATTTCTTCTCATTCCAGTCCATGGAGAAATACCATCCACATTCTCTTTTGATTATAAAGAAAGACTATGATAGATTCCTCATAGGTTACAGCAAGGATCATCAGGTGAACAAAGTCATGAGGGGAGCACTGGAGTCAATAAAAGAGAGCCCCCAAATGTTGGTGGAACTAAATACGGGGATTAGAAGAAAGTCCCTGAGCATCCTTAATTGATCAGCACTCTGTGGTGGTTTGAGTGAAAATGGCTCTCACAAGCCCATGGGGAGTGGCACTATTAGGAGGCGTGGCCATGTTGGAGTAGGTGTGGCTTTGTTAGAAAAAGTGTGTCACTGGGGGTGGGCTTTGTGGTCTCCTGCTCAAGGCAGACTCAGTGTCTCTCTCTTTTGCTGCTGCCTGCTGATCCATATGTAGAACTCTCAGCTCCTTCTCCAGCATCATGTCTGCCTGCATGCCACCGTGCTTCCCATCATAATAACAATGTACTAAACCTCTGAAATGTCAGCCAGCCCCAATACATTGATTTCCTTTATGAGACTTTCCATGGGCATGGTGGCTCCTCCTAGCAATAGAAATCCTACCTAAGACACATTTCCAGAAGCCAGTGAACTAATGACCCAAATAAATGTGTATGTGCAAAGGCTACAGATCTGAGCAAATTTTGTAGTTGATCTTTCATTTGTTTTGTACTAACTTCTTTTTGGAAAGTTCAATGTATAAAGTTTAGTTGGTGACACCCATCTTCTCTTACTTCAATTTAAAAGGTGAAGACATTAGCTTCCATTTTCCTTTCCTCATATGTGTTTGTGAGTACACCCCACACACACACACACACACACACACACACACACACACACACGAATGGGGGCAGAACAGACAGTGAGTGAGAGGGAGAGATAGGAACACTTAGCTTTCATCTGTGTATCTCTTGATTCAATGACAGACATGATAGACTGATTCAGCCCGTGGCATTCCACAGACCCCTTCGCAATGGGTAAAATCACAAGCAACTTGGTATGTACCTAAGTCAGCATGTCAGAGGCCTAGTCTCAAGAGATGGATGGCTGGGTTATGAGATTTGCTTGTTTAATTGTATTATACGCAGTCATATTATGTACAGAACAGCATTTCCAATTACACATCCCCCTGTCATGTACATAGGATCCCCATGTTTTCACATCTTTGCTATGGCTTTCCAAGATTGGACTTAGTAATTTTTGCCCATCTGTTGGGTATAAAGAGGCATTTCATTGTGGCTTTAATTTGTATTTTCTCTGATGACTGTGGTGTTGATTGTTCTGTCATATTTATTAGACAATCAAATCTATTCTTTTAAAATGTCCTATTTATCCCCTCCCATTAGGCATCTATTTCCATTTCTCCATTTTTATTGATGGTTGACAATGGTTTCTCATTTAATTACAAGTGACCTCTTGTTGGTTGTAGACACTCAGTTCTTTTTTTCTAGTCAGTATTGTCTGTAGCATCTTTGTCAAAGTGAGATCTTTGTGAAGTCAAATGCATCAGTATTAGGGGTGGTGACTGGGGGCTTTGTTTGATGGATGTCATGCCTAAGTGGAGATTACTAGATGCTCCTCCATTTATCCCAAGTTCAGTTTGAAATAGATGACAGTGACCCAGCTACTCCAGGCCTTAGTGTCCATTCTCCTCATCCCATATAGTGTGGTTATTTTCTATCCCCTTGGTCATTAGGCATTAGTCTTCTTTCTATAATATCAAAACCTGCTCTCAGTTGTTTCCAGGAAATTACAGATGAACACATTCATCTACATTTTAGCTCTTAGAAGCAAGTGCCTTTCTCAAGGGCATCGTCCATGTTAACACAGTATATTTTAAAGAATATACTGTAGCCCCAGGCATTATGTGGTCTTACAGAGCACTGTGGAGCACTGTGTCTGACTTCACCATCTCTTTTTAATGCTATCATAACACTTACCTTCTCTTGTTGTATTTATTTACTTTAAATTTTTATGTTATTGTTAGTTGTGTGTTTTGTGTATGCGATATGTGTACATGGATATGAGTGTGTGCATACCACAGCACATATGGGAAGCTTTGGAGAGTCTGCTTTCTTCTTCCACATATATGTGAGTTTTGGAGATGGGGCTCAGTTCTCCAGGTTTGCACAGCAATCACTTTTAATCACTAATCCATCTCACTGCCCTTCTGTAGCATTTACAAATAATTACTCATAGAATAGATGAATTAAAAATAATAAAAACAAACACTACTATAGAGGATATATTCAGTTTAAAGGGCTAAATTATGGTTAAAAAATAAGTGCTGACATCACAGAGATTGATGTCAACAAAGATTTCTTTCTCTCACAGAGAAGAAACATACTCAACACAAGTAAGCTGTATGGAATCATTCCAAAGCCTGTCGTGATGGGCACAGCATCTTTAACGCGTCCCTGGTCACTGAGTGAAGAGGATGCTGTCGGTTACCTCCCCACAAACCCAGAAGCCTGGAGTATTACATATCAAATCTTCAGCTAAAATATTCCATTGCCCTCGACTAAAACCAAGTGCCATTCCCAAGGCATGTTGTTTTTCCAGGGCATGCCGTATCAAGTAATTAGCTGATGAGGGCTAGAAAGGTCCAGATGTTTCAACTGCAGTAAAGAGGACTTAGGAGTTCAGTGAAGAGCCACAGATCTTCACAGCACATAACCTATTGTAATACACATTTATCTCAGACCCCCTTCTTCCTTCCGTCAACCCTGTTCCCCTCATTCTTTGACAAATTACTCCTGAAAAGCCACCAAAATAATGTTCATTTGAAAATTTCTACCTCAGTGTCTGTTTCTTGAGGAGACTGGATCCAAGAGAGTTGGTACCAGAACCCATTTTTTAGGAAGCTAGCTCCAAATGGAATTCTGGAGCTACATCCACTGGATGCTGCACTGACAAGAAAATAGTTTCATTCCCAGAAAGTATGGTAGGGGCATCCTTTGCAAGCTGCGGTGGGTATCATTTTCAAAGCTTTCATTGATGCTGAGCCATGATGGAGAAGAGTGATGAAGGTCACTGGCACACATACTCTCTAAGAAGTTTGAGAAGTTCATGGGAATTTCAGTGGTAATTGGAAGAACTCTAATCCAATGGGTCTTATGCACAGCTCTCCATGTGATGGGGGAAGACAATGGAAGTTGGAAGGCAGTTTAGGGTGAATTGTAAAATCCAAAGAGCCTCCTTGGCAGCCACATGGAAAGACTCTTATCTCCTGTAGCCAGAGGGTAAGAAAATCGGACAATCGGGCCCAGGACTTAACCATAAGGGCTTGAAAAGCTCTCAGGAGGCTGACTCTTCAATCCCAGCAAGTCTATGCTAAGGCCAGGTCCCTCTAACTGGAAAAGAAGTAGAACAACAATAATAACAACAAAACAAACAAACAACGAAAACCCCAACAACAATAATGACAACAAAACTGAGACAGGCTATCTGAATCAATGTACTTGAAAACGTTGAGTCTACACATGCTCCTAGATGCTTTGATTCTGCAGAGTTGTCCTGAAGGTGTGGCTTTGCTAAAATAAATACCACTTGTCCAAACGCATCCAAAAAGGAGATCTGAAGCAATCATAAGCCAAACAGGGCAAGAGCTTACATACATCGATGCTTTCATTTGGGAGCTGTATAAATTTCCAACCCTCCATTATTCAGTATGAACAAAACTAGAACACGTGGACATTGTTCAGAACATGATCTTGGTCTCCTATATCAAGTACATGTAAGTTGGGTATGACAATCCAGGTTTGGCACATTGATTGGAGGAATGAGGATCCATGGGACACTTATCTTAGTGAAAGAGTTTTGGTGCCCACGGCCTGGGACCTGCTAAGATACCCAGATTCAACATAAAGGGGAGATTGTGGCATTTCATGTTCATAAGCCTTTGGAAGAAAGCAAGAAAACCATCTCCTATGCCTCCCTGGGTTCAAGAAATGACATATCAAGTACTTAAGCATTGGTTCATCATGTTCATAAGTGATATGGGAAGATGCCTAGGCAGGGATGATCTTACTCTATCCTGAAAAGTCTAGACAAGTTCTACCCATTGAAAGTAATGTCTACTGCAAAATTTTCACAACTGTCACCAATCAAGTTTCAGAGGCATTCCCTCTATTGCATTGGTTGTCCACCTGTGGGTTAAGGTCCATTCTAGCAAACCATCTCTAAAGAAATATTCATATTACAATTCATCATAGCAAAATTTTATGGGTGGGGTCAGCAAACCATGAGGAACTCTCTTAAAGGGTCACAGCATTAGAAAGTCTGAGAACAGCAATCTACAGATTCAATGCAATCCCCATCAAAATTCCAACCCAATTCTTCACAGAGTTAGAAAGGGTGATTTGCAAATTCATCTGGAATAATAAAAAACCTAGGATAGCAAAAACCATTCTCAACAATAAAAGAACCTCTGGTGGAATCACCATGCCTGACCTTA
>NC_034598.1:82652994-82674709 GCF_900095145.1 Mus pahari | reverse complement strand
ATAGCATTTGAAATGTAAATAAGGAAAATAATAATAAATTTTAAAAAGATAAAAAAAGTCTGAGAGCCTCTGCTCCTGTGTGTGTGTGTGTGTGTGTGTGTGTGTGTGTGTGTGTGTGTGTGTGAGTGTGTGTCTATTCCATAGCACTTACTACACTGCAGTGAATATATTCTTATGCCTTCATACCCCAGATGACTGTGAATGCCTTGGAGAATGTGGGAGATGAATTATTCATCCATGTACCCTCCTGAGTCTTAGCAACATCTTCAGCACATAATAAGTTGCTGAACAATTGTTGAATGAACAAGTGAACGAAAGATGATAGCAAGCACATTTCAAGTCTGTGCAGAAAGATGTCAAAACCCAGGGGAAGAATCTGTGGGAAACGGATAAGGGAGGGATCTTCAATGACAGAGACGACCTGGGACAGGAGTTGGATTTCTGGGTGGCAGCCAGAGGGGAGGCCAAGCAGGCATCTTTGAAGCTGCTATAGCATAACAGAGGAATGTCAAAGGGCAGGAATGTCAGTCCAACATAGGGTGCTCCATCTTTACAGTGGAGAATTCATGAAGAAACAAGAGTCTGCACACCCAGAGAAGCTCCCAGCGTTAGACCTCCATGGACTATGCATCTTCTAAAATGTAAGTAGATAGATACGTGCTCTAAAATCAGGTTTCCTGGCTTCAAGTCTTAGCATTTTCAAGTATAGGATGTGTGACCTGAGGCTTCATTTTTAAATCATATACACTACAATTGGGGAATATATATATATATAATATATATATATTATAAACTGTATATAAGAATTATATAATTATAAATACATAATATCAAGAAAAAAAGAAAAACAAAAAATAAATACATAATATCACATATTATATTTATTTACATATATATGACTGATTTTTAAGATTAAACTGAGATAATACATTTGATGAGTGACATGTTTAGAATGTTGCCTCTCAAATCGTAAGCATATAATTAAGATTTGCCTTTTTGAGAAGAGCTCAGATGATTGTTTAAAGTCATGGAAGAAAGTCCCTGAGCTCTGGCTGAGAGGAAATGTCAGTGCTTTCTGGGGGAAAGAGGCAATAACTCAAATTTGGGATTACAATAAAACTTTATTATATAAAATTGGTGACTTCTCACGTGCTTCTGCTTGCTAATATAATTTGGTTAGTGTCTATGACTTCAAAAGGGTCAGTCATGAAATCTCCTCATGAAAAACCTCATAGATGACAGGAACTCTGCAGATATCATGAGTCCATGATCAGTAGAAAAAAATACTGTGAAAATGTGTACACTATCAAAAGTGACCCACAAAATCCATGCAATCCTCCTGAAAGTTCAATGTTACTCTTCACAGAACCAGGAAAAATAATCCTAAAATTCATAGAGAAACACACAGACCCTGAGGAGTCAGAATACTCACAAGCAGAAGGGGTGATGCTGGACGTGCCTCAATGTCTTATTTCAAATTATATCATAGAGCCATAGGCAAGCATAAAAGCAGACATGTGAACCAATGGAATTGCACAGAGAGCCTTGGCGATCAATCTGTAGAGGGGCAGCCAGCTGCTGCTTTGACAAATGTACCAGAAACAGATAACAAAATGACAGCTTCTTCAGCAGAACACGCCAGACAAATGAGATAAGTGTGTGTATAACAATGAAACTAGATACCTATATCTCACCTAGCACAAAGGCCGAGTCAAAACAAACCAAAGGCGTTCCTATAAGACCTGAAATGGGATAGATAACAGGGGAAACATCTCCATATACAAGCATAGGCCAGGATTTTGTGCAGAGGATTCTGCCAGCTCGGGGAATAATTGTAACTAGCAAGTGGGGTTGAATGAAATTTAAAAAGCTTCCATACAGCAAGGAAGAACTCAGCAGAGAGGAATGAGCCTACAAAATGGCAGAAAGCATTTTTCCAACAATGTATTTGGTAGGGAGTTGATGTCTACAGTCTATATAGAGGTCTAAAACTCAAATAACAAAATGACAAGTCATCAGATCAATAAACGAGCCTGCGAATTAAACAGACACTTCTCAGTGAAAGAAATTTAAATGGCCAACAAAGATATGAAAAGTGTCCTCACCCATCAGGAAAATAGAATTTGAAACTATACTAAGGTTCCACCTTATCCTAGTCAAATGGTTGCTATCAGGACAACAGAAGGCAATGAAGAGCCATTTGTCATCAGTAGCAGCAATGTAAATTAATACAGCTACTGTAGAAATCAGCATGGAGCCTCAGAACACTAAGAGAAGAGCTATCCTAGAATCCATAGATATCCCACATGGGTATATTCCCAAAGAAACTGAGGTCAACACACAGAGGCACCTACACATCCATGCTTACTGCAGTACTGTTCACATGAGTGAATATCTGGAAGCAGCCTTGATGGCCATCAACAGAACAGATTTTAAAAGGCACCATACATACACAAAGGTGGTTGCATCAATTATAAAGAATGAAATTAATGAGACTTGCAGGAAAAAAGAAAGGGACTATAGCCCATCACAGTAAGTGAAATTAGCCAGTCTAGACAGGCAACTGTTCTGCACTTCCCTCCATACACAGAATCTGAATGAAAAACAAAAAACAAAACTATAATATAGCATGAAGTAGAAAGGACCTATGGTGGTAGGGGGCAGGTGACTAAGGGATATTGATGAGAAGACAAAAACGCAAAAAATACATAGCACTCCCTCTTGTGTGTGTGTGTGTGTGTGTGTGTGTGTGTGTGTGTGTGTGTGTCTAGGACTGGACAATGAGACATTAAAACAAAAGAACTATTTAGTGGTAAGAAAGTAACTAGTGCAGCAAAATAAAATGATGCGTCTTCAGGGAAACTCATAAAGAAGGCAGTATTTCGTACACTTAGTAAAAGGTGTATTTAGAAGAATAAAGTCTGAGTTCATTTTGGAAGGAAATTAATGAAATGAACAGGTCAAAAGATTAATCCAGCTACCAAATTCTGGAGGCAGAACAAGGGGCTAGCCTCTATCATCAGGGAGAGAGAGGTACTGAGAGAGGAAAGGAAATCAAGTTCCTAGGACATGGGGCCTGGGTGCAGAGTCAGTGAGGGACTTCCCAGGGTGGAGGCAAGGCTCTCTCACACAGTCAACACACAGTGGTTGCCCAGGAGCCTGCCTAGGATGACATCACCTCTATTTCAAATGCTCTTTTCAGGCAGGTGACAGCTCCTTCACTCTCACTTGAGGTTTATACTGCCTTCATTATCCCTTTGTGTCACCTCAACTTGTCACCCAAAGCTATCCTGTCTTCCCATTTTTATTATTTTGATATTTTCTTACTGTGGATGCAGATGTCCATTGTAATGCAAAGTAATAAACCATCACCACGCATTTCCCCGTTGGCTTGGGATAGTAGCAGGGTTTCATATGTCTCTCAGGACCCTTCGTTGACAAGCCTACCCTTTGTGTCTCACCAAGTCCCGTATAAAGGAAGAAGGAGTAATCTGACCCATGTGGAAAGGGGGGGATGTAGGAAGGAGGGAAGAAGAGTAATATTGAGATATATTGAGTGATATTTGGGAAGAGTACATTCAACACCACATCATTTTGGATGCACTGATTTGGACTATCTGGGATGTGATTTTTATGTCCGGCATCAAAGCCACGGGCTGTTGCTCTGGTAACATAGACTGTTTTCACTGGGTTGTGGCTTTTGTTGTTTCTGTCACTGCTGTTTTAATGACTGCCAGCACTGATCACTGTCATCCTAGGACAACTTCCAAGCACACATACTTTTAACAACCCGTGCTAAGGGTGGCTGTGAATTTCCTGGTCACATCTGTGCGGTGGCTGCTTATAATGCTGGAGTTCATGAAGGTGAAGAGTGTCTGACAGCATACTTCTGGCATTTGGAGATTTCATTTGACAGTATCGACTGCAGTGAACTGAACGCCCACCAAACAACATTGATAAGAGTATCTCTTGTGGTTTTGAGAGGCAGCTTGATACAATGAAAAGAGATGTGGGCTCAGAATTCACAACAGCTGGTCCCACCCCCTCTGCTCCCCACCCCCCAGACTCTCCATTGGATTTGCTCTGTGACCTTGAGCGTTTTATTAAAGCTCTCTGGCACGGAGCAGCATCTGTAAAATTGGGACAGCATCATTGTAATACAGCTTCAACTCGCACTTTGGTAACAGGGTGTTTCTATTACCATCTAGCAAACACCAACAATAGATAAGCTTGCACAGAATACAGAATAAATCTTTGGCTGAAAAACAGACCTGGGAAGGCAGGACACAAACCTGGAGGAAGGATGGGGACATAAACTCAATGGAATTACCATAGATTGTAAAGAAATTTACAAACATGTTTTTCGATAGACTAGTATAATGATAATAATTAAGAGGCAGGAGTATGCTGTACCACTTTAGAACGGAGGGGCACGGAGATTGGGTACCATGGCTTGCCTCTGTTTCAACAGTCAAAGCTGTAATTATGAACAGCACAGCCAGATCATTTGTATTTTCCTGGATGACTGGTTGAATTCAGGCTGTGACACGTGGCTGTTGGCTTTACTGGTAGGTGCAAGGCATGCTATCAAGGCAAGTGACAAATGCAAACAACCCTTTCCCTGACTCTTATCAGCTGCAAACACAGGTTGTGGACCAGGAGAGGGAGAGTGGTCCTGTTTGTGTTGGTGGATCAGTGGCCAGGAGCCCAAGAAAACACAGAAACACGTTTCCTTTCTGCCACAGCTACTACATCCAGATGAAAGGAAGAGGGACTGTAAGTATGAAAAATAAAACAAAGAACACAGTGGGCACAGAGGGATTCAAGGAAGGGAGGTAAAATGGAAGCAGTCCTTGGAAGGAGAAAGCACACAGAGTGTGTTGATTTGAATACGCTTGGCCCAGGAAGTGACACTACTAGGAGGTGTGGCCTTGTTGGAGTGGGTGTGGCCTTGTTGGAGGAACCATGCTACTATGCCTGTAGACTTTAGGACCCTTATCCTAGCTGTATGGAAGCCAGTCTTCTCCTAGCTGCCTTTGGAACGAGAGGTGGAACTCTTAGCTCTCCCTGTACCATGCCTGACTGGGCACTGCTATGCTCCTGCCTTGATGATAATGGACTGAACTCTGAACCCCAGTTAAATGCTGTCCTTATAAGAGTTGCCTTGGTCATTGTGTCTTTTCATACCAATGAAACCCAAACTAAGACATAGACTCAGCAAATCCCATCTCTGAGCCCTGAAAAAGTAAAGTGAGCTCTTGATACAAGCAAGATGAAGCAAGGGGATTAGATTAGCAAACTGGAAACACTGTTGACACTGATAAACTATCCCTGATAAGGGTAAACCACACCATGGCAACATGAGTGGGGAAATTAAGGTAAGCATTTAGAATCTTTTACAACTGTTCTAACAACAATTAAGTGACTGTTGACTCCAAAAAATAAAAGCTGATGGTTTTATGTTTTCTTAGCTTTTATTTTTAATGTGTTACAAAAGTACCGGTTTCTAACAGATAACAGATATAAACATTACATTAATCTCTTAGAAACCAGCTTGATCAGCCAGAGCACTGGGTATGGTCACACAGGCTTGTAATTCAAGCCCTTAAGAGGCAGAGACAGACAGAACCCTGTGGCTTTGTAGCCACAGTCAAACAGTCTTCCTCCCAGTCAAACAGGCAAACTCCAGAGCAGTTAAAGAAAAAAATAAGTCCTAAAAAACAAGGTAGAGCTCAGAACAGACATGTATGCTTGTGTACCCACACATGCACATTCATACACAACACACACACACACACACACACACACCTCTGATGGATAATCTAGGAGTAGCAAGAAGGAAAAGACACTATGTACTGACAAGAGAAACACCTTGACACTGTCCCTCCCTTACCCTCTACTGCCAGATGTTAACATCTGCATGGTGAAAGAGATGCTGGAGGATGCTGCGATGGCTCCGCAGGTAAAGCACATGCTGTTTAAGTGAGTAGACCTGAGTTGGATTCCCAGAACTGATGTAATACCAGACACAGTAGCCATAGCCTATAATCCCAGCCTTCCTTTGATGAGATATGACATGGGATATGGGGACAGGAGAACTTCTGGAAGCACACAGCCAGCTAGTCGGGCATACATGGTAAGCAACAAGACAACCTGTCTCAAGCAAGGTAGAGTGTGAGGACCAACAACCAAGTTTTCTCTGTTGCCTTTACCCAGGTCTGTGTGCACACACACTCAGACACACCAACAGAAATTTTCACTTTGAGTGCAGTAGCTGCTGGGAAGAGTACATTCATTGAGCCTCTGGGACTCCAAAATGAGCCACAGAACATTTCTAAGCTTTTTATCAATTCCCTATTGACTTTCCTCCCACAATCCATCCTTCCCACTTTAAAATGTCACACCAGCAACGCGCAACTGACAAGATGGTGCAAGGTGTCGGATCAAGAACAGCCATTTTCAAGTGATATAATTTTGGGGATCCTCTCTGATTCTCATTTTTCCAAAGTGGAAATAGGATTAATAGGTAAAATAATATCTACCTACAAGGCTAGTTGAAAATGTTCAGAAGTGAGCTAGAAAACACAAGGTATCACATCTGAAAATTAGTAGGAGTCCAATAAATGGTAGCTATCATGCACTTGTCTGCTCTTTCAAATGGGGAGACAAATTACTGGTTCTAAGATGTACCCTTGACACTTCAATAAAAGATGCCGCTATGCTGTGCAAAGAAACACGGGTACACATAAAATATTGGAAGAAGCCAACTTGGTGCTGTTAATTATAATAAAGCTCACTAAGAGCAGACACCAGGTATTACACATGCTTCACTGGCCCAGCCTCATCTGTCTTCTTGTCATGGCCTCGTGGTGGTCAGAGTATAATTTCTGCTTCCTGAAGTTGTCCCTAGCCCTAGCCATGTGCTTTTCTTTGGCTCAATCAAACGCTACCAGCTTCCATGGCCTCTTCAGTTGTTCCGAACCCACGCTAACACATTGGCTGTTCCCCGTTGCATGTCTGATGCTTACATAAGAGCCATAAGCCCTGAAAGGAGTTTGAGTTTCATGAGTTGGGAGTCACCCAGTGCTCCCAACAAACCTGTGCATGAGAACAAACAAGTGGCGATTGTTTTAAATAGCAGAATTTTAAAGATGATATTTTAAAGACGACCACAGCAAACCTTTTTATGAGAGGCACTGATAAAAGAATTATGGCTTTAGACAGAAAAATTGGATCACATGACTTTGAGCTTATTTCCAATGATAACTTTTATATCCATTTTTTTAGATACCTGGAGGATTATAAGTAATCTGATACACATCTACCCAGGGCAAGATTGTACTCCCGTGGTATATACCTGAACTGAGCATGTTTCTGACAAAAATCACAAAGTAAAGTTAAGCTTGGTGGGCCTGATTCATCTACCATGGAAGCACAAAAGGAAGACATAATCAAATGGGTGCATCTACATCCTAATAAAACTTTATTAACAAAAGCAAAAGCAGGGCGTGGTGGAGCATGCCTTTAATCCCAGCACTCAAGAGGCAGGGGCAGGCTGATTTCTGAGTTCGAGGCTGACCTGGTCTACAAAGTGAGTTCCAGGACAGCCAGGGCTACACAGAGAAACCCTGTCTCGAAAAAAACATAAAACAAACAAACAAACAAAAAACAAAACAAAACAGAACAAAACAAAAAAAGCAAGCAGACATGCAGATGTATCCTTAGGAATAGAGTGTGTACAGACAGAAATAATAGATTGGAAGCAACTGATAAAAAGTTCCTCTGTTTATTACATTTGTTATGCATGTTATCATAATCAGAGGCATCTTAATTACATTAAGACAAGTATTAGTCACCGGCAGACACTGTTGTAGGATTTGTGATTATTGACTCCCATTTTCTTCAAAGAAACTTAGGTGGCCTTAACTTCATTGCACCCATGAGAAAACTAAGGTCCCATGGTTAAGGCCATGACATAGCCTCAGGTCACACGGGTAGAAGGTGAGACTCAAGATGCTTACTGGGAAAGCTGGCTCTAGAATCCAGGCTAGGTATAATGACTGCTCACAGAATGGGAGTAGGGAGAGCTGACTTCTGCTGGGGACTTCCACTGTGCCAGTCACTGCGCTGAAAGCAGGAGATCTCTCATCTTTCTGCCAAGTCAACAGTATGTGTCTTCTCCATCATGGGATGAAGAGTTAGAGTGTAAAGAGCTGAGACCTTGGTCCAAGGTTGCACAGCTGGCATCTGACAGCTGGCTTTACACACTGATGCTCCGCCCCCTTGTGCTCACAACCACATTGTCATCTCTGTTTGTACAAGAGGCTTTGGTGAGAAAGAGCACAGAGGTCAAGAAAAGTAAAGATGGCTTGGGCGAGAGGAAGGGACTAAGCTACAATCTCAGGTTTGGCTGTATTTGAATAAGCAAATGGGACAGTGCAGATTCTGTCTTATTCTGTTTATAAAAGTGCTTTTAATTACTTCTTCCTTTTCTTCCTCCCCTCCCCTCTTCCTGCTCCTTATTTGTGTTTGTCTTGTTTCTATACCTTTAAAATGTCTAGAGATTACTTATAAAGTACGGGTTTGTAGCTTCCAAAAATTCAGGAGACAGGTCACTGCCAGCCCCATATCCATCAGCATCTCTAGGTGATGGCCCGTCAGATCCAGTGTGCCCTAAGCTTCCCATCAGGCCTTAGTACTTGCAACCACCTGAACAAGGGCAGCATAGATTTCCCCTATCTGAGAAAGCAGAAGGATCTAGCAGATATTAGCAGCAGGCGGGGTTGTATGGGTTGTGTGTGCGTGCCCAAGTATGTGCAAACTCACTCAAAAAGAAAAAGTAGGAGAGTAAGAAGTAAGAGATGGTGATAGCAGTACTCGAGTCCAGCCTACACCATCACCCACAGCAAGGCCAGGGCAGGGAAAGTTAGAGGAATGACTCCCCTCTGAAGCTGGAGCTCTGGGTACCTCATTTTAAAAGCCAAGATGTGAGGGAAGAGAAATCACAAGGGGGAGAAGTGCCAATGATGTGTAGTGCCAAAATTATGTTGTAAAAACCCAGTGGGAAACAACGGGGGGCCTTAGGCCAAGAGTCTCTGTTCCTGCTGCTTCTCGAGAGAAACATTTAGCACCCTGTCTGGCTTCACTGACTTAAAACTGTCTCTGGAAGCGTAAACAGGATGGGGAAAGGTGATGTTTCCGCTAGAGGGTGAGATGGCCAAAAAGACAGCCTTTACCACTTCACAGCTGGGGGCAATTAAGCAGGACAGCCTGGACAAATCTAGAAATGTCACAGGATCTGGCTCTAATAGCCTCAAGCTACCAAAGACTTTCTCCTTTTTTCCCCCCTTCCACACAGTCGGCAGATTTCTGCCCACTCCTTGTCAATTTCGGTACATGTAATAAGATGGAGGGGGTGGGAGCCGTCCGCATAGTACTGGGCACATAGCAGCTGCTCAATAAATGTGACTCTGTGTCTGGGCCTGAATAGAGACAGACCATTTCAGTTTGCCAATCTGTATTGCTGTCAGGTCTGTGAGACGAACTTGGGGCTGTAATAGATTCTGTCCTTTGAGGGTATTACCTCAGCTGAGAGGAAGGATATCACTAATGAGGAGGAGCCGCCGCAAGAGGAAGGGGATGAAAGAGCCCCTTTTGCTTTCATTCTTATGGAGGAATAATTGCCTAGGAATTGCATAAACTTTCCCAAGTTGAAAAAGAATATCATACTTTAAATTCGTTCTAAAGTGCATGATCTAGTGACCGTGTTTTTACCCTGAGCTGAGTCATTTGGCACAGTAAATGCAATTATAACCAAAGTCAATACACTCTTTTTTCTCCTGTATATTCCTTTTCATCAGTGGGTCTCAAAGGATTGGTAGCACTATGGGTTTTAAAGACTCCTTGCTGGCCACGCAAGCTATGGAGATGGAAAGAATTTCTTCTTCCATGTTAATTTTTTAAATAGGAATAGGATAATAGAAAGAGCATTGATCTGATACATTAAAGCCACTGACACCAACCTTAACATGTGCTGAGACTCTGGGAATGTCCTTTACTCTCCAGGTCTCTGCTTAGATGAGCTATGCGAGTTCTAAGTCTAGTTGACCACCATAGTCAGCTAGAGGGGGCCCCTAGAGAACTTCCTGGGCGCCCACACAAAAAAACTCAGAATTTGGAGAGATGAGACTCAAGCCATGCCCTACTCCAAGGGCCATATAGATTCCCACTAAGTGCTGAGCTCACTAGACCGTGGGCTGGTGGGACATCAGCAAACTTCTCTTGGGTGATCCAGGCACTGGGGAACTTGGTTAGCTCATTCATAACTAGGTTAATGGGGTCTAGACTCCACAAGCTCTACTCAGCTGTAAGCCATGTGTGCTGCATCCTACCAGAGACTACAAGGCATGTCCATTTAGACTGGATTCTCCTGACACTAACAGAGGGGTCTGGCTGACTTGGTGGCTTGAAGTTATCATGTGTATTAATATAAAATTGGCCCAAACAAAGCTTTGGTTAATAAAAGAGGGAGGAGTGTGTTGTTCCAATGGAAGTCAGTAGGAACGCCTACCTATGTCTGAAGAACAATCCAATCCCCCCGTGTGTGTGTGCGTCTGTGTGTGTGTGTGTGTGTGTGTGCGTGTTTAGAGCCCAAGTTGGCATGCTGTGACCACTCATGACAAAATATCCAGCACTGCAGACCATCCTGAAAGCTGTGAAGTATCTGTGTCTCCTGCCTCAAGCTTTCCATCTTTTGTGAGACTTATTTGGTGTGATAGACTTGGGCTTGTGGTCTTGTCTACTACCATGTGTTTGTGTGCGAAGTCTTATATAGTGTAGGCATTTGGTATATCATGATCTCACATGTGCATGTGTCTAGCATATAGGATGATATAGTATAGTATAGTATAGTATAGTATAGTATAGTACACTGTAGTATAGTTTACAGTCACGCATCTTTCACAGTCCTATCCCTCATCCAGTAAGTCACAAAGTCAGGAGATGGATTCTCACTGTTTCTTTAACAAGTTCTCTCCTCAGGAGAGTTGACAGTGGTATATACTAAAATATTTTGGGGGTCTTTCTACTGACTCTTGTAAAAGTCCTTAATAAATAATTCTAAAACTAGTCATCAGCGTTTGGCATTTATTGATCTCTCCAAGGCATTTGGACATACTATGGGTACTTTCAATGCCCACAACCACCCTAGGAGAGGTGCCTGCTGTTATCATAACCAATTTAAAGATTAAAAAAAAAAAGATATAAAGTAACAGGTACTAAGTTGGCAGATCTTATATTTGAATATGCTCTTCAAGCTCACGTGATGTGACAGAAGCCAGGAGTAGCTATCATCCACAAAGCTCTGACTTTGATCACACTTCTGTCACCCACAACCACCCACATGCCACCAAGAAGCTAAGGACAGAGCGAAGTGGCTTGTCTCTGAGATCAGAAGCTTCTGCTGGGGCTGGTCTGACTTGTTAGGCTCTAGACCCAACATGTCATCACCTCCCCAAATTTGCTTGACACGGCCTACAGCTGCCACCTTAGGTTCAGTCTTTCTGATAGCCTGCTGGAGTCTTTGATTTCCAGCTAGTTCTGAGTCCATACCACACTTACCTCACCTCTCAGATCCCTCTTCTGGCTCTGTTCTGCCTATGCCCTGATGAAAACACAATCTTTTCTGACCCCTTGGAAACACAGCCTGCTTCTACGTGTATCAAGAGTTCTACAGGGGAATCACAGGCTGGATCCTTTAGCTCAATTTTCAACTATATTATTAATCCCCTTTGTTTATAATTCTTAAAATGTAGTGGGTAAGGGGGGGTCCTAGTTCAGAGCACAGAGGTTTAAGGGGAGCAGTGGCTGTCTCTCTCTCTCTGAGAACAGTTATAAGTAATCACCCTTGTCTAGTCTACTCACTGCTATTTGCATCGGAGCTACTTCTGCTTCACCTAGTTTCTCAACACTTTAACTGTAGCAGAAGTAGAATGTGTGTGAGTGTGTGTGCATATGTGGTGTGTGGTATGTGGGGTGTGTGTGTGTGTGTGCGCGCGCGCGTGTGCGTGTGTGTGTGTGTGTGTGTGTGTGTGTGTGTGTGTGTTATTTTGGTTTGTTTTAGCTTAGTTTTGTTTTGTTTTGTGTAAGGCTTATTCCCCAAGTCCGTGTACAAGATGGAACACAATAAATACAATTTGAATCTCACTTGGGCAAGAGGCCAGCTATGCTAGGAAAGAAAGCAGAAAAAAAAAAAATAGAAGAGCCAGGAAGGGGGGGGGGGGAACAGCACCACCCACCTTCCCCAGACCCTCCGCCCCTAGAGAGACAGACAGAGAAAGTCTGTGCACATATGCTGTCAAGAGGAGCCCTGGATTCCCAGGAAACCCCAGGGGAGAGAGCAGCTGCTTTTGTTTCCTTGGAGGCAGAGCCCAGTGGGGAGTAGGCTAGAAGAGAGCCAGGGGGACAACGGTGGCAAGGCATTCCCTGGTGTTTTAATGAAGCAATTAGAGCTCCAGGGTTTGAGGCTGCCGGGCAGGAGGGGTCTCCATGGTAGACTCACTTGCCCAGCCCCCTCACTTTACAAAGGCAGTAACTGGGGTCCCTAGAGGGGAGAATGATTTGCCCAGAGTGATAGTGCCATCGGGGAAGGAATTAGAACCGAGCTGTTTGACATCCTAAGTAACTCTCCCAACACAGGGCTCAGGCCCAGGCAAAGTGAGAGAGTAGCATTTCCATAGCATCCTGCAAGCATCTGCCAGAATGTTCAGTCCAAGTTCAAGAGGGGGCTGCATTGACAGAGAAGGCAGGGTAGGGGTGAAGAGCAGCAGAGAGCTGTAGCTGTAGCTGTAGCTGGTGTCCTACTCATGACACTTTGAGCAAAGATGTTATTTTTCTTCCTTGCTGACAAGTGGAGAGTCCAGGATGCCTGGAGTTTGCCTTTCTGTATCTACCGTCCAAGCTGGGAGGCCACCAAGCCCCAGAATGTTTTCTTAGTACGCAACAAGAAAAATAAATCTACTCACAAAGGGCAGAAGAAAGGACCTGAAGAATGTGGTTTGCCTAGGGTCCCTCCTGCACGACCAAGTGTCCCAGTGTCACACAGTCTCCAGGAGCCTTCTCAGGCCCCTAAATGGCCTCTTTGTCTCCCAGAGAAGCCTCAGAAATGTGCATCTTTGCTGTTTGCCCTTAAAAAAAAAAATCATCGCAAAAGAACCTTCAGCCGAACCTGCCCAAGAGGAGCCTCAGCCTACATCACTAGGGGCAGGAGCCAAAGTGAACCATGTTGGCATATTGCCACGTGTACTCCCGACCCCTACCTCCACTCAACACATGCCGCAAACCATAATCATAAGCCATGAGGAGATAACACCCGGAGACAGCAAGGAACCGATCTCACCTGCAGCAATTAGCCGAAATCTCCGTGTAGGGACCCTTGAGTAAGAGTTTCAAGATCCAGTGTGTACCCTGTGCCTTGGGCTTCTTTTCCATCTTTTTCTAAGGGAAAGAATGTGTATTTCTAGGGAATCACACCCTTTATCATAGCTGCTTCCTCAACAACCCAATTTCTAATATATAGCGTACTGGTGTGTGTCAGAAAGATGAAACCCCTTATCCAAGGACAAGCTCTCTAGCAGTGATTTAACTTCCACAGTCTTTCCTGGATGCTTCTTGGCTACCGTCCCCTGTATTTCTGAAGTTGCCATATTTAGGAAAAAGCTACAGATATCGTTTCCTCTAATCGCGCAATTCCTAATTAAAACTATAGGTAAGGAAACTTTTCTAATTATCTTTTTTATAATAGATCCATTTAAATACTTTTTTGCTCTCGGTTACACGGCTCACCCTCCATTGAAGACGGAACAGAAGAATTCACCAAAAGGGAGACCCATTCCATAGCAACTTTTACAGGAACCCCACAGTGGGACTGAGCCCCTCATCCAGATTTATGACGCCCCGGCACTTGGAGCATAGCTGAAAGAAATGTTTCTTAACTTGAAGCTGTTGTAAAACACAGACTGTCTGTTGGCCTGTGAGTACCCTGGATACGTTCTTAAGAAGGAGTTTTCTTCTTCAGAGTGGTCCAATGCCAGCTAAGCCGTCTTCGAGAAGACAAATTGGATAATCCAAGAATGTGAGATCCAAGCATCAGTGAGGGTCAGCTTACAAACAATGCTAAGCCCACTTCCCTGCCCCACCAGAGAGGGCTTTGTCTTCATCACCTAAGCTTCTGTCAAGTACATGCTGCACACTTGCCCTTGGGAGCAGGAAACCAGGGCATTATGTTGGCTGGTACTCCTATGAGTCATAAGAATGAAATGGCTAAGAAGGTACAATGTGAGGAGCACAGATTCTTGTTGATGGCCGAAAAACAGTTCAAGTACAGGAGAGTGTGGCCAGGTCTATCTCTCATTCTCATTCCCCCCCCCTCTCTGTCTCTGTCTCTCTCTGTCTCTGTCTCTGTCTCTCATGCCCAGGCCCCACAATCCTTCTCCTATTAAAAAAAAAAAAACAACAACAAAAAACAAAAAACAGAATGTTCTCTGGCTTATCTTTTCAAATTAGAAGAAAAATAAATACAAATGCCAACCCAAGCTTTCAATCAATACTTAAAATCACTTAGAATACCTTGTTATGGTGTTCTACAATCTCTTATCCAATCCCCAGGATCAGGAATTCAAGGTCATTTTTTAACTAGATAATGAGTTCATGAGTTTGAATCCAGCCCAGGATATATGAGACCCTGTCTCAGAATCAAAACAAAAACAAAAACCCAAACTCCACGTAGGTAGTTATTTTCCCTCAGAATTTGTAAGAGTTTATGAACCAAACTATCAAAAACTATTAATTTATCTCACATTACATCTAGCACCAAAGTGTGTGAAGAACTAATTAAGGAACAGAAGTTGCAAAAACATCAAAAAGAAAAGCAAAAAGAATATAATCATAATCATCATACTATGAGAAGAATTGGGAGCAAAAGTTACTTTCAATCACTTTATAAATAATTTTCTTTCCTCTCTAGACCGATGGATGGGCACTTCTTTAAAAAGCCAAGAACCAGAATAACAGCCAAAGACATCTGTTCATCTCCTCCTTCAACAAGTGCAGATGGAGACTCCTACATGGTCTGGGAGAGAGGAATCGGTCATGCTCATTAGCCTGGGTAGATTCGGGTTCCAAATAATGAGCAAAATTGAGAACTACCAAGAGACCAACTCTTGCTAAAGCTGCACTGTAGCCTGAAGAGGGACATGCCAATTTCAGATTAATTAAAAAGGTTATTAAATTGTTCAGATGGCATGTTAATGAGCAATCTGCAGGGGGATCAGTCAACAGCCATGCCTCCCAACGTAATTACAGGAACCTTATTGGGAAGAATCGTGGAGAGCGGGAAGAAAAGCTAAAGGAGTATCCATCTTGACTATAATACAACATGGTCAACCTACGACAAAATCCATGAAACAAGAGGCTAGCTACACTTGTAATATAAACTCTTTCAGATGAATGCTGCCACTAATCCAGCCACTGGAATGTTATAATTAAATAGAAAGACAACAGATAATATTGTATGGCTTTATAATATGTTTTGGGTCTCGGAAGCATTATTTATCAACTCATATTTTTCCTGTGCCTAGTGATAAAATTAGAAGGCTCATCTTTATATTAAGACATTGACTGAGCTAACCACAGTGCTATGCTTTTTGTAATCCCAAAACTTGAGAGATGGAAGCAGGAGGGTAAAAGATTTCGAAGTTATTCTTGACTACCTATCAATTCTGAAGCCAATCTGGGATTCATGAGATACTGAACCACTTGGGGACACCTGATGACCACCAAATTGACCTACAATTACAAGTCTGTTTGTGCCCTTTTATGTAAATTGCACGTAGCTCCATAGACTTCATTTTCTGTAGACAACCAAGGTTTATTTTCTAGCAAATCCCTAAAGAAGTTGTTAATGGTGCCTGTCTAGGCAGCTCCTAGAATGTAGTGGGGAATGTGACTTTCTATTCTTCTAAGAAGTCTGGCACATAGTGTTCTTGGCAAGGACAAACATTTCCACTACACATGAGAGCTTGCTGGTATCTGCTAATGCCACATAGTGCAGGAGGGGTGGTTTCTATACACTGTATCAGAAATTTCCTCAAGACTGTCAGGATTTGAATAGCTGCCATTTTTAATTTAAAATTACAATTAGTTTATTTTCGCTATTATCAAGGTAGCCTGTTGTGAACAGTTTGGATAATTCTATAGCATTCTTTCTATATACCAAGACACCATTCTCCCTGAGTTCTTTTCATAGATAGTAGAAATAGATGAAGCAAAACAACTTCATGTTCTCTAATTATGCACAATAAAAATGGTATGAGTTATTAGTTTACACAAATAGTATTGTATGGAAGTTAAAATACAGCTTCAGACCTCTAGAAATTATTTTTGCAACTAATGCATGAGGAAAAAATTCTGAAACCAGAACTTTTTACAGTGCCCCTAAAGTTACAGCTTTAAATAGATGAATAGACTGAATGGAAAACACTTATTATCGGCAGGCACTCAACTATTCACTTTTTCAACCTTTGTTGCTTGAATAAACTCCCCCAAACCAGAGTTGCTGGATTTAATAAGTAACTAGTCAGATGTGAATTTCACACAGACAACAATGATGGTTTTAGTTTAGTATGCCCCAGATATTGTAAGAAATCTGCTTATACTGAAAAAAAATATTGATTTGAAATTCAAATTAAATTGGGCGTCCTGAATTTTATCTGTCAACTTCACTACCCCATTAACATTTATATTTTATCGAGAAAAGCAAAAGAATTTAGAAAAGCAGAGTTTGTCTTAAATGCCAAGTCAGATTGTTTCGAGTTGGTTGTCTGAATTACTCTGAAACTGAGTTGGATCAAAGAAAACCATTCCACATTATTGATTTGATTAGTGATGTCTACCATAGCTCAGACTTAGGGATTTGCTGAGTCAGGGCCTAGAGTCCTGTCAGGGTCTAGGGTCCTCTCATCTCTTCCTTAGTGGCTGAGCAACAACTTGGATTTTCAAGTTATGCGACAAAATACAAGCTGCTGGCTTCAACCTTTTCTCCTTAAACCCTAGGTTAGGAAGAGACTGACAAGCTGCTTTATAATAGGTATTGGCAACACTTGGATAGCTGCGAGTGTTCTCCGAACCACAGAATTCAGTTCTAGGGAAAAGATTTACTTAGTAGGAGTGGGGAAGGGTTTCCTGAGCAGTGCTGGATGTCCCTAGAACTTTCTTTATAAAGAAAAAAAAAAAAACACCGTGATGCTGGAGAAGACATGGCAAAGTGCAAGTGACAGGAAGAGGCAAGGAGAAAGCTGACATTCATATCCTGCCATAGTCTGACCATGTCTCCCAAATCTATATGCTGGCATATGAACACTTATGGTGTTGGTGGGCCATTAAGAAGTTCTCGTGTCATTAGAATAGAGTCCTCACGAACTAGTATCTTATAAAAAGTGTTGCCATAGAACCAGCAGCATATGACAGCTTAAAAGACATCATCCATAAACCAAGAAGAGGGTAAGGCCCAACAATGAGTCCGTCAACACTTTGACCCTGGACCTCTCAGCATCCAACTGCAATAAAATTTATGGTACTGTGTTGTAGCAGTTTAAACAATAACACAGAGCTTCTAGGGCTAAACAGTGTGTTTATTTCCTACCCAATTTCCTGTCTCTTTAACAAGATGACTAAACTGAAGTAGGATTAAAATGTTTAAGAACTAAAGAAAGAACCTGGGCTTCCTGAAATTGGCATGTTAGCCTAGGTGGCATAGGCATTGAGGAAAGAAAAAGATGTAGCTCATCTTTTCTATCCCAGTGTCAAATTGTAATAGTTTCTTCCTAGAAGCCTTCTATCTTACAAGGAACTTTCTTAGCACACAGGATATGAAGAGGAAATGAAACAACAGGATATTTTAGGACAGGATGTTTACAAGGAGATGAAGCAGGATGTCTTTTTTTTTTTTTTTTTAAGATTTATTTGTTCTATGTAAGTACACTGTAGCTATTTTCAGACACTCCAGAAGAGGGAGTCAGATTCCATTACAGATGGATGTGAGCCACCATGTGGTTGCTGGGATTTGATCTTAGAACCCTGAGGGGAGCAGTCAGTGCTCTTAACCACTGAGCGATCTCTCCAGCCCGAAACAGGATGTGGGCCCATTAAGATGGGAAGTAAACAACTTCAAATAATTTCAGGAAGTCCCTGAAACTGATGAGATTCACTAGGCCTCTTCCTCCCCAAGAGTAGAGATGTGGTAAGGGCTGCTGACAGTCACATGTTCAGACAATTGAAGCTGCCAAGAAGACTGTCAAACAAGCCCACCCACCATGAAGAAGTAGAGACCTACTTAACTTCTGCAGGGAAACAAAAACCAGCTAATCTGCCTGGAAGAGGCTCAGGCCACCTGAGAAACTTGGAAAGACACCTTATTTTGTTTTATCTATTTCAACTCTCTAATGAAAAGAATTCAGGGGTAATGTTGTCTTGGTATATGGAAAGAATGCTATAGAATTATCCAAACTGCTCAGCAATCATAATTTTAAATTAAAAAAAAAAAAAAAAAAAAGGCAACCATTCAAATCCTGACAGTCTAGAGGAAATCTTTGATACCGTATACAGAAACCACCCCTCCTGCACTATGTGGCATTAACAGACACCAGCAAGCTCTCATGTGTAGTGGAAATGTTCATCCCTGCCAAACACACTCTACAACCTGTTGAATTACCTGCATGCTGTTGTGCACTCCAGCTTCCCAGGTTTTGTGAACTATTATCCATTCTGCAGTAGGCTGTGGTGAGGTAGCTCTCTTGGAGTCATTTCTGCTCCCGTATGTAACACCTCAGCCATAGTCTTGTAAGTAATCCTAATAAAAGTCTTGGGTTCACCAAGTTGAGCTTTGGTGGTATCTGTACTTCAATCTATCATGAACTCCCTACATGGGGTGAGTAGATTTTGTGTGCTTGTGCGTGTGCGTGTGCGTGTGCGTGTGCTGCGTGCGTACGTGCGTATGTGTGTGTGTGTGTGTGTGTGCCACTCCCAGAAAACTCTGTCAAACAGCACCTGGCCCCTATACCCTTATCACTTCTCCTACCAGCAACATGGAAGGGCTGACTGTGAGTGTTCACTGAACCGCAGAACTGCAGCTCTGGGGGAGAGATTTCCTAAGGGTGGGGAGCAGTTTGGTTAGCAGCCAGTGACCTAGGTTGAAGTCACTGTTTCCTACTAGCGCACACTTCAGTTTCCAGGAAGCTAAAAGTTTTGCATAATTGGCCTAGTGTTAAATTGTTAATAGGTCATTGCAAATTCCCTTAAGGCAGCAGGCAAATATCAAATTGGCTAATTAGCAACAAAATATTTCAAATATTGTTAACATTCATAGCGGCTTGTCACAAGGGCAAATTCGGCATTTCCCAGCATACACATTCAGATTCAACTTCTATCTTCCTGTGCTTAAAAAAAAAATAAATATTTACATGCCACTAAATATATTTTAAATGTTCTAGCTCTGCTAAAGCATTTGGATATTGTTACCTATTTGTGCTCCTGGCAAAGTCATTATCAAAGAAAGGAAGAAAAGTCTCCTTTTCTTCAACAACGGTGGTTGAAACCCGGTGGAGGTTTCACTTAATACTGCTCTCCACCCACCTGTGAAGATGGCAGTCCTTATCTCTGATTTCTGGCATGGTTATCTTTTGTGTGTGCCTATTCATTTCAACTCAATGATGATTTATGATCCAGATGCTACGCTCAGTGAGAGCAACACAGTGGTGATTAATATATAGCACCTGTGCTCTGCATTCAACATCTAAATAATGAAATAGCATTCATGTGACAGGGGCAGAGAACCATGGGAAGATCCAGTGATTCCATCCAGGCTGGCTGGGAGATCAAGGAATATTTTACAGAGGTAACATTGCACGATGGGAAAAAAAAAAAAAAAAAAAAAACATGAAAGCAATATATCCGGAAGTCAAAATTCAGGTAAAATTTTAATTAGTGCAAAATGGCTAGGAATATTGTATGTAAGAAATGTTGGACGAGAGGATGGTGATAAACAATTCATTCTGCTAATTACCTCAATGAAAATCACAGGGACTTTGGAGAGTTAAGGAGAGTTCAAACTGAGAGCAAATGGATATGACACACTAGTCCCGTGATAGTTGACAACTCATGATCATGTAGCTTGAAAAGGCACAGCCCTATGGAATCAACCCTAGAGACTAGAGAGAAGCATGTTTTTCGAAAGTCTGCATGTGAAATGTGAATGACAATCTATGATCAGTGTTTTGGAAAGAACAGCAATTCTGGCTTCTCAGATCCCACCCAGTATGTCTGAATACAGTAGCTGAACCTTTGGTTCCAGTTTTGTACTCATGGCCACAAACACATATGCTCAATGCAGAATTAGAGCTGTCTTTTGTTGCTGTCTTCTTGCAGTGTATGAGAAATGCCTCTCGCAGGTATTTTAATTAATCTGAACGGCCAAGAAGAGCTTAAACTAGGTGTTATAGAAAGCTACATTCTTAGCCTTTACAGCAAACATTCAAATACCCATTCTCCATTGATAACTTTGTCCTTTGTTATGAATGTAACTATGCTGACTGTATTAGAAAGCCCTTTAGCCTACAGTCCAAGCAAAATTATAATTGGAGCACTACCTTAGGAGTTCCAGTTTTGAAAACATGGTAGCTCTATATAGTTAAAAGTAAAGAAAAAAAAACCCAAATTCTAATTACTATTGATAATGTGCTGTTTAATGTGATAATGGGCTTCATAGAGGAAAATTTTGTAGATCTTGTTAGATAGCATTGTACATTTTTGTTTGGGATTTAGAAAATAGAAACATAGATAGTTTAGTACCTACATATTTCTTTCTCATCTCCTCTTTTCCTTTCTGTAGCTAGGCATATAGAAAAAGATAAATGACCAAAATCATGTTCGAGTCTTGCAAATGAAGCACACACATGACATGGCATGGATACATATAATATGCTCTACTAAAGTATTAACCTTGTAGAACAGTACACCATGTTTTGAATGACACAAGCAGGTGATAACATGTTTAATAAAGTAGGTTATTAGAGTATCGCAGAACAACAGCAAACTGCTAATCACCACACCCTTTAACTGCTCCTCTTTGCTTTGTAGAACCAATAATCATGGAATCCAGATATAAGGATCAATCAATGTTGTTTTTAAACATATATTTATTTTTATTTCATGGGTATATGTGTGCATACATATGCATGTGTACATGTATGTGTGTATGTATGTATAGGTCTACCACATGTGTGAAGAAACCCACTGATGCTAGAAGAGGCTGTTGGATGCATTGGAACTGGAGTTATAAGTGGCTGTAAGCTGATGAGGAGTCTGGGAATTGAACCCATGTCCTCTGCAAGAGCTTTTAGAGCCCTCAGCCATTTCTCTAGCTCCTCAATCAAAATTGTAAAAAATACTTGTCTTACTCACTTTTCTTTATTGATGTGAGAAAACACCAAGTCCGAGACAACTTATAAAAGAATGCGTTAATTGGGCTTGGAGTAGCAGAGACCATGACGGTAGAATGTAAGCATAGTAGCAGGAACATCTGAAGCAGTGGCTGAGCACTTACATGGTGATTCACAAGTAGAAAACAGAGAGAGAGAGAGAGAGAGAGAGAGAGAGAGAGAGA